>NC_142074.1:6032500-6332500 GCF_059756535.1 Pantherophis guttatus
GGACAGATCTGTTGAGTGGATTAAGTGTGCCTGCTTCTCCACAGCTTTAAATGTCCAGGAGGAATATCTATGATGGAGAAGTAGCTGCATTGCACCAAAAAGAACTTTCAAAGAGCAGGCAGGCATGGCATCTTTCGAGTGGCAAGGGAAACCTCCCATTGTGTTATATCATTGACATAGAATCTCCCACTCAAAAAAGCTGAATCCCACTCTTTAATTTATGAAGCTCGCTCTGGGTCCATAAGAGTCCTGCCGTAAGGAAACCAGACCATTCTGATGAGCTGAAGGAAAAAGAACAGGACAACAGTGAGGTGAAAGAACCACGGCACACAATTACTTCACCAAGCGTGGTTGCATCATGTGGTAAAAACTGGTGAAAGGGAACACCATCTCCTCCAGGAAATGGAGGGGCACATGAAATATGATGGAATTGACCCATTCCGAGCTTCTTCAGGAAGCTTTTGGACGATTAGAAGATTCCAATCAAAAAGCAAAGCAGGGAGTAGGAAAATTTATCTGGGTCCTGGTTTATTTAGTTCAGACTGAAACAAGGGGAGCCATCCAAGCCTGATCAAAGCCTGAATTTGACTGGACAACAATTTATTGCAAATAGACATCGTTTATTTTGGCATTGCGAGTTCCAAATGGTTGGCTACATACGCATTTTACATAAAAATGAATAATTTATCAGAGCCAGTTTACACATGGGTTATTTTTAATAATGATTAAAAATAACGCATGTGTAAACTGGCTCTGATAAATGGTTTATTTTTTGTTTTATGCTGCCAAAGTCGTGTTTGAGTTGGACAGATCTATAGATGTTTGTAATCCATCCATCCATCATTCAAATCACATTGGAATCCAGAGAAATTGAATTGGAGAAATTAAGTAATTTGTGGCTTGGCACCCTGGGAGATAGTTTGGCAACTTATACATGGCATAGTGCAAGAACAAAACAACCAGCAATGTAATTACAGAAACACTTCCGATTATTAGAATCACGTCCCCCCCAATTATTCCTTCTAGTTTGTCTACATTAACTTGGTACAGGTAATCCTTGACGTATGACCACAATGGAGACCAAAATTTATGTTGTTATGTGAGACATTTGTTAAGTGAGTTTTGCCCCATTTTACAACCTTTCTTGCCATAGTTGTTAAGTGAATCACTGCCATTGATGGTACTCTGGTTGTTAAGTGAATCTAGCTTCCCCATTGACTTTTGCTTATCTTGATGTAACCAACATCAGATGTTACACAAAATGGAATTCATACTCTGGAGAATAAATGGTGGGGAGAAAAGCAGGTAACATTACAATGGCCCTGCTATGAACTTTAGAATGGGCAAAGCCTTATGAAAGAAATGTTTATGCCTATCCTAAAAATTTCACTGTTCGACCTCAATTTCTCCCAGAAAGCAGGTGCATCCTGTACGTCAATCAAGTTCTTCCTCTGGCTTGCGAAAGCAGGCGGGGAAAACAGTTGTTAACCCCTGTCAGTTTCCCTCTCTGCTCTTCAGCAACAGGTGCAAACGCCAGGAGTGACATCTGACAGGAAACACACCCACACCCACCTGCTCAGAACGAAAGCTGCTGTCTGAGCATGATTTCCAAGTCAAGATAACCTCCTTTTCTTACAAGCCACACCTCCATCATAAGGCAAGTGCTGCTTGTTTGCTAGAGCAAACGTTGCTAAGGATTCAAATAAAAACTCATGGCAGATGACGACAAAGGGAATACAAACAGAATCGCATCTGAAACTGGTTCAGAGAAAAGCCCTTTTTTTTGATATAGCAATAGCATTTAGGTTTATACAGGTAGTCCTCGACTTACGACCACAACGGAGCCCAAAATTTCTTGTTAAGTGAGACATTTGTTAAGTATGTTTTGCTCCATTTTACCACAATTGTGCCACAATCCTTGCCACAACTGTTAAGTGAATCACTGCAGTTCTTAAGTTAGCAACACTTAGGAAGTTGTTGTGAACTTGACTTCCCCATTGACTTTGCTTGTCATAAAGTCTCAAAAGGTAATCACATGACCTTGGGATACTGCAATTGTCACAAATATATGTCAAGTGTCAGAATTTTGATTGTGTGACCATGGGGATACTGCAATGGCCAAAGTGTGAAAAGGGGTCATGAGTCACTTTTTTCAGTGCCATTGTAATTTTGAAGGGTCACTAAATGGACCATTGTAAGTCAAGGACTATCTGTACTTCTGACCGAGGAACTCAGAAGATAATTATATTTCTCTTCATTTTATTCTAACAGTAGCCCTTAGAGCAGGGGTCTGCAACCTTAAACACTCAAAGAGCCATTTGGACCCGTTTCCCACAGAAAAAAAAAACACAAAATCTGGGTGGGCATGGCCAACTCCTCCTCCTCCTCGCGCGACCCCCTAGCCAGCTGTGGTGGGGCTGGGAGCGTGTGCACGAGTGGGGAGACCCTCAAGTGAGTGGCCGCCCTCCCCATGAGTGCCTTTTCTGTGCTTTGACCGAGCCCGGACGCTCACTTGAAGAGGGTCTCCCTGCTCATGCGTGTGCTCCTGGCTCCACCACAGCTGGCCAGGGGGTCATAAGAGGGGAAGGAGGAGGAGGAGGAGGGAAGCCTCCGCCTCGGCCTGCGCTTGTTCCTTAGCCAGCCTGGATTTCCAAAAAGTTGCCAAGAAGAAAGAAAAGGAGCTTCTCACTCTCGGAAAGCCCAGTGAGCTCTCCTTGGGACGCTTCGCTACTCCTTTTTTCTTTCTTCTTTTTGGAAATCCGGGCTGGCTGAGGAACAAGCACAAACCACTGCTTTCCTCCTCATCCTCCTCCCCCTGCTTCTCATGCACACCCTCTCGGCACCACCACAGCTGGCCAGGGGGTTGCGAGAGGACGGGAAGGAGGGAAGCCTCTGCCACGGCTTGTGCTCGTTCCTCAGCCAGCCCAGATTTCCAAAAATAAGAAAGAAAAAGAGTATTGAAGAGCCTCAAAGAGAGCTCCCCAGCTTTCTGAGAAAGAGAGAAGAGGCACACACAGAGAGACATAGAAAGACACACACAGAGAGGGAGATTGGCTGACTGGTGAGCGTCTTTGGTGAGGGCCCTCCGGCTTTCTCCAAGCCTGCCCCGGGGTGGGTGTGCGAGGTTCGGTGGGCACAGCCCCCTTTTCCTGCTAACCTGAGCTTCTTAAAGCCACAGCTGGGCACTGCGGGCCTGTCTCCCTTTCTGTCGTCCACTCCTCCCGGATCCCATTCCCACCCCGCCAGTCCTCATGTTAGTGAAGCTGGCGGCGGTGGTGGCCGGGCCAGGCCAGTGTCTCAGGGCGGAGAGCAGGTTGCACATCTCCCCAAGCGACCAAGGCAGGCCCAGCACCAACATGGCCGGAAGAAGCTCCAGCAAGAGTGAGGCACCAGAGAATCGGCCCCGGCAGCTTCTCTATCCCCCGCCGTCGCCCTTACCTTCTCAAAACAGGCAAGAAGTGACTGGGAGGAGAGGGCGAGGTCAGCCAGTGATGGGACAAGGAGCCGCAGCAGAGAGCCCAAAGAGGCCATGCGGCTCCGGACCTGCCGGTTGCAGATACCCACCTTAGAGACATTTCAAATTGAGAGGAGTAGGCAAGAGAGTCCCACCACCCCAAAGCCTTCCTCATTAATCATTATTATTCAGCCAAGAATATTATTCAGCCCCCCTCTTCCTTTTTCCGAGAGGTAACATTAACTCTTCTCCAACAATAGAAATTTCCCCAATCTCTAGGAAAATACTCACACGGTGTTGGGGGTATTTTTCCTGTCTCCATTCTCCAGTTGGTCAAGAGCCGACATCATGGTATAGTTATCCACTAGCAGGGTATCGGGATCATCTGTTTGGCCGGGTAGTTTTCCCAGAGGAAAATTTCTCCATTTCAGTTCATCTGTGTGTGGTGGTGGTGAGGGGGAATGGATAGACCTTAGCAAGATCAAGTATAGTCAATGATGGATAGAGCTCACCCAGGAAGTCACAGGAGCGGAGTTAAAACACTGCACTGAGCCAAAAGGGAACAATGTACAGCAGGAGTGTCCAACCTCGGCAACTTTTAAACCTGTGAACTTCCAACTCTCAGAATGCTCTGATACCACTGGAAATTGGGTAAGGTTGCTTGAAAGCACCTTGGTCGTCTGCTCTTTCAGAAACGGTCCCATCTTGGAACCAAACATTTTCAATCTAATCCATGGTGTGGCCCAGTGAGGAAGGACAGAGTCACAGCCATCCGAACATGATGTTCCATATGACAGGTCCTCAGCACAGAAGCTACACCCCCTGAGTCCCACTAGGTGACTTGAGAGAGAAGTCATGCCAACTCTGCTGGATATTACAGAAAAAGCAGAGAGCTGGAGACAGGAGGTCTTACAAGTAATCTAATTGGGGGTAGGCCTGAACTAACTGTAGATTTTCTAGATACTGTTAGAAGCATGGGTTATCAACAACAGGCTTTTCCATCACTTGGAAAACCTAAATGTCTAACTACTTGAGAGATATCATAGCAATAGGAAATGATCAGTTGCACACCTCCAAGCTCCCTTTGTCCAATAGCAGCTATCTTAGAGGATGGGCGGGGTTTCATCCTCTGTTATAATACCATAGAAAAAAGAAAAAAAGAGAGAAAGGAAAGAGAGAAGGAAAGAAGGAAAAGAAAGGAAAAGAAAGGGAAGGAAGGAAAAAGAAAGAAAGAAAGAAGAAAAAGAAAGAGCATCTGCTATTAAAAGGGGTATCCCATTAAGCAAAGGCAATTATGGGGCATAGTTCATCTAAACTCTATGTTCCTTTCCTCCTGCCTTTATCATTCCTCCAGTTCCACACCTTCCAACCACTGGTTTATTTATACAAGTTTATTCAGAGATAAACTACGCAGCTCTCAGGCCCATTTTTTTGCCCTTAACATGCCAAACATGCGAACTCCCACGCTTTACCTGAGCCGACTTGCCAGACTCCCCCCTGAAGAGCTTTTCTTTTTTCAGCCAAAGCTGCTGGGTCGTCTAGGAAAAGAGGTTCTTGCTGTGATAGTGACTGAGTGTCCATCTCTTCTTCTTCCTCCTCCTCCTCTTCCTCAGCCAATCCTTTCTCTTTAACCATTCCTGGCAACACCTCTGTCCACCCTGCTCTCTTCAAGAATTTGTGGGAGGCTGCAGCAGCACTGAGCTTCAGCAAGCTCTCCACGGTGTACATGGGCTGCTTACAAACGTCCAGTGTAGAGCCAGAAGTGGGGAAGGCGCCATCTTCTTGAGTGTAAATAGAGGTCAAGTAGAGGAGCTTCTCTTGAGCCTCAGCCGGCAACGGAGGCTCCATACTCAACAGAATCCTGGCAAGCAAAACCAGATTTGTACAGGTAGTCCTCAAGTTACGACCACAATTTAAGTGAAACAGTTGTTCAGTGAGTTTTACCACCTTTCTTGCCACAGTTGTTAAGTGAATCATGTCATGTGTTAAGTTAGTAACATGGTTGTTAACTGAATCTGGCTTCCCCATTGACTCTGGTTGTCAGAAGGCGGCCAAAGGGGATCACATGACCCCGGGACCCTGCAACCATCATAAATATGAATCAATTGCCAAGCAGCTGAAGTTTGATCATGTGACCATGGGGATGCTGCAATGGTTATAAAGTGTGAAAAATGGTCATAAGTCACTTTTTTCAGCGCTGTTGTAGCTTTGAACAGTCACTTATTGAACTGTTTTAAGTTGAGGACTACCTGAGCTAAAATTCATAAAATGTGACCTCACATATGACCCTTTACCCATCAGAAATCTATAAAGGTAGTCCTCGACGACCACCATTGAGCCCAAAATTTCTGTTACTAAACAAGACAGATATTAAGTGAGTTTTGCCCCATTTGTCGACATTTTTTGCCACAATTAAGTGAATCACTGCAGTGCAGTTAGTTTAGTACAATGATTGTTAAATGACTGTCTTCCCCATTGACTTTGCTTGTCAGAAAGTCACAAAAGATTGATCACATGACCACAGGTGACGATCACAGGACATTGCAACCATCATAAATTTGAGTCAGCTGCCAAGCGAACAAATTTTGATCATGTGACCATGGGGATGTTGCAATGGTCATGAGGAAAACAGTCATTACTCACTTTTTTCAGCACTGTTGTTTAACTTTGAATGGTCATTAAATGAATGGTTGTAAGTCGACTACCTGTGTTCAAGAACTTTCTTGCAAAATGAATATATCCTAAGAATTGTCATTATGGTATGGGTAAGCAAAACAGTTCCAATGGCAAATAGGGGCCTTTAAAAATGCTGGAGACTGGAGAAGGCCTACATGCATGTATAATCACTCTTTTCTTTGCTGGAAAACAGAAACTCTTGCGTTTTTGAAGAGGAAAGCACAGTGAGGGGATCTTTGCATTGACTGACGGTTCTGGCACTTTCTGAACCTTTCTTATTGACTCAATGACTGAAAAAAAATTGGAAAGTACTGATTGAGTGAAACTCAGCAGATGGACTCTCAGAAACGAGCCTCTTTCTGAGACCTTCCAGATTTTATTTTGGATCTTGAAACGATGAAAGCCAAAATGAGGAGATCCAAAACTTGCCTTCCTGCCACTCTCCCCTGCCCCAGAACCACGAAGGCCACTTTGTGGCCCCAGATCCACTCTACTGATGTACTTACAGATGCAAGAGATGAGGACTGGCCCAGCAAGGCGCATCTAGGCAATCTCTGAGAAGCTTCAACCATTGTAATGAAATATGGTGATGGAACAATCTCAAGCAGCTTTGCTTCTTCTTGGCTTTGGAAGACTTTAACTTCTTTTCTTAATCATGGAAAGAAAAAAAAAACACAGGAAGGAAGGCTCTCACTACCAAACTCAGGAAAAGATTAGAGGTGAAAAAAATATGGGTTGAAGTTCAGATGTCACAAACATCAGTTGCACTGGGGTGTTGCGTGGGGTCACTTCCCACGTTTGAACCCCAGTTCTGTCTATAAAATGGGAGCATGGGAAGGAGACAGAAGCATGTTCATTGACCAAAGCTGATGCATTGGATCCATGTCCAGTCTGGCATTCATACTGTGCACTTCTTCAGAACTGAAGAAGCTTCTTGGATGAGAAGCAAAACGTCTTCAAGGAAAAACAAAGTCCAGTTGCCTTTTGAAAAAGCACCTTTGGGACAGCCATGACCTGGATGACTGAGAATCTCCATAGAAATTTTTTTTTTTTAATTTGATTTATATGCCGCCCTTCTCCGAAGACTCAGGGCGGCTTACAATGTGCTCAGCAATAGCCTTCATCCTTTTGTATATTTATACAAAGTCAGCTTATTGCCCCCACAAACTGGGTCCTCATTTCACCTACCTTAGAAAGGATGGAAGGCTGAGTCAACCTTGAGCCTTGGAGAGATTCGAACCCTGCAGTAATTGCAGGCAGCTGGTCTTAATAATCAGCTTAATAACAGGGTGCCTTAAACCCCTGTACTACCAAGGCTCTATTCACTCTAAATTCGCTCTATTCACTCTAAATTCACTTTTGTGTTTCAATAACGATTTATTCAGTTAATCATGGCTGTTACTTAGGGTTCACACAACACAACTACACTGAGGGCAACATACTGAACTACCAACTAGACTTCAACACTTCAGTCTAGTGCTGTGAATGTCCAACTTTCAACTGATACAAACAGTTGATCACAATTTTATGGATTGGCACCTTAAATTGAACAATAGTGAAAGTTTTCCAAAGCATGTTCAGTGTTCAGACTGCTCTCTTTTTACGTATACATGTAGTCCTCAACGTCTCTAGTGATGGCTTTTGTGTTCTGCAGTTATCTGGAACCCAAACAATGATAATGATACCCTGGCCCTGCAAAACACATTGCTGGCCATTAGACTCACCCATTTCTTTGCTCTCTCAACATATTTAATCTGCAGCCAAAGGACAGACTTGGTTGTGATCACAACAGAATCTGGAAAGCTGTTGTTGACTTTCAAGACAAGCTTTCAGAACACAGCCTGCTTCACAAATCTGATAAAAATACTACAAACATATTCACAAAATGTACTGGTGTTTAATGCACCCTTTGCTCGATTCCTGTCCTGGTAAGGATCACTGCAAAGAATGGTATCTTACATCTTTGCTAAATTACACCTTACTTTAAGTTTTAGTATTTTCATGCATTTTATAGGTGAGGATATATTTTTGCAGAATACAAAAGCCTTCATTAGAGCATCACGCAACCTGTTTTCCTGCTAATAATTTTTCTCGTCCCCTAATTATGTTTTTCATCAGTCCTCACACTGATAAAGAGAAGATATGCCAAGGTGAAAATTTAAATCTTGTCTGAACACCTCCCAATACTTACTAACTCGCAAGTTAGCCTTCAGAATTTTTGTGATCCAGTTGATGAGGTACTGAGACCGAAGTGATGCGATCCTTGCGTGGGCCTTCAAATCATCAAACATTTTCTCCAAAAGAGTCTGAGTGAAATGTCTGGAGTGCAAACCTCTCAGTAGGGGCTGCCAGAAACGAAGAAATGCTCGAGGCATCTTAAAATCCCACTTGTGAGTTTCTACATTCCAAACAACAAGGCAAAAGAGGGGCAGGGAAGGAAAATAGAAACTGAATATTATATATGAACAACAATACCCAATACCCAATTTTCTAACCCTTAAAGGTTAGAAAATTAATTTTTGATATTAATTCCTTGGGGGCCAAGGAAATACAAACGTAATAAATATTCCCAGTTTTAAAGAGAGAAAGAAGTGTAAGGACAAACCCCAACAAATACGTGGCTACTATTTTAAAAAGGGCAAGAAAAATAAAATAGATGAGGCCCTTGGGCAAACATTTTCTTGGAACATAAAAAATTTAAAAGAGTTGTAACTGTAAAAATAATTCAGGATGACTGGGGGGTCAGACGGCATAGACCCCAACCAATCTCAGTGATTACTCTTTCCTTGAATTTTTGAATTCTTCACTAGTATGAGCTCATTTTTCACTATGTAGATCAGGGGTGTCAAACTAATTTCATTGAGGGGCGCATCAGGATTGTGGTGGGGGCATGGCCATGGTGGGCGTGGCCAGATCCCACTGCTGCTGTGCTCGCTCTCCTTGGCCAGGTTGCTCATGGTATGTGCAGGAGGGAAAAGTGTGTGGGTCAGAGGGAGGCCCACTCCATCTCCTTACAAGGAGACCCAGCTCTGTAACCAAAGCATCCTCAGTGATAGGATGGGAGACCACCAGGAGAGGTCAGGAGGAGGG
This sequence comes from Pantherophis guttatus, assembly GCF_059756535.1. NCBI lineage: Eukaryota > Metazoa > Chordata > Lepidosauria > Squamata > Colubridae > Pantherophis > Pantherophis guttatus. The sequence goes on from NC_142074.1 coordinate 6,041,721, forward strand.
GAACCAAAGGCAGCAGAGCTGCTGGTGGCCAAGTGCTAAGGCAGGATTTACCTCAGACCCTCATTCTCTCTCATTATAATCTCCTTCCTTCCTTCCCTTCATTCCTTCCCTTCTTTTTCCAGAGAGAGAGAGAGAGGGAGAGAGAGAGAGAGAGTTTGTGTGTGTGTATGAGAGAGAGAGCACGTGATCCTTGCTTCAGTCAGGGCATTGAAGTTGCAGGGGGCAGCAATGATTGCCCCCTCCTCAACTAGCCAGCAATCACTGCCTGACCTGCTCCCTGCCTGACCAGCCAGCACAAGACATCGCTGTTCTCCTCCTCCTCCTCCTGGTCGTCCTCCCCGCCCAAGCGGTAGTGGGACAGGGTCTCATTCCTGCCCCAGTACAGTGAACTCTGGCGGGCTGGACACAGCTGTGAAGGGCCTGACCCCACAGTACTTACTCACTCAGTTGAAGGCTTCATTCAGCCTTCAGCATTGCAGGGCTTCATGCCCACATCCGGAGTTCGCTGTGCTGGGGCAGGAATGAGACCCTGTCCCACTGCTGAAAGGAGAGGACGAGGACAACGAGAATGGTGAGGCTTTGCATTGGCTGGCCAGGCAGGGAACAGGTCAGGTGGTGCTAGCTGGCTGGCTGGTTGGGGAGGGGGCAATCATGGCTTCCGCCACCAGCCACTTGAATGCCCTGACTGAAGCTGGAGTTCGCCACGCCAGGGGAGAATGAGAGACCTTGCTGTCCCGCAGAGCCCACTGCTGCTTGAGTGGGGAGGATGGGGAGAAAAACGGCTGCTCAGGTGGCTCCTGCCCCCCCCCGGCCAGAAGTTTGAATACCCCAACTGAAGCAGGGATCGCTCTCTCTCTCTCATACACACACACAGAGTTTGGAGAGCCCCCCTCCTCTGTGTCTTGTTGCGGTGGCAGTTGCGGTGCTTCAGTGCCTAGCTGACGGGGAGCTCAGGTAAGCCGGTGCAGGCCATGGGGGTGGGCAGCTCTGTACCCCCTGCCTTGCTTTGTCCTCCACCCCCCCACCCCCCACTGCCTCGCTTTGTGGCTGTTGCAGCAGTTGCTCAGCCTCCTGCTAGGTTACAGCGGTGAGCAAGAAGTGACGAAGAACGAAGCAAGGCAGCGGTGGTGGAGGACAAAGCAAGGCAGGGGGTGCAGAGTTGCCCCACCTGCCCCGAATTATCTGAGGAGAACTGGGCCTGTGCGTACACACGCACGCCGGGATGGCGTGGGCTGGGCCGAAGTGACGTGGGCCAGACTCTTAAAGAGTTTCCAGGATGGCCCACAGGCCTTGAGTTTGACACCCCAATATAGATCATGATTTCTTTCTATTATTTGAGATGTTACCCAAGGGACCATCATTCTCTCTTCCAAACTGTCTGAAAGTTAAAACCTGCAGAAGAAACTTTTCTGAACGTGCTCCATTATCAGAGTCCTGCTGATCTGGCATATGGTAAAGAGCTTTTGGTAGTTTCAGATGATTAAATTAAAATTAAAACCCATATCTTTAGAAAGTCAGTCAAAATCTCTTTTTAGCCCTGGAAATCCTACCAATTTGAAGTTTCATAGCTTTGGTTTTTATCTTTTTTTTTTAATTTGATTTATATGCCGCCCTTCTCCGGAGACTCAGGGCGGCTTACAATGCGCTAAGCAATAGCCTTCATTCTTTTGTATATTTATACAAAGTCAGCTTATTGCCCCCACAACTGGGTCCTCAATTTACCCACCTTAGAAAGGAAGGCTGAGTCAACCTTGAGCCTTGGCGAGATTCGAACCTGCAGTAATTGCAGGCAGCTGTTCTTAATAACAGGGTGCTTTAGACCACTGTACTACCAAGGCTCTTGACAAACCAGTCCTAATAATCACTTTGAGTGTTTGAATGGAATGGCCACAGGCAACTAAATCGATTGCCAGGATCCAGTGCAGGTAATCTGCACAGATTTTGAACAGGCAATGGTTGGAGAACCAAGAAAAAAAAAGCAACTTGATATACCAACCTTGAGGAATATTTAAGATCTGCACAGTGTCAGCGGTTGGAATGAGAAAGCCGTCTTCGAGCAATGTCTCAGCCACAACTTCCCTATAGGAATTGTAAAGCCCAATGAGTATTTTCCAGGATCTTCCAATTACAAATACCCTTTTACTCCCCAACATTATTATTATAGTTGGTTGCTCAGTCAGCCAGATATTCAGAGTGGATTTGGCATCCTAGCCTTAAATAGGAATCTACCTCTTCCTGTATAGATATCCAGGCTTTGAGGATAAAACAGTCTCTACTGCTTCAATCAGCACTCTCTGAATCCCCCCCCCCTTTTTTTATGGGGGGGGAGCAGCACAAAAGGAGAAGACACAACTAGACAAGACTTCAGTAAGATTTTTACTTGCAGGGATGTTTAACAAAACCACAAGGGAGATTGTTATGGCTGACTCAGAAATTCTTGAGTGTTGAAATCGACCTACCTGTTCTCTTGTAATAAATCTTTCATTTGGGCCACAACCCATTCCACCTCTGAAGTAGCTATGCTCCATATTTTACAGGCTTGGTTGACATCTGGCTGTTGCCTGAGAACCTAAGGCAAGAATGAAGAAGTAGCACATCAACTAATGGACGGGACTGGCTAGATTCACTAAAACAGTTTGTTTGGGGCCTAGTGTTATATGTGAATTGAGCCAACTGCCTTACGGACATGATGTAAGTCATTATGACAACCAACTTGGAAAAACTGTTGATTCCAACAATCAACCAGGTTAGGAATAGAAAAGACAACGGGAAGAAATCAGAAAGGATAAAACATCTGTACACATAACTATTCAAAATAAATATAAATCTGGTTCAAAGAGAATAAAAACAGACTGTACAAATTATCAGTAGGTGTGCATATTTGTAACACGACGGTCCATTTAAAATTCAAATAGATAGTCCTCATCTTACAACAATTCGTTCAGTGACCATTCAGTTACAATAGCACTGCAAAAAGTGACATATGACAGTGTTTCACATTGCAGCATCCCCATGGTCACATAATCAAAATTCAAATGGTTGGCAACTGACTCATATTTATGACAGTTGCAGTGTTTCAGGATCAGGTGATTACTTTTTGCGATCTTCTGACAAGCAAAATCAATGGGGAAGCCGGGTTCACTTAACAGCCACATAACTACCATAACAACTGCAGTGATTCACTTTACAACTGTGGCAAGAAAAGTCATAAAATGGGGGAAAATTCACTTAACAAATATCTGTCTTAGCAACAGAAATTTTGGGCTCAATTATGGTCGTAAGTTGAAGACTACCTGTATTAGTTTAATACAGGTAGCCCTACATTACTTTTGTTGCCACTTCTCTGTGTCCAAGAAACTTAAATTACCAGGACTGTCAGTCACTTTGATTTTTTGAAAACACTGCTTTATGTTCTCAGTGATGGCATCTTTCCATCTAGTCTTCCATTTCTGCAAGCATAAGGATGTTTTTCCAGGGACTCATGCCTTTACCTGATGCATGCTTTAGTTTTGCAAAAAGCTTCCAACCATCAGTGTGTTTAGCATCTCATGTTCTCCAGGTTCAAGATATTCTCAACCAGCACGGCACTTCAAGACCAACATGAGGCTTTTTTAGTGTTTCTGATGTCCCAGCTTTTAAAGCTATTTGTTGTGGCCCACCAGCGGCCTGCGCGGATCGTGGCTGATCCCGACGAGGAGGCTGTTGTGCCAGCAGCCTGCACAGCCGGTGTCCACGTCGGACAGCAGAGGCCGAAGAGGATGTGGTGCCAGAGGCAGAGACTCAGCCAGAGTCTTCAGAACCTCCAGAGGCTCCTTCAAGTGGAGAGAGCGAAGTGGAGGAGCCTCTTCTCAATGCTTGAGCACGCAGGGCTGCCAAAAGGCAGGAGTGGCTACTCAGGAGGAGGAGGTCTCCTCGAGAGTAGGGCTTGAGGATAATTGGCCACTCCCTTAGCCTATTTAAGTCACACGCAGCTAGTGCGTTCTTGCTGGAAACAACTCGTATTATTATCAGAGTATTTTGATTTATCATACCTTGTTTTCTGGGCTGGTTGCCAACCTTTGCTGGTCTTGTTTATTCTTGCTACTTAATAAATTTGATAAGGACCGTTGGTGTGTATCAATATCCTCGGAAATCCAGAGGTGGGGCAGAACACTACTTTTGTAGCTGGGGAAAACCTTGAAGGATCCATCTGGGTCAGTTACGGGGACCAGAGGTTTAGTCTTCTGAGCTGGAGCCTATCATCAAGGAACATAGAATAGCCCAAAACACACATTCTGCTAGAAATTCCCTCTGGGCTCCAGCACGAGTCCAAAAGCTTGGAAGAGTAAACCTCTGGTCCCAGTGACTGACTCTGATTGGATCCTGCAACATTATCCTGGGACATGCATATTCACCTTCATTTGTGGGGAAAACCTTATATACATTTGTTTTTGGTTTGATGTCCATGTACCTTAATTTTCAATCTAGATCTGTTGTAGCCTTTATCTCAGGCAAGAACACCTCTTTATTTCACGGCTCTACTCACCATTCCTAAGAATTTTTGAACTTACTATTATTTCAACTCTCTGACTCTCTGCATTAGGTTGGCATTGCCTATTGACATGAACTTAAGGTTTTCTAAAAAAAAAAAAAACAACAACAACCCTATTGAGCAGCAGACTGAGGTTGACATTCATTTCTTTCACCTTCAAGAGATTCCTTTTCTGTGTGTCCAACAACATATATCAGATTGTTGATATTACTCCTAGCAATATTAATTCCAATTTCTTTTAATCCAGCACCTTTCTTGATATATTCTGCATATATTAAATGGACAGTGGGAAAATATCCACACCCCTCTTCCAATTTTGAACCATTTAGCTGCTCTATATGTCTTTTTAACCAAAGGTAACTGGACTTTCCTTGTTTTTCCTTGAAGACATTTCACTTCTCATCCAAGAAGCTTCTTCAATTCTGACTGAATGGTGGAGAATGGAAGGATTTATATCCCTTAAAGTTATCTGATCATTAGCAGCAAGGAATATAAATTATAATATAAACCTCTTCAAGGAAAAACAAAGAAAGTCCAGTTGCCTTTTTCCCCCCTCAAGTTTTTTATTTTTTTATTTTTTATAAAAATGTCAAATCAATGTGTGAACAGCGTGACATCTGGGCACCATACATTCTAATACAAATGAAACTGATAAGATTAAGCATTATTATTACATTCAATCAACTTATTTCTAATAACAATATACATCTATATTAGGTTACAGTCTATCATTATTCAATTATTCCACTTATTTCTCATTACTTTCATTTTATCAAATAAAAATGTATACATAAATATTCCCTTTATTTCTATCACTTATTCTAGCTTTTAATCATGTCACCCTTTATTAAAAAGCTTTTTCTTTCTTTCCTGTCTAACTTTTAATCATGTCACCTGCCTAAAAAAAGGGGAAAAAAAGGGAGAGAGAGGGAAAGGCAACTCAGAGTAGCAACAAAAAAGAGGAATCATCCATCCATCATCTCTTGCCCACTTCATATTTTGATTGCTATGCTTTAAAAGAAAGAGGAAAAAGGAAAAGCGAATCGGAACAACAATAAAGATGAAAATCATCTACCCATCGTCTCTTGCCTGCTTCAAAACTTTAATTGCTATGCTTTTTTTTGACTTGCCTCCCACATTCCTCTTAAAATCTCTGTCTATATCTAGTTCTTGGATGTCCAATCTAAGTGTTCCTCCAACCACTACCCTCTTCCACTGCCTAGTTTCTAAAATTTCTACCAAGGCCCGTGCCTCCATTTCAAACATATCTTCCAACACTCTAAATATGTTTTCCCCCATCAATCACTATTATTTTCATTGTTCTCCTCTTTGTCTTCTTCCTTCTGCATTTCTTCTTTTGACTCCTCCCTGTCCAGTTGCCTTTTGAAAGCATGCCTTTGGGACAACCATGACCTGGATGACTGAGAATCTCCACAGATATTCTAACTGTAGCTTCCTGAACAAAAAAAATCATTCTCTGAACTTCTGTAGAGATTCTCAGTTATCCAGGTCATGGTTGTCCCAAAGATGCTTTTCTCAGGAGGCAACTGAACTTTCTTATTTTTTCTTTGAAGATGTTTTGCTTCTCAGCCAAGAAGCTTTTTCAGCTCTCACAGGATTGCTTCCCCACTTCTCTTAGATGAGAAATGAAATGTCTTCAAAAAAAGCAACAACAAGAAAGTCCAGTTGCTTCCTGGAAAAAACACCTTTGGGACATTCTCTGAACTCACTTATTCCAATCCCAGGAAACATTGGAAGATACATTGGAAGATTGGAAGAAGTATCGGGAAATCCACGACATACAACCATAGTAGAGCCTGCCATTACACTTATATGTCATGATGGACACATGACAATCTGATTTTACCCTTTTCCTGCAAATTCTATGGTTGTTAAGTGCCTATTGTTTGCCGCAGATGTAGTTTTGCCCAAAATTGGAAGTGCTGGTTTTTAGCAAAACCACTATAAAAAATATGGGACATTGCAAATGACTGTATAGGCCATGGGTGTCAAACTAGATCGAGTCACGTGACATATTGCGATGTCTCACAACCTTTTTTTCCCTTTACGGAGCATGGCCTGCATGTGACACATCCAACCTTTGGGCCGCCAGTTTGATACCCCTGGCATAGGCAGCTGTGTTGCGGAGCACTCAAAGTGTGGTCATGTGACTGTGTCTGCGTGACAGTAAGATCTTTGAATCCAGATCGTAAGTCCTTTTTTTTCAGGTAGGTTGGAACTTTGAATGGTTGCTAAGCAACTGGCTGCAAGTTGAGGACTACATGTAGTGAATCAGGAGACTTTACTTTGTCTTTGCATCAGAAAGTCCAAACTATAACATTTTAATCAAAGCAAAACACTTTGAATTCATACTTTATTTTTTTCACTTATACTTTAATCATTCGAAGAATTTTCAATGGAAACAAAAATTGCTAGTCTGATTAGGAATCTACAGAGCTTACCTCAAGTTGTTGATTTTTAAATGAAGTCAAAACATCTCTGACTTTTCCTGGGGGAAAGAAATTGAAAAAAAAAATCCTTTAGAAAAACATTAAGTGCAGAAGAAGAAACAACAGATCTGAATACACCTACCACAGAGTTCCTGGTGTTTCTGCTCATTTGGTGTCTTCTCCGGATCTTCTTGACTGCTGACCATCTCATCTTCACCATCCGCTTCTGATGATTCTTCAGTTTCCTCCTCACCTTCTTCAACTAAATTATTGCCCAGTTGGCAGCTCCAATATGAGCGCCTCAGCCAGTCCAGCACGGTATCACAACCTGCAGAGAAGAAAGGATAGCACTATTAAAAATAGACAAGATAATAGTTATCCCAAAGATGCTTTTTCAAAAGGCAACTGGATTTTTTTTTCCTTGAGGAAGAAGACATTTCGCTTCTCATCCAAGAAGCTTCATCATTTGGATTTCAACTCCCAGAATTCCATGCAAGTTGCCAAGAGAGCCTTGGTGGTGCAGCGGACTAAAGTGCTGTTAAGTAGCACTTAGCTGCCAGCTGCCTGCAATTATTGCGAGTTCAAATCTCACCAGGCTCAAGGTTGACTCAGCCTTCCATTCTTCCGAAGTAGGTAAAATGAGGACCCGGATTGTGGGGGCAATAAGCTGACTTTGTATAAAAAGAACACTGCTTGGCGGCGCGGGGGGGGGGGGGGGGGGGCGCAAAAGCCCTACTAAGCAGGTATATACAAAAGTATGAAGGCTATTGCTTAACGCATTGTAAGCCGCCCTGAGTCTCCGGAGAAGGGCGGCATGTAAATCGAACCAATAAATAAATAAATAAATAAATAAATAAATAAATGAATGAATGAATGAATGAATGAATGAATGAATGAATGAATGTATGTGCTTTTTCAGGAGGCAACTGGACTTCCTTTTTTCTTGGAGACATTTTGCTTCTTATCCAAGAAGCTTCTTCAGGTCTGACTGACTGGATGGTGGGGAATGGAAGGATTTATATTCCTTGCAGACAGCTGGTTGTTTGCATTATTTTAGAGAGCCAAGAAGGAACCATTGGCACTTCAGTTTGAGATGCAAACAACATAAGACTCATCCCCAACAGCCTGCACCTGTCTTCAACAGTGAAAGGACACAGAGCAGAAAACATCTGGCAGCCAAGAAGGCTTCGCACCGTTTGCTCTATTCAGGTGACCCTAAGGACACAGACAAACCTCCAAGTGGCCTCAACAACTCTGTAAAAGAATGTAAATGACCAGCTGTCTGCAAGGAATATAAATCCTTCCATCCCCCACTATCCTGTCAGAGCTGAAGAAGCTTCTTGGATGAGAAGCGAAACATCTTTAAAGAAAAAACAAGGAAGTCCAGTTGCGTCCTGAAAAAGCACCTTTTTTAAAAAAAATTGATTTATATGCCGCCCTTCTCCGGAGACTCAGGGCGGCTTACAATGCGTTAAGCAATAGCCTTCATACTTTTGTATATATTTATACAAAGTCAGCTTATTGCCCCCACAATCTGGGTCCTCATTTCACCTACCTTAGAAAGGATGGAAGGCTGAGTCAACCTTGAGCCTGGTGAGATTTGAACTTGCAGTAATTGCAGGCAGCAGATGTAAGTGGATGTTAATAACAGTGCTTTAGTCTGCTGAGCCACCAGAGCTACTTTTGGGACAACCATGACCTGGATGACTGAGAATATCCATAGACTTTTTGCCAAAGTAGAAACACTGACTTAACCTTCACTTCTACCATCAGCAGCAAAATTACTGCATCCACTCATACAACCTCACACAGCCATTAGTAAAACCACAGAGCATTCACGGTTATTTACTATTCCCTTATCTACTACAAACTATTTCCTCAGTTCCCTGATCTAAGCATTAAACCTGGCAGAAAAGAGAAGAGAAGAGAAGAGAAGAGAAGAGAAGAGAAGAGAAGAGAAAAGAGAGCCAGTTTGGTGTAGCGGTGAAGGTGCTAGCCTAGAAACCAGGAGACTGTGAATTCTAGTCCTTTCTTAGGTATTAAAGCTGGCTGGGTGACTGGGACAGCCAATCTCTCAGCCTAGCTCACCTCACAAGGCTGCTGTTGTGGGGGGAAAAAAGGGAAAAAGAAGAAAGTATTATGTATGTTTGCTGCTCTGTGTAACTTATAAAATAATAAAGGCAGGATAAAAATAATCAGATAAATAAACAGTGTTTGCAAAGACCCCATTTTTGGAAATGTAAGAGAAAAAAACCTGGATTTCTGCAAACGATCTGGAACAGCTTTCTCCAGATCCCTTCCTCCAGAGACATGCTGAAAGGTACAATTCCACTCTTCTAGAGGAGAAATCTTATCTGGAGCAGAAAGAAGCATTCTGCATTTTCCTTCCACCCTGAAGAGTGAGACATTTCTATTCCCTTGCTCATGCTATATGCTTAAAACCTTTTCCAAACAAGTCACCACTTACAGAGCAGATTGAAAGTTATGTATCCTCTGGGGACAGTAGTATTTGCTCCCTGCAGTGCAACATCACCACCTGGAGGAAGCACTAAGGATCGCATCAAATAACAAATGTATACAACAGGTCTGTCAAACTCGCCGCTCCGCGGGCCAGATGCATCACACACTGACCATGCCCACACCTGGTTTAGCAAAGGGGTACTTTGCTGATACGTCATGTGACGCCATCATGACAACACAAGTTTGACACCCCAGGTATACAGGAACTTGGAGCTGACCTGCCCCTCATCTTTTTTTAAAAAATGTACTGATTATATGCTTGTTTACTCAGGTAGCTGTTACTCAGGAAGCTATTCTAGGAATAAACTGCCTTTAGCTGGGTCTTTTGGCCTTCTTCCTTCCTTCCTTCCATAACTCAAGGTGGTGAACATATCCAACACACCTTCCTCCTCCTATTTTCCTTACAATAACTCTGTGAGATGGGTTGGACTGAGAATGAGCTGGCTTTCATGGCGAAGCAAGGGAACATTGCCTTTGTTTCTGCATTTATTGTTTTTAAGTGAATATTCTAAGAGGAAAGGAGTGAACGTGTTGAAATAGTTGCAGCTGCTTTAGAGCTGGAACAGCCTGTTTTAAGAGCAGGAAGTACTGTTTTAATTATTTTTGGAAGTGTCAGGCTCAAAATACAAAAAGAATGTTATGAGCAGATTGGTTGACTTACAGTCATTCATCTTTTGACTATTTGAAGTTACAATGGCACTGAAAAAAGTGACTTGACTGTTTTTCATACATACTTTCATACTTACAACCATTGCAGTAGCTCCACAGTCATGTGATCAAAATTTTGACACTTGGCAGCTAACTCATATTTATGATGGTTACAGTGTCCCAGGGTCTTGTGAAGTCAATGGGGAAGCCAGACTCATATAACAATCATGTTACTACCCTGTTTCCCCCAAAATAAGAAATCCCCTGATAATAAGCCTAATTGGGCTTTTGAGCACATGGCAATAAGGCCAAGCACTTATTTCAGGGTTCCAAAAAATATAAGACAGGGTCTTATTTTCAGGGAAACACGGTAACTTAACAATTGCAGTGATTTACTTAACAAAGGTGGCAAGAAAGGCTGTAAATTGGGGCAAAGCTCAATTAGCAACTGTCTTGTTCATCAATGGAAATTTTGGGCTCAACTGTGGTCGTAAGTCAAGGACTACCTATATGCAGCTCCAGGTTGAACAGTGGTGCTCTTTGAGCTTGGCTGTTTGCAATTACTAATTGCATAGTACTAGCAATAGCATTTAGACTTATATACAGCTCCATAGTGCTTTACAGTACTCTCTGAGCAGTGTACAATGTCAGCATATTGCCCTCAATAAATTGGGTCCTCATTTTACCAACCTCAGAAGGATGGAAGTCTGAGTCAATCTTGAGCCAGTTAGGATCAAACTCTTGGCAGTGGGCAGAGTTAGTCTGCAATAACTGCATTCTAAACACTGCACCACCAAGTTAACTTCATCAGAATAAAAAAAAAAAATCCTCTTACCTTTTCGGCAAGTCACCAGCTGGGGAAGGGTGCCGTGGGTTAGGTCATGACGGAGATCCACAATCCAGATTGGGATGTTCAGCTTGGAGCAAGAACCAAACGATTATTAAAATCAGAAATGGAAGCAATGCAATTATTTCACAGCTCCCAGAGCTTAATAAACTCAAACCTCTTATACCTCTTTTGCTAGATGTCTCAGTGGAACGGTAACCATTTTCTGCTTCCGCTCGGTGATGAGATTCACAAACCTGTGGGTGATAGAAGTATTGAATGATTTCAGATACAACTTGTGTTTGAGAATATCATTTGAACCCGAATCAAACCCAGAAATAAGAATCCTCCCAGCCTTCAGCCACTATCTTAAAATTAATTGTTCATTATGATCCATGGCAGAGGAGCTGGTTATTTGAGGGACTGCCTGTCTCCCATAGTATCTGCTTTGCCAATTTGAATTGGCAGTGCTGGCGTGCTCCAGGTTTCTTCAATTAAACAATGTCAATTCTTGGGGACCCCAGAAGCATGTCTGCCCTTTAGAATGAGGTTTCCCCCCCAAGATCTGATGGTTCCATTCTTTGGTGTTTTGAAAGGGCTTGAAGATCTGACTCTTTATCCAGGGCTTTGGCAAGAATGAAGCCCCTTACAGTAGACAGTGTGGGTTTGTTTCTGTTTCATTCGGTTCTTGTCATCTTTGAGTTTTCTTTTTCATGTATGTTTTAAAACAATTTTGTGAGCCCAGAGACAAGCAATATAATATTCAGAACAATGCAGAATAACAATTCAGCTACCACCTGAAGCAATAATGCTCATGAAACAAAACTTGTATGTTTTCAATTAAATGACTTAACAATGCACATGAAATAACTACTTAACATCTATTACCGTATTTTTCGGAGTATAAGACACACCTTAGTTTTTGGGGAGGAAAATAAGAAAAAAGCTGATTGGCAGATGGATCAGCCTCCCAGAATACACCCAATCAGCTGTCCCCAGAGATGAATTTTAGCAACAGGTTCCTTGGTTGTGAGCTCTGTGCCTTGCTTTTTTTCCTGCCTCTGAAACTTCTGAAACAGAACTTCAGAAAAAAAGCCTCTGAAACTCTGTTTGGGGGCTTCTTTTCTGAAGCTTCGTTTCTGATGCTTTTTTCAGCCTCTGAAACCTCTGTTTGAGAAGCTGGGCGGGACGCACCCAGATTTACACCCTCTTTTTGGGGGGGAAAAGGTGTGTCTTATACTCTGAAAAATATGGTAATTCAAGAAAGCATAACTATAAGCAGCTCAGACTAGAAAATAGTTTCATTGCAGCTAAGTATATGTTCAATAGTTTGCTGGCATCGCTTAAACTGCCCACTGCTCCGTCTAATCTTTGTGATAAGGTCTTTGTTTTACAGAACTAAAGACAGCTTTAGAAAAGAGTTTGTTGCCATTTCAGATTAGGACAAGGCTATTAGTAAAGAGGACATTTGGTATCTGAAGAAGAGTAAAGTAAACATCTGGTTACTTGCAGAAGACATTGACAATGAATACATTTATAGAACATCTACAAATGTAAGTTCATTGTCAACATTTACTAGCAGAAAAAAGACTGGGTTTGAAGAACCCACGTAGGTTCCTGTTGTTTTTCAATATGTTCTTTGCTCAAAGTTTTTAAGAAAGTGTCTTTAAAGAAAAACTTTTCAGAATTCAGAAGCTGCTTTCATTAGAGGTAGAAAAAAAATCTTTCTGTAAAAATGCAACTATCTCTTTCCTAGACTCTCCAATAAAACTTACACAGCAGCTTCTGTAAGAAGCTTGTTCCCTCTTTCTCACAACCCTTACCTCACCAGTGCCAGCCCATAGGTCAGGATCAGTTCATGGGATTTCAGAATTCCAGCAGCATCTAGGAGCTTACAGCGGATCAGATCTGCAGTGCATTCCACAGCTAAAGGCATCTTGGACCCAAATCTAATTTCAGAGTGAAACACAGTAACATTATGATCTTCTGCATGCAGTGATTTATTATTATTATTATTTTATTTTATTAATTTATTTATTTTATTAAATTTTTATACCGCCCTTCTCCTGCTGGACTCAGGGCGGTGATGTTGTGGCCCCGCCTTCCGAGCCTATCTCATTGGAGGAAGGAGGCTCCGAACATGAAGAAGAGGAGTCGGCCAGGCCTCCCTCTCCGGGCCCCTCCCCTCTGGCATTGCCTCAAGTGCCGGCCAAGGAAGAGGAGATTAGCCAGGAGCCAGGTGTCTCCGATGAAAGCGAGGGAGGTGATCTGTCGTTCCTGGATCCACGTCAACGAAGGCGTGATAAACGGTTGCAGCAGTTAAGGAGGCGTGCCAGGGATTATAACTGAGTCACTGGACCACACCCCAGAGACTATATAAGAGAGGGTGGTGGCCATTTAAGACTCTGTGACGGACAAAAACTAACTCTGGCTAATCACTTGAACAACGCCTAAATCTGCCAAAGGTTCCTTGTTTTGAACTGGACTATTTGCAATTTGTATGTATTTTTCTGTTTATCTGATGAAGTAAAGCCCTTGGCAGTCGATGCTCGTATAGCTGCCAAGTTTTAGATAACAACCTGTGTGCGTGCCAAGTGCTTTCTTAACCCTCGGCTGACTGTGTTTGTGTGTGTGTGGAGACGGGGACAGAACAGGTGAACAGCCAAGAATAAAAAACATCCAATACAAAATTTAAAATTATTAAAGGAATTAAACAAATTTTGGCCCAGATTTAAAACATCCCAACTAAAATCCGTTACAATTAAAATATCTAAATATTTACCGGTATGTCCCTTCTATAGCAGACCTAGAACACCTTTTGAGATTAGAAGCATCTTTAATGAGAACATCAACTGTGGAAGTTCAGTGTTTTTGAAAGAGTTTCTCTCTGCAGCAGAGATGAAGGGCTTTCTTAGACACAGAGCTCATTTTGGGAGCCAACAGTCCACAATAGTGCTGAACAGCAATCAGTAAACCCCAAAGTATTCTGCAATGATCAGGAATTCATTGGATTTCTCTGTACCCAAAATTAATAGGTAAAGAGCTTCTAAGGGGAAAAATATTTACAAAGTTGAATATATCTGGCAAATAAATAACCAAGACATCGAATCCTTGAATACCTATTATGGGTAGTCCCTGACTTACAACTTTTCATTTCATGACCGTTCAAAGTTACAGCAGCATTAAAAAAAATGACTTACGACTTCCGGTGGCACCGCCAATGTTGCTGGACGCTCTCTCTCAGAGCGCCAGCCCTGTGATCTTGTAAAGCCGCCCTGACAGCGCAAATCAGCTGTCTGGTGGCTGGAAAATCTTTCCCCCGGGAGAAGAGGGAAAGGAGAGCAATCGGATGGGGGTAGAGCTCCCCGAAAGCCCCTGAAATAGTTTTGGGGGCTTGGAGGGTGAGAGCTCCCCAGGAAGTCCAATGAAACTCCGAGATCCAGGGCGCTTCTGCTTTAAGCAGAAAAAAACGTCGCGACCACTTCTGCAATCTTTACTGAGATCTAAGTTGATTATCTAAGCAGACGGAGTGAAGACAGAAGAGCAGACAATTGCAAGTAACAAACCCTTAATTCCACGCTTAAGTTGATACTTTTTGAAGCTGCTTAAAGGAGTGAAGAAAATGGCGCTTGTGCTTAATAGGGTGTGAAAGTGAAAGTTAACTCTCGATAAAGCTGTTAACACCCAGCATTGTTCAAGGTGGATGGGAAAAAAAAAATGGCTGGCTTTTTTGAAAGTGATGAAGGCTCACTATTACAAACATCAGTAAATACACAAATACTGATTGTGGATCTCTTTAAAGAAATTTTAGAATCATTTACCTCCATGTTGGAAAGAATGGAAGGGTTTTTCAACAAGGATTTTATTCAAGTTCGAAACAAAGTTATAAGTGAAGATACTGTATCGGTATTTCAGTTGCCAAATAATAGTGAGTTGCTGAATGAAGAGGTGGAAGAAACAATCCAGTTTAATGTGCCTTTGGAAAATGGAATGGATGTTTTTCAAATTAAGAAGGAAAGGCTGAGAAGTTTGAAGGAGTGTAACCAGGAAATACTGAGAGAGATTTCTCCAGAGGCTTTGATACAGTCAACTGGAAAATTGTCAGGAGGTGTTGGGATTTCTAATATAAGAAGGAGGATTCGAAGTGGAACTTTACAATTTTTTTATAAAAATGGACTCTCAATCGCAGTTAAAGAGGTGTGTTTACTGAAAGGAATTACTTTGCGAAGAGAACAAGATTGTAAGGTACAGCAACTTCAGCTGAAAACTCAAAAACTTATAAAAATAAAAGAAGGCGGAGGAATAAGACTGAAGAAGGAGGTTCGCAAAAAAGTCAGGAAAAAATGGAGATGGAAAAATTACAACCTTTTTGCCTGGGGAGGATAGTAGTAGTGAAAATGAATGACTATACCTGTATTTAGGGATATGATCTGTTTTGAAAAGTTATGTTAAGTAATGTTACGTTTGAATTGTTATGGGCTACTGACCAAATTTTCACTTTTGTCCTGAAGTATATTAACACTAAAGTTATATTTCAAGGAATGCTTTGTTGAAAAATTTATATAAATTGGGGATGTAAAAATTATGGACAGTGCAGATCAATTAATATAAGCTTATGGGTTAGAAGAAGGATATTACTTAAACTTTTATATTTTGTTTTAAGTTACACTAATACTATATTAAAGAATGTTTTGTTGAAGAATAAATATAAACTTGTGGGTTATAAGGAAAATATAAGTGGTGCAAGGATTGAGGGAAGGTTTTTACAATATTTTTTATAAATATCAAATAGTGAAGATGTTATTTGATTATACGCAGTGGATTTGTAGAGAATAAGATGAATAAGTTTATGTAAAACTATTAAGTAAGGAATGTTTCCAGGAAGAATCAATATAAGTTTATGGGGTAAAAAGTAAAAATAAGGTTTTTACAATATAATTTGAGATTGGTTAAAATATTTTGTTAATGTGTTAATATATGTAGGGGTTGGAGATGTGATGGTTAATTGTAATTGGGCTCTGATTGAGCAATGCTGGAAGAAAGAAGACTTGCTTATTATTGAAGAACCGACAAGAACGAAGTTGGATTGATTACTTTCAAGCAATAATTGGTTTAAATAGTTATATTCAGATATAAACAAGGGGAGTTAAAGTGTAAAAGGGAGATAAATCTATAGATAGTTAGCTTATGTTTTTTTTTTATGTTTGTTAAATACTATATCCTGTATTTGCTCTGGGAAGTCGGGGGGGGGAGGTTGGGGTAGGAGGGGGTAGGAGGGAAGGGAAAATATGTGTAATTTTTTAAAAAAACTTTTCAATAAAAAAAAAATGACTTATGACCACATTACCACAACTGCAACATCCCCAAGGTCATGTGCAGTGGTGGGTTGCTCCCAGTTCAGTCCGGTTCTATAGAACTGGTAGTAAAACTGGCGGGAGGCTCAGCCCACCCGCCACATTACGGGCGATATGCGCATGCGCATAAACTTCTGTGCATGCGCATGCGCAGTCCCATTGTAAACCGGTAGTAAAGATAAGTAGAACCCACCCCGGTCATGTGATCAAAATTCAAATGCTTGGCAACTGGCTCATATTGATGATGGGTGTAGTGACCCGGGGCCATGTGATCATCTTTTGCAACTTTCTGACGAGCAGTCAATGGGGAAGCCAGATTCACTTAACAACCATGTGACTAATTTAACATCTGTAATAACAACTGTGGCAGGACAGGTAATTTTTTTTTATTGAAAAGTTTTACAAAAAACAAAAATTTTCTTCCCCCCAACGTTCCCCCCGCCCTTTCCCTCCCCTCATCCCACCCTCCCCCCCAGACTTCCCAGAACAAAATACAAGGTATTTCATTTAGCAATCATAAAATAGATTAAGCTACTTATCCTCAGACTACTAACTCCCCCCCCAAAACCTTAACTCCACTATAGATAATTAAATATTTCTAATACTTAACATTCAATCATAAGCTATATATTTTCTTGTCTGATACTTATTTTGAATATAGTCAATCCATCTTCTCCATTCCGATACATATCTTTCTTGTGTATAGTCCTTCAAGTACGCTGAGATTTTCGCCATTTCTGCTAGGTTCGTTACTTTCAGTATCCACTCAATAGTAGGCAAAGAGTCCTTCTTCCAATATTGCGCTACCAACAGCCTAGCTGCTGATATTAGATTCAAAATCAATTTAGTCTCTACTACTGTACAGTCCGTAGTTATACCCAGTAGGAGCAATTGAGGAGTAAATTTCAACGTTCTTTTCAAAATATTCTGCATCACCCACCAAATTTTTAAACAATATCATCTCTTATTTTATCGTGTTCCTCTGCAACCACTTCCTTGATCGAATTTATATCCTCCTCAATTTTCTTAAATTTCCCTTCCACAAGTAATGTTAAATTATTCATTGCTGTGGCTTGGTTATTCATAGCTTCTCTCATTGCTGTTGCTTGATTATTCATGGCTTCTTTCATCAATTCTTTAAAATCAGTAAGTGCTGCATCTTGACTCTGAGTCTGGCTCTGCGAATCAGCCGGAAGTTGTGCTTTCTGTGTCACCACTGACACAACTGGAGAACCTCCCCCTCCTTTAGCAACTCCTGGTTTCACTTGTCTAGAAGCCATTTTTTTTTTCCTCCTCTTTTAAGGAGATCTTTAAAAGCCACAAAGTCTTTGAAAATGTTTATAATTTATACCCTTTAATTTGCCAGGCAGAATAGTTTTTTTTTTCCTTCCCTCCACAAGTTCTCAGCTCCCAGCAGTTAATAAGCAGCTAATCCACTCTCCCAGCGCAAAGTTCTCAAACACTTTCATTTCTGACTTTCACTTTCAAAACCATAACAAAGACGCCATCTTCAAACTCACTTTTAAAAGCAGGATCGGATCGCGGCTTCTCGCTCTGCCTTTGCAGAGTCGTCCTGGCTCTGGAGCTTCTTGGCGGGCTGACTGGGGAGCTCTCACCCTCCAAGCCTCTGGAAATGTTCCAGATGGCTTTCGGGGAGCTCTACTCTTGCCCACCGGCTCTCCTCTCCTTCTTTTCCCGAAAGAGAGTTTTTCAGCCGCCAGACAGCCAGTTTGCGCTGTCAAGGCGGTTTTTACAGAGACGCAGGGCTGGCGGTCTTAAAAGACCGTCCACGGAGCCTGCGGTGCCGACCGAAAGTCGGCAGGACAGGTAATAAAATGGGGCAAAACTCACTTAACTCAGAAACAAAATGTTGCAGTAAGTCGAGGACTACCTGAGGTAAGGACTATACTAATGCAGTGAAAGAATAATGTTGAAGAATAATGTACTATTAAAACAGTGGTTTTCAAACATGGCAGTTTTAAGGTTTGTGGACTTCAAACTCCCAAAATTCCTCAGCCAAATGTTGCCAAGTTTGAAAAACACTGTACAGAAAGTTTGGAGAGAACTGCCCAAAGAGATGGGATGGGTTTCTAATTCAAAATTCAAGCTGCTATCACAAAAACTCCTCTCCATATAAATTTGCATCCAAATGATCTCTTGCAAATGCAAGATATCAACTGGTCCTCTCTGGGGAGCAAGGAGAGGAGTCTTTCTCTCCTTGCTCCCCAGATATACCAGTTGTACCACTTAATTAAGGAACTAACCCATGTTTTGGGTTCATACAAAATACTAATCACAAAACCTTATCTCAACCGATTTTAAAAGTTTAATATATATGCAAACAGAATTATTGGGTCATTAACTCATCTAGGGTGATAAGTAAACACAAACCCCTCAATGGTGGCAGCTGTTTTCTGTCCACCTTCCTTCTCACCTGCTCTTCCAGACAGACACTCTGTCCAGTGCATCTCGTTGTGTCTGGCAGTCCTCACAATACAGCCCCACCATCACTTGGTCCCATTCAGCCTTGCTCTGCCAAGGAACAACATTCCGTGGTCTGTTCAATTGAGATGCCTTAGCTGCCAGTTTCCATCTTGGCTTTTGATTTCTGGGCTTGCTAGCCATGTTGTTGTAGCTCTGCCCTTCTTCAAGCTTCCTAGAATCCGGCGCTACAGATCTAAAGAAAGCAAACCAGCCACAAATGAATCTCCTACCAACTAATTCCCAAGTGCTCTACAAATAGTCTTCAATTTACAGCCATTCATTTAATGACTGTTCGAACTTAACAATAGATCTGAAAAAAGGGACCTATGGCTGTTTTTCACACTTACGACTGCTGCAGCATCCCCATGGTGATAAGAGCAAAATTCGGATGCTTGGCAACTGGTATATATTTATGATGGTTGCAGGGTCCTGGGGTTATATGATTCCCTTCTGTGACCTTCCAACAAGCAAAGTCAATGGGAAAGCCAAATTCCCTTAATAACTGTGTTACTAGCTTAACAACAGCAGTAATTCACTTAACAACTGTGGGAAGAAAGGTTGTAAAATGGGGCAAAACTCACTTAACTAGTTGTCTTGATTAGCAGTGGAAATTTTAGGCTCAATTGTCATCGTAAATTGAGGACTACCTGTATTTAAGTCCTGAACACATTCCAAGACTGCGTGTCATGTTTTTGGCCTCCGCGGCTCGCGTTTTTGGCCTTCTCATGTTGCATTTTCGGCCGGTTCCAGGTGGCGGGGATCAGCTGCGGCAATCCCCATCGCCTGGAACCAGCTGAAAACAGTGTGTGTGGAGGCTGAAAATGCAATGCGTGGAGGCTGAAAACGTGACAAGCGGAAGCGGCGATGTGCTGTGGCAATCCCTGCAGCCTGGAACGGGTCTAAAATGGAGTGTGAGGAGACAGAAAACACGATGCATGGAGGCCAAAAATGGCTGAAGAGTGGGGGCTGGCAGAGTTTCGGCAACATTCGGTGTATAACACACACAGACATTTCCGCCCACTTTTGGGTTGGGGGGGGGAGTGTGTTTTATACTCCAAAAATACAGTATGTTGGGCCAGTCCCTCCCTCTCAGCCCAACCCACCTCACGAGATTGTTGTTGTGGGGAAAATAGGAGGAAAGTGTGTTGGATATGTTCACTGCCTTGAGTTATTTATAAAAAATAGTAACAGTGAGATGTAAAATAAATAAAATATGGCTACCCTACTCACTTACAGTGACTCTGGGCGGTTTACAGAACTAAAACCCCAATACAAAACCCAGTAAACCCTCACCACTCCGGTGACAACAATCGAACCAACCATTTGATGGGTGCTGTATCATCCTGGGGTCCCCAGGCTCAGTGGCCCCCTCTGCAAAACTCTCCTGGCACACCATCAACAAACAGAATAACTGAATTGAAAGGGACCTTGGAGGTCTTCTAGTCCAACCCCCTGCTCAAGCAAGAGATCTTATATCTTTTCAGACAAATGGCTGTCCAATCTCTTCTTAAAAACCTCCAGGGATGGAACACCCACAACTTCTGAAGGCAAGCCATTCCACTGGATAATTGTTCTCACTGTCAGGAAATTTCTTAAGTTGCTTCTCTCCTTGATTAGTTTCCACTCTTGCTTCCTGTCTTGCCTTCTGGTGCTTTGAAGAATAGGTCCTCCCCCTCTTCTTTGTGGCAACTTGTTTGCCAAAGCTCCAGAAGGCAAGACAAGAAGCAATGGAAAGTTCTTCATTCAAGTATGCAACAAGAAGCAACAGTGACACACATTGTCACCATCTTCTCTCCCCACTTGCCCTTAATAATGCCTTTTCCTGCTCCAGCTACACAGGTTTTACCCTCCTCTTCCTGCTCATGGATCTGGAACCTGTAAGCCACCCAAATTCACCTTGTAGGGGAGATGCATGGCATAAATATCAAATAAACAAATGAACCAATGAATGAATGGATGGACAAAAACAGTAGCCCAGTCAATCTGAAAGGCACCAGGTTGCAGAATAACCAAAAGATGGGTTCAATATAAAAGAGCCTTGGTAGTACAGTGGTCTAAAGCACCCTGTTATTAAGACCAGCTGCCTGCAATTACTGCAGGTTCGAATCTCTCCAAGGCTCAAGGTTGACTCAGCCTTCCATCCTTTCTAAGGTAGGTGAAATGAGGACCCAGTTTGTGGGGGCAATAAGCTGACTTTGTATAAATATACAAAAGTATGGAGGCTATTGCTTAATGCATTGTAAGCCGCCCTGAGTCTCCAGAGAAGGGCGGCATATAAATCAAATTTATATATATAAATTGGTGAAGTGATTTACATTCGGATGCTTGGCAACTGGTTCATACTTACGATGGTTGCAGTGTCCCAGGGGCCATGTGATCCCCTTTTGTGACCTCCTGACTAGCAAAGTCAATGGGGAAGCCATATTCATTTAACAACCATGTTACTAGTTTAAGAACTGCATTTATTTTCGTTGAACAAATATGAGAAAAGTCAAAAACACGGGGCAAAACTTGCTTAACAAATTTCTTACTTTACCAATATAAATTTTGGACTCAATTATGGTCTGTATGTATGTATATATATATATGTATATATATTTTCAAATCTGACCACTTTTAAGATGGGCGAACATCAACTCCCATAACTGCCCAGCCAGCAAAGCAAATCTGGCTGAGGAATTCGGGGGCTGGAGTCTGCTCATCTTAAAAGTGGCCAGATTTGGAAAACACTACAGATACTGGTAGTCCTCAACATACGACCATAATTGAGTCCAAAATTTATATTGGTAAAAGTAAGAAATCTGTTAAGCAAGTTTTGCCCCGTGGTTTTGACTTTTCTCATATTCGTTCAACGAAAATAAACGCGGTTCTTAAACTAGTAACATGGGTTGTTAAATGAATATGGCTTCCCCATTGACTTTGCTAGTCAGGAGGTCACAAAAGGGGATCCCACTGCCCCCCCCCCGGGGACACTGCAACCGTCGTTAAGTATGAACCAGTTGCCGAGCATCCGAATGTGAATCACTTGACCAAGGGGATGCCATAACAGTTGTTAAGTGTGAAAAAATGGTCATGTTGCTTTTTTCAGTTGCAACTTCAAACGGTCACTAAATGAGCTGTTGTAAGTCGAGGACTACCTGTATTATTATAGATGATGATGATGATGATGATGATGAGGCATTATTCCATGCACGCCCAGCAGACACAACACCCTGTCGAAACTGCAGAGGGACCAACGTGCCAGCACCCACCTCCTTACAGAAAACCTCCCTGGCCACATACACCCATCTGCCCATTTCACACGTGCCTATTTCGGGCAGATCCCCCCTTCCGTCCACCCCCAACGCGGTGTACCAGCCCGATCACCCACACCCGCCACCTGTTGGCCTTTTTTCGGACAAAGAACGCCCGGCGACCCCGCACCGAAGCCGGAGAGGCCGACCCAGCGATGGCAGCCTCCCGCGGAAAGGAAGCGGCGCAGAGGCAGGGCAGGAAGGGGCGGTGAATTGGGAAAGTTAGCCAATCCCGATAGGGAGTGGAGAGAAGAAACCAATTGGGGAGGACTCGAGGTGTCGTGTGCAGGAGCGGAAGTTGGTGATTGTTGGTGGCGATGCCTAGATCGTCCTCGGACAGGGGCTTCCAGCTGTTCCGGGGCGAGCGAGCGCCCCCTCTGTCCTAGACCTCTTCTGCAAGCGGAGTAGAATATTGTCTTACGTTGCGTGCTACCTATATGTTATATTTTGCATTTATTGTATATTTGTATATATTATATTGTATACAGTATTGCATATTATATAACGCATGAGATACGCACGCTCGCAGAGGCAGTAATGTAATATAGCATACACTATAGTGCAAGTAAACACATAGTAGAACAGATTGCCTTCAGAAGTTGTGGGGGCTTCATCCCTGGAAGTTTTTAAGAAAAGACTAGACAGCTACTTGTCTGAAATGGTATTGATTCTACTATGGAGTCTCCTGCTTGAGCAGGGGGCTGGACTAGAAGACCTCCAAGATCCCTTCCAGCTCTGTTCTATTCTAAAGAACTCAGAAGATCATCTTTCTGTGCACTGATGAATCACGTTGGTAGCAATGTGGTGGTCAGACAGCAGAGGGCCTGCATTATCCACAGAAACATCATGCGCCGGACTGGCACAGCAATTTCTGGAGTGGAATGTTATTAAATTTGCTATTATTGCTGGTTAGATCAGTATAAAAGCTTTGCAAGGGAACAGCTGGTGGTGCACCCTTAAATCAAGGTCTGATATCCAGGACTTAAGCATACAGCCCGTTTCTGTGCTTAAAATGGATTTTTCTCTCCCTTTCTCCTTCCCTCCCTCCCTCCCTACACACACACAGACAGAGAGAGAGAGATAAAGATGCAATCTGTGTACACACACTGTATTGTTCCAGCACCACGCTATTTCAGATTGAAGAAAAGCCACTCCTCCTGAAACACTATTAATCAGATTTATTCCAGATTATTTCTATTTATAATTCACTGATTTAAACATACTTGTGAATCTGGTCTGTGCAAAGAGATGTTATTCTCTCGATCTGGATGATCACGCTGGCTGGATTGGAGATGGGCCTGAATTGCTCTGCTTCACTTCAAAGCATTGAAATGAGTTGAATTGATCCCGCCAGCCACTTTGGCTCAGTGAAAAAGGGGCTCCTGTTGTAAACTTGGGTGGGGGTCTTTTACGTTAAGGGAGAAGCAGGGGAGCTGTTTTATTCCAGCATTTTGAAAGAGAACATTGCTTCAATCAAAGGTTTGTTGTCTTGTTCATCTCCCTTGAAGCCCAAAACACTCGTCTGGTTAGTGACATGTCTTCTGATTAAATGCAGCAACAAGCTTACATCAAGCACTATAATTCTAGCACAAATCCCACCTTTACTTACCCTCCCCGCCTTTAAAAAAAACATTAACATCACAACCACCTATGGCCACAATCTTGCCCCAGACAGTTGTGGCCTTTGCAAAATACCCTTGATGTCCCTCAAAACTTGGTTTTGCCAGCAGGCTTGGGATCTCATGGAAATGGGGATTTTTTCACTCTTCAATCAGAATAAAGCTGGAAGGGACCTTGAGATCTTCTAGTCCAACCCCCTGCTCAAGCAGGAGACCCTACACCATTTCAGACAAGTGGCTGTCCAGTCTCTTCTTAAAAATCTGCAATGATGGAGCACCACAACTTCTGAAGGGAAGCTGTTCCACGGATTAATTGTTCTTACTATTAGGAAGTTTCTAACAAAATAAGGTCATGTGATGATTTCATGAGATTGCTGCATTGTGAGTAACAACAAGTTCTCCCCTTTAGACCTTCAGTTGTTTATAATAATAATATTAAAGTTTTAATTGTATAGTGATTTTTTGTAATTGTTGGGTTTTATGGAATTGTTGTACACTCAGAGTCATGTTTTATGAGATGGACAGCAGACAAATATAATAAATAAAAATATACAAATCCCTCAAGGTAGATTAACCAGACTCCGTTGCTGAATTCTCAAAGGATGCTTTGAGCAGAGAAATAAAGCTGTTTTATGCAACTTACTGAGGCAATTCTGCGAATTTGAACTGCAAGCTGCCCATCCCCATTCTAATCCAATATTTTTGGTTGTGAAAATGCAGCATTGAGGGATGTCTTCTCTGAGTTACGGTCTTCTAAACTGAGGGCAGGGTCCTCTAAACTGGTGTAAGGTCCGGCTATACGCTTAAACTCTCAGTGAACCAAAAAGAAAGACTTAAACGGAGGCTTGAATAAGAATCAACATTTAATCTTTGATCAAAGACAAAAGGCTGGGTAAAATGCTTAACGCATTGTAAGCCGCCCTGAGTCTCCGGAGAAGGGCGGCATATAAAAAAAAATAAATTAAAAAAAAAAAATAAAACCATTCCAAACACATACAAAGAGATATGTATATGGGAGGGTTCACATCTTCAGAGAAGATATAACCATTTTTATACTTTTAAAGCACCAGTTAAGTCCCCAACTCTGGCCCCTAATTTATGTTTGTGTATTCTTTGTTGCCCTGCAAAGGAATCTAAACTTCCAATTAGTCTTATCTTAAGCATTTCTTTGTTTACTTAATTGGCTACTTAGCCCCTGGCTCTGGAAGACCAGATCTTATTCAGATCAAACATAAATTAGGACTGAGGTGTAATTTATCCCTTTGTTGATGGCTAGTTTCAACTGAGATATGTACCATGCTTTTAGATGGCACAGAAAGAGATTGATATGAGTTCAGGTCATACATTTGACAAATACCAGATACATTTCAGAGGCCTAATGACAATATTTAATTTAATTTTAATTTAATTTAATTTCCAATTTATATACCGCCCTTCTCCCTGAGGACTCAGGGCGGTGTACAGCCAAGATAAAAAACATAGGATACAAATATTAAAACATTTAAAAATATATATAAATTTTGGCCCGAAAGTTAAGAATCACAGACTAATTAAAAGAATTTAAAAATTTTAAAATTTTAAAAATTTCTTCTTAGGCCAACCCGGCTTGTTGAATATGTTTGTAACAGGAGATACAAATAGAAAGGAATAATATATGTGATACAAATACAAAAGCACAATATATATATTACAGGAACCTAATGATTACAGAATAACAAGCTTTTACTAAATCTAGTATATCAGTATTTTATATTCTATCTTTATTATTGTTTCCCTATACTGGGATGAGCAAGGTGTCAGTTCTGGTGTGCTGTCGGCATGGAGCTGCCATTCTTGTGGGGAGGAACACACAAACCTTGTTTCAGCCCAGCATCTGCTTTGTAGAGCCTCCCAGGAACTGATAGGATTGATGGGAGGGAATAGCTGGCGGATGACATCATCATGGCCAGCAGGAAATAACAAGTGGATTAACTGTTTAGATGCTGGTTGTAAATACCCAAGAATTAAACATAAACCAACTTCCAGGTCACATGGGAGGGAGCAGCGCATGTGATTGGTTGGGTGATGATAACTAATAGATAAATGGTGGTGGGAAGCACAGGGTAGTAGCCCTAACTAAGAGGCAGTGGTGAGGCCCCTCCTCAAGAAGCCCTCCTTGGACCTGGCTGTTTCAGCAAATTATCGTCCAGTCTCCAACCTTCGCTTTGTGGCGAAGGTTGTTGAGAGTGTGGTGGCGCGACAGTTCCCCCAGTACCTGGATGAAGCAGTCTATCTCGATCCGTTCCAGTCGGGCTTCAGGCCTAGGCACAGCACGGAAACGGCATTGGTCGTATTGGTTGATGATCTCTGGAGGGCTCGGGACAGGGGCTGTTCCTCTGTCCTGGTCCTGTTAGACCTCTCAGCGACTTTTGATACCATCGACCATGGTATCATGCTGTGCCGGTTGGAGGGGTTAGGGGTGGGGGGCACCGTGTTGCAGTGGTTTTCCTCCTTCCTCTCTGACCGGTCGCAGTTTGTGTTGACGGGGGGCCAGAGGTCGACCCCGAGGTGCCTTGTATGTGAGGTGCCATAGGGGTCAGTCCTCTCGCCCCTTCTGTTCAACATTTATGTGAAGCCGCTGGGTGAGATCATCCGTGGTTTCGGGGTGAAGTACCATCAGTATGCTGATGACACTCAGCTGTACATCTCCACCCTGGACCACCCCAATGATGCCCCTGACATGATGTCCCGGTGTCTGGAGGCCGTATGGATCTGGATGGTGAGAAACAGGCTCAAGTTCAACTCATCCAAGACCGAGTGGCTGTGGCTTCCGGCATCCCGATATAGTCAGTTGGCACCATCTCTGACTATTGGGGGCGAGTCATTGGCCCCCACAGAGAGGGCTCACAACTTGGGTGTCCTTCTGGATGCACGGTTGTCTTTAGAAGAGCATGTGACGGCCGTGACCAGGGAGGCTGTTTATCAGGTTTGCCTGATTCGCCAGTTGCGTCCCTTTCTGGATCGGGACTCCTTACGCACGGTCACTCATGCCCTCGTCACTTCCCGCCTGGACTACTGCAATGCTCTCTACATGGGGCTCCCCTTGAAGAGCACCTGGAGGCTCCAACTGGTCCAGAATGCGGCCGTGCGGGTCATTATGGGAGCGTCATGGCACTCCCACGTAACACCTCTCCTGCGTGAGCTGCACTGGCTCCCAATGGTCCTTAGGGTGCGATTCAAGGTGTTGGTGACCACCTTGCATATTCTATATGTTTAACAGTAAAAAAAAGAGAACAACCATAGAATAGTAGTTTGGCTTTGATTGGAAACAGGCAGAAATGCTCTTAAAAACATTTCCAAACAGGGCAAGGAATTGATGGCTGACATTTGATTCCCATAATTAAAAGAATTGAAACAGAATTATTATTTTTATTTTCAAAAGTACTAAGTAAGTAAAAGTACTGAGTCATACTACTTAAAATTAAAATATACAGCTACTTAGGCGACTTCAGTCAACACACAAACATGCAAACTTCTAAGATGTTCAGATCTTTTATTCTGGCAAGAATAAAAAAGAATAGAAAAAGAGACAACAAAAAAGTTACACACCATCCAGTATTTATTTATTCATACTATTTATTATTAACAGCATTTATTTACAGTAAGAAATGAATTATTTTGCAATTGTGAAATGAAAAATGGAAATATACAATAGAATAAATAAACATTAGGAATTTGCTTTTTACTGGTATGGAGTAACTGATATAGTAACTTTCTTAGTGCCTTTAAGCAATTGAGGTTGAATTGACTGTGAAGAATCTTTATCAATTGTTGGAAGAAATGTCCATCTGGGTTCAGTTCCAAGTGCCAAGAAAGACACTGGAAACATGGAAACATGGAAACATTAAAACCATGGAAAGTGGTTTTAATGGTGAACAGGACCACATGGTTTGAGGTCCTGGGCAATCGAGCACATGGGTGACAGAGAGAGAGAGATTTATATCCTCTCTTGGGCCCCGCCTTGGAGCTTCCTGTTCCTGTGTAAGAAATGTATTCTGATTAGTTGTCAAACTCCCATGGGGCCATGCAGGGTAACTTTGTAGGTTGTCTTGAGTCCCAGGCTTAGTTGAATCTTGCTGGGTTATGATGATGTAATAAAGGGGCTCTCGGCAATTCTTATTATGGCTTAATGGCTTTGCCTTGGTTTGGATCTTGACTGAGGGCTAATCCTATTACCCTGGAGCTGAAAGTCTTTTGTAGATAAGATGGCCTAGTCCAGTGATGGCGAAGCTTTTTGGCACCGAGTGACAACCCCAAGAAGGCCTGCAATTCCTTTTTATTCTTGGGGGTGGGCACCTCTTTGATCGCTTTTAGTTGGGTGTATCCCGGACCCATCGATCATGTATCCCAGGAATTCTACCCTAGGCACAGCAATCTGACATTTTTCATGCTTGACCTTAAGACCGGCTTCCCTAAATTTGGTGAGAACGGTTCTCAAAAGGTTGAATAGAATTGCTTTGTTGGCAGCGGACACCAGGACATCATCAAAATAGGGTACTACCCCAGAAATACCCTGTAACAGATGTTCCATGATGCTCTGGAACAGACCTGGTGCCACTCTCACCCCGAATTGTAGCCTGTGACATTTAAACGCGCCCCTGTGCGTGACAATTGTTTAAGCTTCGGCTGTGCTGTCATTGACTGGCAACTGCTGGTAAGCCTGTGCCAGGTCGAGCTTAGTGAATGTTTTTCCTATCCTTAATGAATGAAGCAAATGTTAAATGATGGGAACCGGATAGGGGCTCTGCTGCAAGGCCTTCTTGATGGTACATTTGTAGTCTGCGCAGACATGGACTGAGCCGTCAGCCTTGATAGGCGTGACTATAGGGGTTTCCCATCAGGCATGATTGATGGGTTCGAGGATTCCCTGGCCAATTAGTTTATCTAATTCTTTGTCAATTTTAGGTTTGAGTGCAAGGGGGTCCCTTCATAAATTAAGCCTAATTAGGGCAATTTTGGGCTTTAGGCTGAAAGAAATAGGTATTCCCAGGCCGTTGCTGAACACATCTTCAAATTCTCGGATGAGGTTGTCTGCGTCATCATGGTGGACAGCATTGATTCTGGACACCCCTAGGCCCAGGACCTTGAAGCAGGCTTGGTAGTGCTACGACGATGACAGTTAGTTTTAGGGGACTGGAGAACTCCCTAAATTTGACCCAGACAGTTCCACTCCCCATGACAAGGATGTGGTTTCCCTGGTAATCTTTTAGTTGTATTCTTTGGGGACTCAGGTCTCTTTTAGGCCAGGCACAGCCTTCTGGATTGTCTCCCAGGACACGATTGTCAAAGATGAGCCCGTATCGATTTCCATGTCGCATTGCGAGTCTTCTATCTGCACGGCAACATGTATTTTCTTTGCCTTTGAGGCAATGTTTTCTCCTTGTAGGGAATGTATGATTAGTTCTATGCCAATGTTTTTAAACCATTCTACCCCAAGCAGGCTGGGCAGGTCTTTATCCGCAATTGTTAGTGGCAGGTGGCCCTTGAATTCCTTGAATTTGACAGGGAAAAATCCTCTTCCCAGGACTGGGATGTTGTTTCCTTGATAATCCTTTAGTTTGATTCGTTGTGGATCCAGTTGTTACCTGATTATTTCTGGGACTGTCCTCTTTATAGTTGCCCAGGATACTATGGAGATATAGGATCCACTATCTATCTCCATACTACACGGCTCTTTCCCAATCTGTACTGTGAGGTGCGTTTTTGTTTTTTTCTCTATAGGCATCAGAATGCTCTATTATTGTGTGTTCATAGTCCCTGTTTCTTTTGGTTCTGTTTCCTTCCCGCCTGTAGTTTGAGTTTGGCACCCTCTGGAATCCCCTTTGTTGTGGGTCACGTTGCCTGTTAGGAGGCTGCCTCTGATTGGGATATGCAAGCAGGCTCGCTCTGCAAGCTTCTGCAATGTGCCCCCTCTTTTCGCACTGTCAGGATATGGTATCCTTAAACCTACACACCGACCTGGGGTGATTCCTTTTGCATCCTGCACACCACAGGGGGTTCTCTGCTGTGCCTCATTTTGCCTTGGGTTTCTCTCTGCTTTGAGTCTATAGATATCTTCTTCTTCTTCCTCGCTTCTCTCTTCTTCACCCCATCTATGTATCTATAGTCAGCCCCTCTGGAGGAATGGATGCTTCCTGACTTGAGGTTATCAGTCACCGGCTTATCAGAAAGTTCAGCTGCCCTCACCTCTTCCAGCACCTTTTTTAAACTGAGCACTTTCTTAGTTATTAGTTTCCTCTGCAGTCTCAGGTCTCTCATTCCCACAAGAACTCTGTCTAGTAGCATTTGATCTACCTTTTCAAATTTGCAACCAGCTGCTATATCCCTCAATTTGGTAACGTATTCATTAATGGTCTCACCTGGTTGTTGCTCTCTATGGTAAAACTCGAGTCGGTGGGTGAATGGTGATGCCGTGGGGGCATAATGTTCCTCTAGCATTTCTTGTTGTTCCTTCCATTCCATGGTTTTGATGTTCTTTGGGGCAGCTAAGGTTTGAGCCATCTGGTACAGACGGTTGCCACAATAGCTGAGGAACAGAGTTCTCCTCCTTTCATCCCCAGTTCCTTGCAAGCCATTAGCTTCCAGGAACATCCTGAATTGCCCCATATATGCGAGCTAGTTGTGTTGGTTCGGGTTGAAGGGTTCAGGGTGTGTGTGTTGGTACTCATCCTGCCAGCCAGTGTTGGAAGAAAAGGCAATCTGGTTGGGGGGGGGGGAATGGTCGTCCGCGCCACGCGGTGATTGTCCTTTGTTCCCCTCTAGAATCCCACCTTTGTCGCCAGTGTTAGATGTGGGGTTGGAGTAGGGAGGCAGGACGCGGCATGGTGCAGTAAAATAGTTTATTTCTGCAGTTTAAAAAGCAAAGCAGCAGATGCTCTGGCAGCTCCTTTTAAACCCCTGAGCTGTCCAGCGTTTCATCCACTCACATCGGTCCATTCTCCCACCTTGGAGCCTGGACTAATGAGGAGGAAGTTGTATGACACGACTTCTTCCTCATTAATGCTCTCGTGGGGAAAATAGGAGGAGAGGAGTATTCTGTATAGTCATTACCCTGCATTATTTAGTAAAATAATGAAGGTGGGATATGAATGAATGAATGAATGAATGAATGAATGAATGAATGAATGAATGAATGAATATAAATCTGTAGGGGGGAATTTAAAATGTCCACATGGCATGTGGTATCTGAGAATGACCATTTGGGACAAAGGTTATGGTTGGGAGGGGCAGATATGGTGGGAGCAGGAGGCCACATCATGTCAGGGGGGTACGCACCCACTATCTTCAAGCGGTGGCGTGCTCCGATCTCCAAAGCTCTTCTCGTTCCTTGGGTTGCTCAAGGTCTCAGAGCCCAAGTCTTAGGCTGATGTTATGCAACGCCAGGTCCGCAGCTAACAAACCCCCCCTCATTTGTGACCTAATTCAGGAGGGGAAAGCGGACCTGGCAGGTATTACAGAGACCTGGTTGGGTAATGAAGGGGGGTCCCCCTGGTTGGGTAATGAAGGGGGGTCCCCCTGGATTTGATCTTTATCTCTGACCAGTGGCTGAATGGTTTAGATATAGGGGATATAGTCATCGAACCCTTGTCATGGTCAGACCATTCTCTCCTTAAGTTTGACCTTCTGACCACTACAACCCACCACAGGGAGGTGGAATCAATTAAATGGTTCCGCCCCAGGCGCCTGATGGATCCTGATAGGTTCCGGATGGAGCTTGGGCCATTTCCTGAGACCTTGGCTCATGACTTGGCTGAAGACCTAGTGGCATCCTGGGATAGGATGGCCGTTGATGCTTTAGACCGGGTCGTGCCTTTGCGGCCTCTGACCCGGCGTCGAACCTACCCAGCTCCTTGGTTCTCTGATGAGCTGAGGGGGATGAAACGCTGGAAAAGACGCCTAGAGAGCAGTTGGAGGACCAGCCATTCCGAATCCGACCGAACACTAGTGAGATCTTATATTAAGACCTACTTAGTGGCGATAAAAGCGGCAAAATGTAACTATTTTTCCACTCTTATTGCATCAGCAGATAATCGCCCAGCCGCCTTGTTTAGGGTTACTCACTCTCTACTCCAGCTGAGAGCCCGGGAAGACCCTCTACAAGGACAAGCTGAGGATTTTGCACAATATCTGCATGATAAAATCGCTCAGATTCGGGAAGACTCTAACTGGGTTAATTCGGATGAAATGATGAGGGCAGATCTTGAGGACATTATCTGGGATGAGTTTGATACTGTGACTCCTGAGGACGTGGACAGGTTACTGGGGAAGTTGAATGTGACCACATGTTTATTGGACCTGTGCCCTTCCTGGCTAGTGCTGGCTACCCAGGAGGTTACACGTAGCTGGCTCCAGAGAATTATTAACGCTTCTCTGAGTGAGGGATTCTTACCTCCTGCCTTGAAAGAGGCGGTGGTGAGACCCCTCCTTAAGAAGCCCTCTCTGGATCCGGCTGTTTTATCAAACTACCGTCCAGTCTCCAACCTTCACTTTTTAGCGAAGGTTGTCGAAAGTGTGGTGGCACGACAGCTCCCACAGTACCTGGATGAAGCTGTCTATCTAGACTCATTCCAGTCCGGCTTCAGGCCTGGATACAGCACAGAAACTGCATTGGTTGCATGGAGGGCTCAGGATAGGGGATGTTCCTCTATCCTAGTCCTATTAGTTCTCTCAGCGGCTTTTGATACAATTGATCATGGTATCATGCTGCACTGGTTGGAGGGGCTGGGAGTGGGAGGCATCGTATTATGGTGGTTCTCATCCTACCTTTCTGACAGGTCGCAGTCAGTGTTGACAGGTGGACAGAGATCGACCTCAAGGCCCCTTACTGGCAGGGTGCCACAGGGGTCGGTCCTCTCGCCTCTCCTGTTCAACATTTATGTGAAGCCGTTGGGGAAGATCATCCATGGTTTTGGGGTGCGATGTCATCTGTACGCTGATGACACTCAGCTGTACATCTCCACCACAAACCACCCCAATGATGCCCTTGAAGTGATGTCCCGGTGCCTTGAGGCCGTACGGGTCTGGATGGGGAGAAACAAGCTTCGACTCAACCCTTCCAAGACTGAGTGGCTGTGGCTGCCGGTGTCCCATCACTAACTATTGGGAACGAGTCACTGACCCCCGCAGAGAAAGCTCGCAATTTAGGCATCCTCCTGGATGCACGACTGTCTTTAGAAGATCATATAACAGCCGTGGCCAGAGGAGCTTTCTATCAGGTTCGCCTGATTCGCCAATTGCATCCCTTTCTAGACCGGGACTCATTACGCACAGTCACTCAAGCCCTCGTCATTTCCCGACTTGACTACTGCAATGCTCTCTACATGGGGCTCCCCTTGAAGTGCACCCGGAAGCTCCAACTGGTCCAGAATGCGGATGCATGATTAATTATGGGAGCAACATGGCGCTCACATGTAACACCTCTTCTACGCGAGCTGCACTGGCTTCCGGTGGCCTTCCAAGTGTGCTTCAAGGTGTTGGTTGTTACCTTTAAAGTGCTCCATGGCTTAGGACCTGAGTACTTACGAGACCAGCTGCTGCAACCGATAACCTCCCACCAACCAATACGCTCTCACAGAGTAGGCCTACTCATAGTACCATCGTTAAAACAATGTCGTCTAGTAGTTCCAAGGGAGAGAGCCTTCTCTGTGGGGGCACCTACTCGTTGGAACAAAATACCCCCTGGAATACGAATAATCCCTGGTCTTCGCACTTTCCGACGTGCCCTGAAGACCTTTCTGTTTCAACAAGCAGGGCTAGCATAAACATCTAAATTCTATGCCAAGATCTTAGCAGATACACCAAGATGACTCAATTCATTATTTACTGTTTATTAAAAATATATATATATTATATGTATATGAAATCTTAATCTGTTCACCACCCTGAGTCCTTCGGGAGAAGGGCGGTATAGAAATTCAATAAATAAATAATAAATAAATATCTCAGGAGTCTGAAACAAAACTAGAGGTGATGTGACCACCAAGCGCTCTTTGCAGCCCAGTCTGAAAAATACCCAGTCAGCATTACAATAAAAGAGTGGGAGAAAGAAACTCAGCATTTAAACTTCGGGGAACAAACACATGCTGTAGGAACATCAGTATCCATGGATGCTGGGAAAATGAGAATAAGTGACCAAACGTGTTGTGACATCACAGTGTAAAATGCACTCTTTATGTACTGTATCCAAGGACATAAGAAGTCACATTTTTGTAGTAAATTGAATAGGACCAATCAAACAATCATATAAATGTCCTGATTCTAGTCTAGTGAAAAGAAGGACTAGGGGTGACAGGATAACAATGTTCCAAAATCTGAGGTACTGCCACAAAGAAGGGGAGGGGTGTCAACCTATTCCCCAAAGCACCGGAAGGCAAGACAGGAAACAATGGGTGGAAACTAATCAAGGAAAGAACCAACCTAGAATTAAGGAGAAATTTCCCAACAGTGAGAACAATCAACCAGTGGAAAGCTTGCCTTTAGAAGTTGTGGGTGCTCCATCACTGAAGGTTTTCAAGAAGAGACTGGACAGCCATTTATCACTGGGTGGTCTCCGACTACATATATACTTCTGTTTTGGCCTATCTTTGTAGTTATTTACTACTGGATCTGCAAGAACAACTTGTCAATTCAAATTGGGTCCTTAACTTTTCTGGAATAGCTCTGGAGCACAGTCTGAGACCAAGAGGGACAAAATGAAGACAGCCCCCTTTGTATGATCTTCAACAGGCTGCAGTTTGGAGAATTATGTAATCCTTTGCTTCAATAATGCCCAAACTTGGTACAAGCTTTCTTAAATAACTCAGAAGTCACAGCACCCCATCAAGAAAGATTATTGATGTCATTCTTGGGTCTCCGTTTGATATTCAGTAGTTGGATCTGAGAGCCGTGGTTTTAAGGTCCCAAATATGTTCCTCCTTCTGCTCTTCCTTATATAGCAGCATGATTTAGGAACTGGCAGATACATTTTGATATGTGCAACCTACAGGATGCTGAACAGAAGCTGGCCAGGATCCAGAGCTCTCTTTCACATGTTCAAAGGCTGCTGTCCTCACTAGAATATTGATTATTTTTCCACCACTTTTTTAAATAGGAGACAGGAGTCCTGAGTATGGTGTCCTATGTAGGCACCGTCTGGACTGAAAACTATTTAAGATTTGGTTTTTGCTTTTGGTTTTTACACATAACTAAATGCTTGATTTGTTTTAAGCATCGGGTAAGCAATGTAGAAGCAATTGAGAGAGGCAGTAAATAATAGATAACAGAATAACAGAGTTGGAAGGGATCTTGGAAGATTAGGGTTAGGGTTATTAAGATTAGGGTTCTTTTATTTACTAATCAATCAGTTTGTAGATGTAAAGTAAATAGCATTAATCTCCTTTATGAGCAAGCATAAAAGGAAGGATGAAGAGTTGGGCCATTTGCAGAATTTGCTGCAGATGTAGGTGATAATCTGAACCAATCAGAGGTTGGTACAAATTATAATATATTGTATTTTTGTTGAGTGGATAAAAAAAGCCAGCTGGGTATGTGTGATCTCTGGGTATCTCTATTTCTGATGTGCTATTCAAACCTATCAATGTATTGCTTTTCTCTTAATAATGTCTATTTTTGTAGGGACATCAAAACCAATTTGGTGTGAGAAATGGGATTTGAACCCATGCTTCCAGTATAGATGATAATAGAAGTAATAAAATCATATGAATACCCTGATCCTAGTCTAGTGAAAAGAAGGACTGGGGTGACAGGATAGAGTGTTCCAATATTTGAGGGGCTACCATAAAGGAGAAGGGGTCAACCTATTTTCCAAAGCATCTAAAGGGAAGAAAAGAAACAACAGATGGAAGCTAATCAAGGAGAGAAGCCACCCAGAACTAAGGAGAAATTTCCTAACAGCGACAACAATTAATCAGTGGAACAACTTGCCCTCCAGAAGTTATAGGTTCATCACTGGAAGTTTTTAAGAAGAGACTAGACAGCCATTTATCTGGAATGGTATAGGATTTCCTGCTTGATTGGACTAGAAGACCTCCAAGGTCCCTTCCAACTCTATTATTCTGATCTGTTGCAGACATGAACCAGACTGGTGGGCAGCTGTTGTGCCTTCGAAAGTTACAAGTTTAGATATCAGAAAGCAAGAAAAGTTCATCTTAACTGTCAGGACCCTTACAATTTCTCATTATTGTGCTTCAGGCCTGTAAATATCTTAATACCTTAATACTTAATACTTAATATTACTAGCCTGGAAATAGAAAAGAGAATTTTTACTTTTTAGGATGTCAAAACAGAACAGAACAGAACAGAACAGGGTCATGAAGAATTGATAGGAATTTCTGATTTTCCTTTATTTGGCTCTATTAGCTGTTGCTGTTTTACATGAAATCAACTGCCTGCTGTAAAGACAGCAGGCAGCTAATTTCTGATTATTGGCTGGCAAGCCATTTCTGTGGTTTTTAGAGCCAGATTGTAAATTTTGCATTCGCTGAAGAATTTACATCATTTGCATCTCCATTATAGCTTTATAAGATGTAAACCATAAGTTCTTTTCTTTCTGGGCTAAAAATCAAACATTGATGGAGTATGTTAATATGCCTCTATCCTCAGTTAGCTAACAGGCTGAAATCTTGGTACATTTTCTATATCAACACAAACCCTGCATTGTTTCAATTTCATGTATCTTTTCCTAAAATCGAAAATTGTAGCAATGAAAAGGAAATGCCTCAAAATCTGGAAAAAAACACCAAACTGGAATACAAGTAGTCCTTGACTTACGATGGTAATTGAGCCCAAAATTTCTGTTGCTAAGCGAGACAGTTTTGTTGTGAGTTTTGCCACACTTTATGACCTTTCTTGCCACAGTTGTTAAGTGAATCACCGCAGTGATTAAGTCAGAAGGTCACAAAAGGGGATCATGTGACCTCCAAGCGCTACAACCATCATAAATATGAGCCAGTTGCCAAGTGTCTGAATTTTGATCATATGACCATGGGAATGCTTCAAAGTCATAAGTGTTATAAATGGTCATAAGTCACTTTTTTTCAGTGCTGCTGTGACTTAGATCACTAAATGAAATGCCTACTAATGTGATTTAAAGCCACAGATTTGTGATGTTAAAAGCCACAGATTTGTAGTTTTAAACATTTTTGTAGGCGATATAAAAATATGCTTAATGATATTTTTATAACAGATACTATATATCAGATATTTTTAATGATCTGCACATTCTTTACTGCTGTTAGTTAATATGCTAGGTCAGGGGTCTGCAACCTTCAACACTCAAAGAGCCATTTGGACCTGTTTCCCGCAGAAAAAAAAAACACCGGGAGCCACAAAACCTGGGTGGGTGTGGTCAACTTGACGTCACTCCAACCCAATCACATGACCCCCCCCCCCAGCCATGCCTACCCAGATTTTGTGGCTCCCAGTTTTCTTTTCTGTGGGAAACGGGTATCTCTGTGTGTGTCTCTCTCTCTGCTCTCTCTTCTCTCTCCATCTCTCTCTCTCTCTCTCTCTCTCTCTGTTTCATCTATATCTATCTATCCATCTATCCCTCCCTCTCTATCTATCCATCTAACCCTCCCTCCCTCTATCCCTCCCTCCCCCTCCCGCCATCCATCCATCCATCTATCCCTCCCTCCCTCCCTCCCTCCCTCCCTCCATCCGTCTGTCTGTCTGTCTATCAATCTATCAATCTATCAATCTATCAATCATCTATCTATCTATCTATCTATCTATCTATCTATCTATCTATCTATCTATCCCTCCATCCCTGCATCCCCGAATCCATCCATCCATCCATCCATCCATCCATCCATCCATCCATCTATCTCTCTCTCCCTCCATCTCTCTCTCCCTCCCTCCCTCCATCTATCCATCCATCCATTTCTGCATCCCCCCATCCCTCCATCTGTGAATCCAACCACTTGGGCTGTGGAGGGGGAGTGGAAAGGTAAAGGTAAAGCCAAGCGTTGGAGATCCATGCAAAATAAGGCAACTCCAACCTGGATCCTGTTGGGGAGACACCCCCCCTTCCCTCTTCCTCTCTACCTGTAGTAGCGCTCAGGCTACCCAGGCAGCCTGAGCACAGCTCCCATCTCAGAGGCAGCCAGCAAGCAAACAAATGTAGCTCTCCAGCTGGGAGGCAGCAGGATAGAGCTCCACCTCCAACTGACAAGAGCAGAGCAAACAGCATGCACACCTTCCCATCCGCCACGCTGGCTGGGAGGGATGCACGAGCCAAACAGTTGGAGCCATGCTTGGCGGATTTTGCTCAGCAGTGCTGTGGCGAAGCCAGGAGAGTGCATACACACAGGGAAACCTTCCTCAAGCGAGCGGCTGGGCTTGGCCAAAGCGCAACAAAGATGTGCAAGGGGCAGGCAAGCACTTGCTTGAGGAGGGTCTTCCCACATGTGCGCACCCTCCCAGCCCCACCACAGCCAGCCAGGGGATCACGGGAGGAGGAGGAGGGGGGAGGAGGATCACCCAAAGGGAAGTCTCCACTGCGGATCCTGCTCATTCCTCAGCCAGCCTGGATTTCCAAAAAGAAGAAAGAAAAGGACTAGCAAAGAGCCCCGAGGAGAGCTCTCCGGCTTGGCCCAGCCTTGGCTTTCCAAGAGAGAGAGAAGAGATGCAGAGACAGACAGAGAGAGAGAGCACACATGCACGCACACGAGATAGAGATAAATACACACAGGGAGACAAAGAGGGAGGGGAGGGAACCAGCTGACGGGAGAGCGTCTGAGGGTGCTCTGGCTTTCTCCAAGCCTGACGCTGGGGTAGGCGTGCGAGGTTCGGTGGGGCCAGCCCCCTTTTCCCACTGCCCTGAGCTTCTTAAAGCCATGGCTGGGTGCTGCAGGCCCATCTCCCTTTCTGTTGTCCTCCCCTCCCGGATCCCATTCCCACCTCACCAGCCTTCGTGTTAGCGAGGCCAGCATAGGTCAGGGTGGAGAGCAGGTTGCACATCTCCCCAAGCAACCGAGGCATGCCCAGCACCAACATGGGCCTGAAGAAGCTCCAAAAGGAGTGAAGTGCCAGAGAATCAGCCCTGGCCGCTTCTCCATCCCCCGCCATCACCCTTTCCTTCTCAGGCCAGCCAGGGAGGGGAGGGGAAGGGGCGGGGCCAGCCAGCCAGTGATGGGACAGGGAGCCACAGCAGAAGGTCCAAAGAGCCACATGTGGCTCCGGAGCCATGGGTTGCCAACACCCATGCTAGGTTGTTAATGATTCTATAAAGCTTTAGGTAGAAAGCTAATACATCTGGATACTCTAAGAAGTGTGATAGCACACCACCTTTCATTCATTCAATCCAGACTGTATTTATGTGGCACGCATGCGTGCTGCATAAATCAATTTTTGAAGGCATTCAGTTATATCTGCATAATGCTCAATCCCAGGGAGATGTGGGAAGAACATGGAGCTGATAATAAGCTTTAAAAGGAAATAATTGGTAACCTTTCTATGCCTATCAGCCATTTCTAAGAACCAGTCCTTAGTTCTTTCCAAACTGAATAACATGTTATTTTTAAAAAATACACAACAACCTCCCCCCCCCCCAATTGAGCTAGAGAGACTAAGAGCAGCACGGTGGCCTACAGGTGAAGATGCTCGCCTCCCACTTGGAAGGTTGACATATGTTTCTCTAATAGGGCGCAAAGAGAAAATATCTGCTGTGAACTCTGCATAGGTATCAGAAAATCCAGCCAGCCAATAAATGCTCAGCTCCACTCAGTCACCCCAACCCCATCCTGAAGGAAGGGATTACAGGGTTGTAAAAAGAAAAAAAAAATTGAGCTAGAAGAGAGACCATGGAACAAAATAAGATATTCTTTACAGAAGATATATGTATTCAGGGCAGAGTGGATAAAAATCAATGATTTTTTTAAAAAAATTAAAAAAATCAGATTTTTAAAATTTAAATCGGATTTTTTTTATTTTTATCGAATTTATTTTAATAAAAAACTTTGGGGCTAAAAATCTATCGTAAGATAGTTT
This sequence comes from Pantherophis guttatus, assembly GCF_059756535.1. Taxonomy (NCBI): domain Eukaryota; kingdom Metazoa; phylum Chordata; class Lepidosauria; order Squamata; family Colubridae; genus Pantherophis; species Pantherophis guttatus. Next base: position 6,081,472 of record NC_142074.1, read on the forward strand.
TCTATTTAAGATATATAAATAATTTAGTTTATTCAGCATGAAATGGAGCTTAGTTATGTAGCATGAGGCTGTATATTCTGCAACACTGGGACTATCGGTGAGTCAACAGTGGGTCAAAGGAGTAGCAGAGATGACAGTTGCTCTTTAAAAATTATGATTTAAATCAAGTTGATTTAAATCAAGCCTTTTTACTAGTGATTTAAATCATGATTTAAATCATGATTTAAATCAACTCGATTTAAATCAAATCCACCCTGATTCAGGGATGTGCTTAGTAAGCGCAAGATACTCAAGGACATCCTAACTCAAGAAGAAGATTACAATAATGTAAACCAGATGAAGAAAACGAATCTGACATGTAGCCTTACTTAATGGCTGAGCAAAAATTTCATGTGTTTTCTTCAGTCTGGCTCATTTCCCCTCTCTTCTGTTGACAATTGACTGGAATTCAGAGTGACGGTTGCCAGCTTGCTTGGATACCCAAACATATTCAGAAGAAACCCAAAAAGGATAGGTGATTAATAAATGTACAGTAGTCCTTGACTTACTACCATTTGTTTACTGACTGACTGAAGTTATAATGACACTGAAAAAAGTGACTTTTGACCACTTTTCATTTGACCAGTTGACCACTTAAACTGTTGCAGCATCTCCATGATCATGTGATCAAAATGTGGGTGTTTGGCAACAGGCATGTGTTTAGGGGGGGTCATGTGATTGCCATTTTTTACCTTCCCACAAGCAAAATCAATGGGGAAAGCCAGATTTCCTTAAAAAGCATGATTCACTTAGCAACACCAGTAATTCACTTAACAACTGTGGCAAAAGGTCATAAAATTGGGCATGACTCGCTGAGCAGCTCTCTTGCTTAGCAATGGAAATGTTGGACTCAATTGTGGTCTATACTCTATAACAATCCCCAACTTGGTACCCACCCTCCAGATATTTGGAGCTACAAATCTTTTATACGAGTAACTGGAATACTCGAAGTTGTTGACACTTATGTACATCTAATTGGGCAACCTGGCTGTTCTTGAAAGAAGGAACTTTTTCTTTCTCTTTTCTCCTAAGGTTCTGTAGTTAGGAGACCTCTCATTAGCCCTAGTCCAGCTGTTAGCAATTTAGAAAGGGGAACATGAGGGACAAAACACAAGATAGTTGTGATTTAAATTCAGAGCAGAAGTAGCAGAACTAACTATCAATGTTGCCTCTGTCCATTTCCTAGAAAAGAAAAATCATTAGCTCCATAGATTTAGAGCAAAGTACTTTTACTAGGAATGAGCCAAAAGCAAGAAATTCCAGGCAACCTCTGAGGCAAAGCCCATGCAAACAGCAACTTGAAAAGGCTGGCCCACCTGATCAGGTTTGAACAGGTCAATGGGTCCCTATTGGGGGGAGCCTATGCCACCCACCTGACCAAACTAGTGAAGCTAGAGTTAGCGAATCACTGGGAAGTAATTTGATTCATAATAGCCCCCAAAATGACAGATGTACAGGTTGGCTGCCAGATGTTAGCCCCATACTGAGGCTCTCCTGGCTAGATAAGTGGGGTCCGACCATCTGGAGGCAAGGGGTCAGCCAAAGGCTGAGGAGAGTAAGGGGACCACAACCCCCTCCACACCAGCAAATAGAAGCACCACCCACACAGGGGACCCTCCCACAGGGCCCACCAGTGCAACTGGCAGCGACCTCCAACAAAACCTCAGAGGCCAAACAGTTCCCAAAAGAATATCAGGACCTTGCAGAAGTATTCAGCAAGGCTGAGTGTGACATCCTACCTTGCCACTGTGAGACAGACTGCGCCATCGAAATCATCCCCAGGGCAAAACTACGCAAACCCAAATTGTATGCCATGATGCCCTGGGAAATGCAAGAAATGAGCAAATACATAGACTAAACTCTAGCAAGAGGGCTCATCAAGCCAGCCAAGTCACTGGTCGCAGTCCCAGTCCTATTCAAAGAAAAAAAAGATGGAACTATGAGATTGTGCATGGATTTTAGAGCAATAAACTGCATGCGTGTACACAAGCTATATCCTCTCCCTCTCATGAAGGATATGCTAGCCAAGAGAAAAGCTTTTACCATATTAGACCTCAGAGAAGCATACTACCAAGTCCGCATCAGGGAGGGAGAGGAATGGAAAACAGCATTCAACTGCCCCCTACGGAGCTTCCAATTCAAAGTGATGCCTTTCAGACTGCAGAGGGTCCCAGCGGTGTTCATGCAGTTAATAAATGAGGTGCTGCACAAGCACCTCTACAGGGGTGTCCTCGTCTATCTCAACAATATTCTCATCTACGCCAAGACCATGAACAACCACATACCCCTAGTCTGCCAGGTACTTGAAAAACATCTGGCAGCCAACCTGTACATCAAGCTATCAAAATGCAAATTTCATCCCACACGGCTAGACTACCTGGGCTACCAAGTGTCAAATGAGGGCATAGAGATGGACCCAGCCAAAGTACAAAATGTCCTAGGCTGGCAGCCTCCTTGCACCCACAGACAGCTACAAAGCTTCCTAGGGTTCACAAATTTCTACAGGCAAGTCATCCTCTCCTTTGCAAAAATCACCAAACCCATGATGGACCTCTTAAAGATGGAGCCCAGGGACGAAACCCCACCCCGGACAACCCCTACAGTGGGATCTAACCTGCCAAAAGGCATTTGAAACACTAAAAGAACTGTTTGCAAAGGCACCGGTGTTGAAGCATCCTGATCCCAAACAACCCTTCGTTATCTAAGCAGATGCCAACGATGAGGCAGTGGGAGCAGTGGGACTCCAAAGAAATAGCCAAGGAAACCTACAGCCCTGCGCCTACACTCCTGCAAGCTCAAGGACACAGAGAGGCGATAGGTCGCATGGGAAAAAGAGGCTTTCACAGTGAGATGGGCACTGCTAACCTAGCGCCACCTGCTGGAAGGCGGCAGAGACTGTTCAAAGTCTGGACTGACCACAAAAATCTGGAGGCTCTTAGGACCCTGCGAAAACTATTGCACAAAAAAGTCAATACTTCAACTGATTCAACTTCGTTCTAAAGCACATCCCAGGGGGGAGGAAATTTCTAGCTCTGACACCCTCTCCTGCATGCTCCAATACAAATGCGAATGGGAGGAGGTAGTAGACGCCATCTTCCCCCCCCTACACAAACAGCTGCCCAAGTGACCACCAGACGACAATGCCACAACCGGCAAGGCCAACCCACAAGCGATCTAACCACAAAACTCAAAACCGAACTACTAGCAGATCCCTGGTTCAAAAGACAATCAACACATCTTGATAAAAAGAGATGACCTAGCATGGAAGGGGACGAAATGTCCCAGAATCCGTATGCACTCTAATCCTCCAGAGAAGCCACAATGTCAAACAGGCAGGCCACTTCGGGTTCCTAAAGACTTTACATTTAGGTGGAGGCAATTCTGGTGGCCCGACATAAAGTGGACATGAACAGTTATGTGAAAAATTGCACCACCTGCGACACAATGAAGAAATGACCTGGAAAACCCCCTGGACTGCTGCAACCAGTAGCAGAGCCAACGAGGCCATGGGAGGAAATCTCAATGGACTTTATAGTGGAGGTTGCCAAAAAGTGAGAGGAACATGGTGATCTGGACTGTAATAGACTTATTCTCCAAGCAGGCATACTTCATACTCTGCAGCGGATGACCCTCAGCCCACCAGCTGGCCAAACTGTTCCTGAAGCAAATCTACCACCTGCATGGAGTGCCACGAAGATTATCTCAGACAGATTCTCAGTCCAGTTCACAGTCCAGTTCACAGCTAAGTTCTTGAGGGAGTTACTGCGGTGCATTGGGTCATCCCAGGGCCTTAGCTCAGCCTTTCATCTGAGCACCAATGGGGGGGGCAGAGAGACTGAAAGCCATGGTAGAGCAGTACCTGAGGTGTTACGTGACCTATCAGTAGTCCAACTGGGCCGACGTCCTGCCTTTCACTGAGGTCATGTACAATAATGCTGTTCAAAGAATGAGTGGCATGGACTTCATCCCAATGCCAGAATATCCAAGGGATCCCCCCTCCTCAGTCAGCTTGACAGACTGGATGTCAACACTGAATGCAACCTGGGAGAATGTCAAGAAAGTGCTAGCTAAAGTGGCACAAACCTATAAGAAACAGACAGACAAAGATTGAGCCCCACAACAGCTATTCCAGCTGGGGGAGAAGGTCTACCTCTCCTGAAAATATTCCCCAGCAAGAAACTGGGACCATTCCCAATAGTAAAGATCATCAACCCGGTTACGGTGCAATTAAAATTGCTCTGACTGCTAGGGAAGATACATCCGGTAGGGAAGATAGCAGCCTCTTAAAATCCTTGGTCGGATCGACCCTGAGGCCATTACCCCATGAGCCCCAGAACCTCATGGTCATAGGGGGCCAAGCCCATTATGAGGTGCAGCGAATCCTCGACACACAGGATGGCACAGGAGATAACTCCAATACTTAATCAAGTGGAAGGGCTATCCCTTATCAGAGGCATTTTGGGTAAAGCGTAGGAACACCCAAGCTGACCACCTCATAGTAAAATTTCATGCAGACATCGCAAACAAGCCTGGGGGGATGTCGCAACCCTAAAATCTATACTTGTACTCAAATTGTTTTTGCTTTGCACAGGTCGCCTTCAGGAAGTGAGGGGAGCCGAATGTCAACTTGCAAAGCATCTCTGGCCTGCTCTCAATTTGCCATATGCAAGGGGGATGGGAAAATGGTGAAGTAGCATGGCAGCCAAAAACAAAAGTACATTCCAGACATACCTCTCTCAAGGCTGTCTCCCAGGGTTACCCACAGTGGCTGGAGGGGAGTGATCTCTACAACTCGCAAAATTGCTCCATTGATGAATGTGACTGATGACACATCAGTCACATTCACTGATGTGGGGGAATCAAGGGGGAGGGGGGAATCAGGGTCAAGTCTGGGCCATAAATTACATGGGGTCAGAGGTGGCTTCACTTGGAACATGCCAACATGAAGCTCCTAATAAATAACTGGATTTCTTTTGAAGCTTGGCTCGAGGTTCATGATTTCATTAGGGCATCCGTTGGAACCCTGACAATTATCCAATTTTTCCATCCTTAAGCATGGATCACATATGGACTAATTGAAAAACTGGCTGTCAGTGACTAATTATACAATGGCAATATATTAACAAAATCACTCGACTTCCGGTCGGCACCACAGACTCCGTGGGCGGTCTTTTAAGATCGCCAGCCCTGTGTTTTCGTAAAAGCCGCTTTGACAGCGCAAACTGGCTGTCTGGCGGCTGAAAAACCTCCCCTTCAGAAAAGAAGGAGAGGAGAGCTGGTGGGCGAGAGTAGAGCTCTCCGAAAGCCCTCTGGAACATTTCCAAAGGCTTGGAGGGTGAGAGCTCCCCAGCCAGCCCGCCAAGAAGCTCCGAAGCCAGGATGACTCTGCGAAAGCAGAGCGAGAAGCCACAATCCGATCCTGCTTTTAAAAATGAGTTTGACTGATTACAAGCGCAGGCAGAGCGGAAAACAAGAGAACAAGCTTTAAAAGTATAGAGCTTAACTCCGAAGTTACTTTGTTTCAATCTGAATCTCTCTTTTTTTTTATTGAAAAAGTTTTACAAGTACAAATTTTCCCATTTCCCCCCCTTTCCCTCCCTAACCCTCCCTAGCCCTCCCCCCTCCCATGACTTCCCCAAGGTGAAATCCAAATCCAAACCATATTGTATCCTACTTTACCGCCCATCTATTCTACCCCCTGTGTACTATACATTTCTAGATGACATTGAACTATTCTACCCCCTATATATATACATTTCTACACAACATTCAACTAAAAGCTATCTGGTACTTCCTAGTTTGATATTTATTCTGCACATAATCTATCCATTTCTTCCACTCCCATGCATAGGTCTCTTGAGTCTGGTCTTTTAAGTATGCTGATATCTTCGCTATTTCTGCAAAACTGGCCACCTTCAGAGTCCATTCTTCAAAAGTAGGCATAACATCCCTTTTCCAATATTGACCAATCAATAACCTAGCTGCTATCACCATATACAATATCAATTTTGTTTCACCCAGTGAAAAGTCCTTAACTATGCCCAATAAAAACAATTGAGGAGAAAATTGGAGTTTTTTCTTCAGAACATTTTGCATAACCCACCAAATTTTTATCCAGAAAGCCTTCACTTTCTTGCAAGTCCACCATATATGATAATATGTAGCATCTAAACAATCACATCTCCAACATTTTGGTTGAACATTAGGATACATGCACGACAATTTCTTAGGATCTAGATGCCACCTATAAAACATTTTGTAAAAATTTTCCCTCAAATTCTGTGACTGCGTAAATTTAACATTCTGAACCCATATTTTTTCCCACGTTTCCATCATAACTGGTTCTGCAAAATTTTGCGCCCATTTTATCATACAATCTTTAACCAATTCATTTTCTGAATCTCTTTCTAACAAAACGTTATAAACCCATTGGCATTGGGCCTTTCTCTTTTATCTGTCTTACCAATTCTTCTTCATGCAACATTAAACCAGTTTTTTGATCTTCTCTTCATCTCAATTGAAGTTGATTATACTGTAACCAAGTTAAATTGATCCCTTCTTCCAACAGTGTATTTAATGTCTTTAGTTGCCATCTACCCCCATCATTAAAAAGTACTTCTTTGTATAAGAGGATCTTCAGCTGGCACTCTTAAAGCTTCAAGGTTCCAAGAATGGTAACTAAATTTTTGACCTGGAATGACAATGGTTTGAATTCACCACAAAAGAGAAAGAAAATATTTCATTATTTGAAACAGTTTAAAAACGATGTAATTTGCCTACAAGAAACACATATTAGAGTGACAGATCAAAAATACTTGATAAATTCAAGATTGGGGACACATTTTGTTGCATCTGCTCCAGAGAAGAAAAATGGTATAGTTATATACCTAAGGACAGATTTAACAGCCAAATTAATTGAGGCAGATGCTCAAGGAAGATATATTGCAACTGAATTCCTAATAGAAGGGAAGAAAACACTTTTAATTGGAGTATATGCTCCTAACCAACAGCAAGAAAAATTTTATAAGCTTTTGCATACCAAAATAATACAATGGGATTATAAATTGTGTATATTAATGGGTGACTGGAATGGAGTATTGGATACCCAAAAGGACAAAAAAGGATTACTTCAAAATACCCAAAATTGTGCAAGGTTGCCTAAATCTGTTTTTGATATAATGGATGATATGGAGTTGAGAGATATCTGGCGAGAACGAAACATTGAAGAAAAGGATTTTACTTTTTTTTCTGATAGACATCAATCCTTTTCTAGGATTGATTTTATAGAAAAAATATGGGTTAGAAATGTAAAATTTATGCAAGCACAAAATTTAAGAGAAAATTTTTACAAAATGTTTTATAGATGGCATTTAAACCCTAAAAAGTTGGCTTGTATGTATCCGAATTTACAATCTAAGTGTTGGAGATGTGATTGTGATGATGCCACTTATTATCATATATGGTGGACTTGTAAATAAGTTAAAGCATTTTGGATTAAAATATGGTGGATTATTCAAAATATTCTTAAAAAGAAGATAAAGTTTACTCCACAATTGTTTTTGTTGGGTATAATTACAGATTGTACGGTTATAGAGACTAAATTGATTTTAAATTTAATAACTGCAGCTAGACTTTTGGTGGCGCAATATTGGAAGAAGGAAGATTTGCCTACTATTGAAAAATGGACATTAAAAGTAGCAAATCTGGCAGAAATGGCGAAGATTTCAGCATATATGAAAGATCACTCACAAGAAAAATATATATTGGAATGGGGAAGATGGATTGATTATATTCAAAACAAATACTGGACTAAAAAGTATCAAATAGCTTATGAATGAATAGAAAAATTAAGAGTATTTATATTTAGTTAAATAAAAGGGGAGTTAAAGTGTGAAGGGGGGATAGGAATCCTTAGTTTATTAGCTTAGTTTAGCATATGATTGTTAATTGTTATACCTTGTATTTTGTTCTGGGAAGTTCGGGCGTGGGTAGGGGGGAGTAAGGAAGGGAGGGGGGATGGGGAAATACTTATTAAATTATTTTTGTTTTTTTGTGTGTTTCTGTAAAACTCTTTAATAAATAAAGAATAAAAGAACGCTACTACTGGAGGGTTTTAAACTACAACATGGCTGACACACCTTCCTGTGGGAGGGAAAGGACAAGCATCATGGATACTTCCAACAACATATCATCAGAGGATAACTGTACAAAACATGGCAAGAGATTAGAAAGCACTACACTAAAATTCCACGATGGTTATCGACTATGGAAGCACTAATTTACCCCAACGCCATGGATATAAAGAAAATGAGGAGTTATAAAGAATTATTGAACAATGAAGGAAATTTACAAACAAGATAAGAATTAAAAAATCAGGGTATAGACATTGATTGGTGGCCATACCTGCAAATAGAATCAAGATATAAAACAGATCGGGCACAATTCGGATTTCAAAATGAACCAAATGAATTGGATAAAATATTACAAAGTACAGATGAGAAAATAATAACCAAAATTTATAAGTATCTAATAAAATACAAATTAGAAGAGGAGGTGGTTAAAGAGAACATGATAACTTGGGATATGGGATATAACATAGAACTGGACAACTGGGAAAAATTGTGGAAGATAAATTATAAGCTGACAATGATAGACATTGTCCTATAAAGAAAACCTTTACAAAATGTTCTACCGATGGCACCTCCCACTGGCGCGCCTGGCCAAAATGTTCCCAAACACGTCTCCAATGTGTTGGAAATGTAAATCACAGAAAGGGACATATTATCATCTCTGGTGGTCATGCCGAAAGGCAAAACAATACTGGCAAGAAATTAAGATAATGATTGAAGAAATCACAAAACAAAAACTGGAAATGAGGCTGGAAATCTTTTTATTGGGAATAATCACAGCACAATACACCAAAGAAATAAAATATTTGATCATCCATATCCTCACAGCAGCATGTATACCTTTTGCCCAACATTGGAAATCTGAACAGTTACCTACAGAAGACAAAATAATCGCTAAAATCACAGAATGTGCAGCAATGGACAAGCTCACAAAAGAACTGCAAGAGAAAGATGATACTGATTACTATTTAGTGGGGCAAAGATGGTACAGCTGGCTGGAGGCAAAAATAGGAATATAAAGATAACTTTTGACTATTCAATAGAAATGTATAGAATTAAATAAAGAGTCAACTATATACAGTATATATATATACAAATGTAAATATGTGAACATAGATATAGATATGAATAGAGAAAAATAAGAGAAATAGGAAAATAACCCACCGAGGTAGCAACTTTAAGAGTCAGTCATGGGACTGAATTGATGTTTGTTTGTTTTGTATGTTGTCTTAATGTATTTATGTTTGTTTGTATTTTTTTATTATTAATAAAAAATCTTTAAAAAAAAGAAAAAGAAAAAAAATTGAATGTGCTTTGTGCTTTTCAGACCGTGGGGAACATGAATATGTGTTTTTTTTGCAAATCTGAGCTCTGTGTCACAGCTCTGTGTACGTTTTGTGGCTGAATTGAGTCCTACTACCAATTCTGAGATACACTTTGGTCTAAGTCCTCAGGGAAAGCTCGTACTTGAACATTGAATGTGTTTTGTGCTTTTCAGACCGTGGGGAACATGAATATGTGTTTCTTCTGCAAATCTGAGCTCTGTGTCAAAGGTTATGTTTTGTGGCTGAATTGAATCCTACTACCAATTCTGAAATACAGCTTTGATCTAACTCCTCAGGGAAAGCTCGTACTTGAAAATTGAATGTGTTTTTGCGCTTTTCAGACCATGGGGAACATGAATATGTGTTTCTTCTGCAAATCTGAGCTCTTTGTCAAAAGTTAAGTTTTCTGGCTGAATTGAGTCCTACTGCCAATTCTGAGATATGCTTTGGTCTAACTCCTCAGGGAAAGCTCGTACTTGAAAATTGAATGTGTTTTGTGCTTTTCAGAACGTGGGGAACATGAATATGTGTTTCTTCTGCAAATCTGAGCTCTGTGTCAAAGGTTATGTTTTGTGGCTGAATTGAATCCTACTACCAATTCTGAAATACACTTTGGTCTAACTCCTCAGGGAAAGATCGTACTTGAAAATTGAATGTGTTTTGTGCTTTTCAGACCGTGGGGAACATGAATTGGCTTCCCCATTGACTTTGCCCATCAGAAGATCACAAAAGGTATCACGTGATCCTGGGACACTGCAGCCAACATAAACATGAGTCAGGTGCCAAATGCCCAAATTTTGATGATATGCCTATGGGAATGCTGCAATGGTTGTAAGTGTGAAAAATGGCCATAAGTCATTTTTTTCAGTATCATGACTTTGAATGGTCACTTAAAGAACTTTTGTAAGTCAAGGACAACCTGTATGTCAACTCACAAAGAATCCCTGGCCTGCTCTCAAGTTGCTATATGCCGGGGGGATGGGGAATCAGTGAAACTGCACAGCAGCCAAAGACAGATGCACATTTCATGCTTATCTCTCTCAAGGCTGTATCCCAGGGTTACCTTCAATCCGACGGCAGACTGTGCACCAATGACATGAGAAAGCAACTGGACACCAAAGAGAGAAGTCAACCAGACCAGAGACCTCTCACCCGACAGGGAACCACAGCACCACAGCTGGCCCCAAAACCAACCCTCCCATGAAGTCTGCTGAAATGCTACAGATGCAGGGGGATAGGCCACATCGCATCAGCACGCGCAACCCCAGCCCTGAAACCAAAGCCAGGGCCACCACCCAGGGCACGACCAGAACGAGGCCCCAGGCATGCCACTGACATGTCCCAGAAAGCCCTCCAGGCTGCAGAGGTCCCTCCACACCCAGCCAAAGGGAGGGGGACCCCAGGCAATGACGACCAGTTGCTGGATTCCTACGACAGTGAGGATGAGGGCGAAAACAACCCAATGGTGAGTGAATCGGTTCACCCTTTTGTTTCTCCAATATGCCTCACAGTTCCTAAAAAAGGAACACAGGGGACTTTTCAGCCCTAATAGGCTGCACTAGATGCTTGATCAACCTAACTATGGTCCTGAAACTGGGGATCAGAGCAAAAAGACTGGCCCACCCAATCAGGTTTGAACAGGTTGACATATCCCTATTGGGAGGAGCCTATGCCACCCACCTGACCGAACTAGTGAAGCTAGAGCTAGAGAATCACTGGGAAGTAATTTGATTCATAATAGCCCCCCAAAATGACAGATGCAGTCATAACTGGACTCTTCTGGCTAGACAAGTGGGGCCCAACCATCTGGTGGCAAGGGGGAAGCCAAAAGTTGAGGATAGCAAGGGGACCCCAACCCCCTCCAAACCAGCAAATAGAAGCACTGCCCACACAGAACAACTGGTAGCCACCTCTGACAGAACCCTAGAGGCCGAACAGATCCCCACTTTGAGACAGACTGTGCCATCAAAATCATCCCCGGGGCAAAACTACCTAAACCATCCAAAGCCCTAGAAAAGGCAAGAAATACACAAATACATAGACAAAAAGCTAGCAAAGGGGTTCATCGAGCCAATCAAGCCACGGGTTGCAGCCCCAGTCCTATTCAAAGAAAAAAAAAGATGGAACTATGAGATTGTGCATGGATTTTACAGGAATAAACTGCATGTATGTACCCCCTCCCTCTCATGAAGGAAATGCTCTTTCACCTAGCCAAGGGAAAAGTTTTTACCAAATTAGACCTCAGAGAAGCATACTACCGAGTATGCATAAGGGAGGGAGATGAATGGAAAACAGCATTCAACTGCCCCCTGGGGAGTTTCCAATTCAAAGTGATGCCTTTCAGACTGCAGGGGCCCCAGCAGTGTTCATGCAGTTAATAAACGACATGCTGCATGAGCACCTCTATAAAGGGGTCTTCATCTACCTGAACAATAACATTGAGACCATGAACGACCACATTCCCCTAGTCTGCCAGATACTGGAAAAAGTTTTGGCAGCCAACCTGTATGTCAAGCTATCAAAATGTGAATTTCATTGCACACAGCTATACTACCTAGGCTACTGAGTGTCAAATGAGGGCATAGAGAGGGACCTAGCCAAAGTACAAGCCATCCTAGGCTGGCAACCCCCTAGCACCTGCAGATAGCTACAAAGCTTCCTAGGGTTCGCAAACTTCTACAGGCAATTCATCCCCTCCTTCATGAAGATTGCCAAACCCATGATGAACCTCCTAAAAACAGGGAGCCCAGGAACAAAACCCCACCTGGGACAACCTCTACAGTGGGACCTAACCTGCCAAAAGACATTTGAAACACTGAAAGAACTGTTTCCAAAGGAACCGGCGCTGAAGCATCCAGACCTCAAACAACCCTTCCTCATCCAAGCAGATGCCAGTGACATGGCAGTGGGAGCAGTGATACTCCAAAGAAATAGCCAAGGAAACTTACAGCCCTGTGCCTACACCTCCCGCAAGCTCACAGACACAGAGAGACGATGGGCCACATGGGAAAAAGAGGCTTTCATGATGAGATGGGCACTGCTAACCTGGAGACACCTGCTGGAAGGGGGGCAGAAACTATTCAAAGTCTGGATTGACCACAAAAATCTGGAGGCCCTTACGACCCCGTGAAAACTATTGCCTAAACAAGTCCTCTGGGCTCAACACTTCAAACAGTTCAACTTCATGCTAATGCACATCCCGGGGGGTGGGGGTGGGGACTTTCTAGCTGATGCACTCTCCTACATGCCCCAGTACAAATGCAGGTGGGAAGAGGTAGTAGACGCCATCGTTTCCCCCTACCCAAACAGCTGCCCAAGTGACCAGCAGAAGACAATGCCATGATGGGCAAGAGCAACCAGCAAGCGATCTAACCACAAAACTCAAAACTGAACTGCTAGCAGACCCTGGTTCTGAGACAACCAACACATCTTGACAAAAAGAGATGACCTAGCATGGAAGGGGATGAAACTCTACATTCCAGTATCTTTACACACCCTAATCCTGATGTCCAAGAGGAGTCATGATGTCAAACTGGTAGGCCACTTCGGGTTCCTAAAAACTTTACACTTAGCACGGAGGCAATTCTGGTGGCCCGGGATAAAGAAAGATGTGGACAGTTATGTGAGAAGTTGCACCATCTCTGCCACAATGAAAAAATGACCAAGAAAACCCCCGGACTGCTGCAACTGGTAGTAGAACCAACGAGGCCATGGGAGGAAATCGCAATGGACTTTATAGTGGAGTTGCCAAAAAGTGGGGGGAACACAGTGATCTGGACTATAATAGACTTATTCTCCAAGAAGGCACACTTCATACCCTGCAGTGGACTACCCTTGGCCCAGCAGCTAGCCAAACTCTTCCTGAAGCACATCTACCACCTGCCATGAAGAATTATCTCAGACAGAGGGGTACAGTTCATGGCTAAGTTCTGGAGGGAGTTCCTGTGATCCATTGGGTCATCCCAGGGCCTTAGTTCGGCCTTTCATCTGAGTACCAATGATGGGGGGTGGGGTGGGGGGAACAGAAGGACTGAATGCCATGGTAGAACAGTACCTGAGGTATTATGTGAACTATCAGCAGTCCAATTGAGCAGACCTCCTGTCTTTTGCTGAGGTCACGTACAATAATGCTGTTCACAGTAGCACATGACAAACTCCATTCAAAGTAGTGAACGGCATGGACTTTGTCCCTATGCCTGGATATCCAAGGGACCCCCCCCCCTCAGTCAGCTTGACAGACTGGATGTCAACACTGACAGCAACCTGGGAGAATGTCAAGAAAGCACTAGCTAAAGTGGTGCAAACCTATAAAAAACAGGTAAACAAACAACGAGCCCTGCAACAGCCATTCCAGGTGGGGGAGAAGGTCTACCTCCCCACAAAATACCTGAGGTTAAAACTCCCCAGTAAGAAACTGGAGCCAAAGTTTATGGGATCATTCCCCGTAGTAAAGATCATCAACCCAGCCATGGTACTATTAAAATTGCCCCAACTGCTAGGGAAGATACACCTGGTATTCCATAGTAGCCTCTTAAAACCTGTGGTCAGATTGACCATGAGGCCACTACCCCATGAGCCCCTGGATCCCATGGTCATAGGGAGCCAAACTCAGTATGAGGTACAACGACTCCTCGACTCGAGGTGGTATAGGAGATAACTCCAATACTTAATCAAGTAGAAGGGCTACTCCTTATCAGAGGCATTTTGGGTAAAGAGTAGGACCATCCAGGCTGACCGCCTCATAGCAAAATTACATGCAGACAACCCAAACAAGCCTGGTTGGGGGTGTCGTAACCATTAAATCAATACTTGTACTGAAATTGGTTTTGCTTTACAAGGTTGCCTTAAAAAAGTGAGGGGAGCCAAATGTCAACTCGCAAAGCATCCCTGGCCTGCTCTCGAGTTGCCATAGACCAGGGGGGATGGGTAACCGGTGAAACTGCACAGCAGCCAAAGACAGATGCACACTCCATGCTTATCTCTCTCAAGGCTGTATCCCAGGGTTACCTGCAATCCCCCGGAGGGGGGGTGACCTCTACAACCCATGAAATTGCTTTGTTGGCGAATGCGATTGATGACACACCCTGGGGGGAAGTGGGGAACAGGGACATAATTGGTGCATAAATTACACAGGGTCAGAGCTGGCTTCATTGGGAACGTGCGAAACGAAGGAAAATTTAGATTTTAATTTTCCTTCGTTTCAACAGGAATTGAATTCCCAAGGGGTACAAGTGGACTGGTGGACATATCTACAGATCCAATATAAATACAAAAAAGACAGAGATGGGAAGGGTATTAATGGTGAGTTACAAGAACTAGACAAAATTTTGATGGGCCAAGAAAAAGGCATGATTTTGAAAACTTATAACTTGTTGATGAGAATAGAGATAGGTGATGAGATAATTAAGGATACAATGATCGCCTGGGGAAAAAACTGGATATTCAATCCATTTAGAGAAATGGCAAGAGATTTGGTGGGAGAATATGAAATTAATAGTTTCCACGGCATACAAAGAAAATATATACAAGATGATATACAGATGGCATCTTCCCCCCGATAGACTAGCTAAAATGTTCACTGGACAATCAGCGGAATGCTGGAAATGTGAGTGTGAGCGTGGCACTTATTATCATCAGTGGTGGATGTGCCCGAAAGCAGTAGAATTCTGGGGGAAAATAAAAAAATGGCTGAATGAGATTTTAAATCAAAAGATTGAATGGCGACCAGAGACATGCCTGCTCGGCTCCAAACGGGAAAATATTAAAAGAGACGTATAGTATCTTGCACTACATGTTATCACAGCGGCGAAATTGGCGTATGCTCAACTTTGGAAAAATCAAAATATCCCATCAGAGGAAGCTATTATAAAAAAGATTTTAGACTGTGCAGAAGCAGATAAATTGACCAAAAAAATAAAAGATAGAGATCAAACACAAATATGTTTATCTTGGGATAAATTTAGCATGGTGGCTGCTTGTACAGATAGAATCTAGATATTATAAAGAAGTTAAAACATATGGTTTTTATAAAATAATAATAATAATAATAATAATAATAATAATAATAATAATAATAATAATAATAATAAATATTATTCAGAAGAATTGTAACCAGACAACACAATGTCTATATGGATTTTGAACATGTTGCTCTTTCTATTTATATTAATTTTTTAAAAAGGCAACTGCAGTGTTCTCTGCAACTATAAGTAAGCTTAACAACATTACCAAAAGAATGCTTAACATGTTAAAGTACCCCAGAATGAAATAGAAAAACAGACATTTCTTTTACAGGGGAAAAGAATTTCATGGAGCTCTTCCAGAATCCCTGCATCCTAGTTTTGGAAGAGGCCATTAAAACCACCGAAGTGGAAATAAAATGGCATTAGGTAAGGCAAGTAAATTGCTCCCTCTCCAAATTCACTTTCCCAGGGGAAATAAACTATTAGCTCAGCCATAAACATTTAGATGCAAAGAATGTTGATTAGGACACTAAGAGACAAGAACAAGGAAGAAGGTTGGCAAGCAAGGCCACCAGGAGACAGAAAAAACCCCTAACACAAAATAACAGAGCAAAGTAACTTTATTCAGAGAATACCATCTTCCTGTACTTCAATAAGATATTGTTTTTGTAGCCCTACACCCCTGTCTCATAAAATCCACCCTGCATCAGGCATCACTAACCATGGGTTATGTTGAAAATAGGTAAATGTTTATTGTAGATGTTTTGCCAGACCAATTCTTGAATACAGCTCAGCTGTCTGGAACCTACACTGTATATCAGACATACAATCGAACGAGTCCAGAGATATTTTACGAGAAGAGTCCTCCACTCCTCTGCTCGCAACAAAATACCTTATGCCACCAGTCAAAATTTTGGGCTTAGACAATTTAGAACTTCACCGTCTTCGGTCTGACCTAAGCATAGTACATAAAATCATCTGCTACAATGTCCTACCAGCAAATGAATACTTCAGCTTCAACCAAAACAATACAGCAGCACACAATAGATACAAACTCATGGTAAACCGATCCAAACTAGACTGCAGAAAACATGACTTCAGCAACAGAATGGTCAATGCCTGGAATGCACTACCTGACTCTGTGGTTTCTTCCCCAAATCACCAAAACTTTAACCTTAGACTGTCTACTGTACCTCACCCCATTCCTAAGAGGTCTGTTAGGGGTGTGCATAAACACACCAGCGTGCCTACCATCCCTGTCCTAATGTTTTCTTTTATTCATATCCTTTTCATGTATTTATAATTATGTTTACACTTGTATTTGTCATAAAATACATGCTTGACAAAATAAACAAATAAACAAAAACAAAACAAAAAACCATAAAAACAAAAAAACAAAATAAAAATGTAATTATATGTATGCTGTCAAGGTTCCAAGTCCTTATATGTTAATTTTTTCGCAAAGTTATAGAGTTTGGGGTATGTCAATGCTTCTAAAGGTGATATTCACCACGGTGTATTTTTTTTTTAAAGAATTTCTGCTCTTATTGTTTTTTTCATGAATCTTACATGTACCTCCATTGGGAATTTTTTCTTTTTAGCATAGCTAATGTGAATTCTGAACACTGTCTATCTCCGCCCTCATCTCGTGTGTTGTTATCTGTAATGTTTGAGCCAATAGATCTACCATAGATCAACACAGCTATGCTTTCTTCTTTCCCTTCCTCAATATTCTGAAACCTCAAGAAGTGTTCAGCCTTTTCCATTTGCAACTGAATTACAGTTCCTTCAAGTTCTTTATTAGCCTGTGTTAGTCTCTGATTCATTTCCTCCATTTCCCCCCCTACTTGTTCTGACTTTTCAATTATTTTAATCTTTTCTTCATTTTTGGTTAGCATTTGTTGAAAAGTCCCCAGTTTTTCCTCCATACTTAGCATTTTTCCCATGATCTCTCCCATCTCAGTCCTCATCTCATCTATCTCAGTCTTTATTTCATTATGGTTCTTGTAGCGATTGAAACAATGTTTGCATATCTTTTTGAATTGTATTCATTTTTTTCCTGCTGGATGAAGCTTTCTATTGACCTTTGGCTTGACGTTGCTGATGATGGGGTAGATGATGGGGCTGATGATGGTGCTAATCCTAATTTAGATAGGTTTGAATTTGACATTTTGAATTTTATCAACGTATCAACAACTTTAGATAAGGTGCCCCACCACCCTTCAAATTTCTCCCAAATTCTCAACTCCATCTTCGTGCCCTTTTTAATATTAACCAGTAATGTTCTTTCCCCCACAATTTCCCCCCCTCCCTTTCAATCCTCAACTAAATTCACTATCTTTTAACTTTAATTTTAACTCTAAATTCCACACAGATTGTATCCAGAATGTCCAAGTAGTCTCTTCAATATCCTTCTTAATTCACTTATTTTTCTTATAGGAAATTATATTTGTAATCCACAAGGCCCACAAGAAGCTCAATAGCTGCATGTCACCTCTATTCAGCAATTCAAAAAATTTCCACTTAGCTTCAAGTTAAATCCAAATTTCATGCTGTCCAATGTATTTGTAATCCACAAAGATTTCAAGAACAATTTTCTATGTCTTCCCCATCTGTTTTTAAGTATCCAGTGTAAGCAGTATTAATTCCACAGAACAGCACCCAATTAAGTTTATCAGCTCAGTTCAGTTCCAAGGAACCCAAGTCTTTTGTATTTTATCAGACTGTTCAATTGTTCAAGGGCCTGGTGGCTCAGCAGACTGATAGCATTGTGATTAATACCAGCTGTCTGCAATTACTGTAAGTTCGAATCTCACCAGGCTCAAGGTTGACTCAGCCTTCCATCCTTTCTAAGGTAGGTAAATTGAGGACCCAGTTTGTGGGGGCAATAAGCTGACTTTGTATAAATATACAAAAGTATGAAGGCTATTGCTTAACGCACTGTAAGCCGCCCTGAGTCTCTGGAGAAGGGCGGCATATAAATCAAAAAAAATTTTTTTTTTTAAAAAAAGATCTTTTTCCTTTGCTTGACAGGTTCCACCAGCAGGTGGCATCCTTACTTTATTTGTCCACTTTCACTCAAATCCACTTCAAAACTTTCACTTCTGCAAAGTTCATTTTCCAGGATTACAATGTATACTATATATCAAAAAGTATCTTAAGTATCCATAAAGCTGGCAAAATATCCACAAGCAAGCCACCTGGAACTCCAACCTGTTAAAGATCTAGTGCTTTCTTCTCATTCACTCCGATCTGTCAGCAGCTCATGTACTTAGTCACCACCATTCTAGGGGGGTGAATAAAGACTACCTCCTCTCTTTTAGAGTCTTGTTTTCAGAAAGAAGTTGATTTCTGGGGTAAATTCCTCAACAGGAGTTGGAAATTAAGAATAGCTCACCCAATGGAAAAGCAAAACTTAACATAAATATTTGTATTAATATTACAGTTACATTAGCTTGAGGAACGTAATGAATATGATTAATATTATTATTGTTTTTTATTAAAGTGAAAGTGAATAAGAATTAAAGTATTAATCTGGATAAGAGATGAGGGGTAAAAAGGAAATGCCTTTTTAAAAATATAATGGTGGCATGATTAAAAATTAGAATGGAGATAGAAATAGAGAGGGAGGATTATTATTATTTTTTTTTTATTGAAAAAGTTTTCAAATACAAATTTTCCCCCTTTTTTCTCCCTCTCCCCCTCCCTAACCCCCCCTCCCCACCCATCCCCCCCTGTGACTTCTTCATAACCAAAAACCTAATTCATAACAGATTACTTACTCCCACCTCTAAATACTGACCTTTACTTACTAGAAATATTATTAATATTATAACATCCCCCTTTAGCCATACATTTCAAGAAAGAAAGAAAAACATTATACTATAACATTGTATAATAACTTCTAATTTAGCATAGTATTATTATAACTCCCAATTTGGCAATAATCTGCCCTTTTTCTCCTCTCCCAAACTTATATCTATATATTATTACAACAATTCAAAACCACCTTCCACTTTAAAACTATACAATAAATCCTACTTTGGCATTTAATCTTTTATATATATTAATATAACATTTCAAAGCGGCCTTCCCCATAAAACCTAATTCAACATTTATTCAACTCTATCCGTTTCCTCCACTCCCCTAAATATATCACTTAAACATCCCTTTTCTTAAACTAATCAGTCTGTAAATTAGCTTATTCACCCACTTTCCTGCAAAATTGCCATGCACAACAATTCTTAATATCTTTGATTCACTGCCCACTCTGCTTAAAAATATATATATATATATATACGTATATATTCCATTATATCTAAATAGAAAAGAAAAGACAATGACTTTAAATTTATAGTCCATATAATATCTTCTTTGAAGTCTTTCCACTGGATTATTAAAACCATCATCCATAATAGGGTAACATAGCTTCCTGATGCAACAGTTTGTTCAAAATCTTCAATCATATCTGCCCCCATCAGTAGTAGATATCCTCATATGTATATAAAAGTAAAAACAACCACCCGAGTGACATTATAATTATATTCCATATAGTTGTAATTGTGGCTTTCATCAGGATTTTTGATTCCCATCATCCTAGTGGGTAACAGCCAGATCTTCTGCATGCCCCAACGTAACTCTCTTGCCTTATAACTCAAAATAGTTATAATATATTTATCGATACAAAAAAAAAAAAATCCAAAGTAGATAATTCAAATCCAACACTTTAAGGCTCTTTTCACATCCCAAAATTATGGCAATGCAGAGGTCTGTCACTGTCCTCAGGATAATATTGACCAATACTTTGCCTCAGCTATCTTTTCACATATTCATTCATATTTTAAAGTCACTGGCTTTACTGTTGCTTGATTTAGAAATTTCTATTTTTGTGCGACCTATTTCTTTTTTTCTTTTCTTTTTGTGGGTTTAATTTCCATCCTGGTTTCCTTTCTACAGGTTGTGTATCAACTAATCGGTTTTCATTCTGCTTTATAAGTTGATCTTGTTGGTTTTGTTTTTGTATCTCATGTTTCTTTTTTGCCCCTTGTATATCATCTAATTGGTTTCCATACTTGTCTTTGACTTGATAAGTCATCATGTTAGAGTCAGATGCCGCTTCTCTCAAATTTGTAGATAATCCAGCTGGGGTATCCAAAAGATCCAAAGGCAATTTATCTAATGCAGTCTCTGTAGTTCGATATTTTCCCTTTATTTCCAACTCCTTCTGCTTATCCTGTATTATGCTTAAAGATGTTAAGTTCATTTTCAAAATGTTTTGATAAAATTCTTCTGCTCTTTCAACAGTATTTAGCTGTTATCTTTCTCCTTGATATCTCAATATAATACCAACTGGGGCGTCCCACCTAAATGGGATATTTCTTTTTTTTAACTCAGTCACCAGAAAACCAAATTTCTTCCTTTCCGTTAATATCTTGGGTGGGAGTTCTTTGTAAATCCAAATCTTTCTTCCATACAATTGCAAATTAGAATTGAAGGAATTTTGCACAATGTTATTCCTAATTTCTTTATCTGTAAAATAAATCACCACATCTCTAGGCAATTGCCTTTGCTTTGCAATCCAGGAGTTTATTCTGTAAACTCTGTCAATCCTAGAAAACACTTCCTCAGGTTGAACCTTTAAAATCCCAGCTAGAATTTCAGAAGATATTTTCCTTAAATCATCTCTGTTATTTTCCTGCAAACCTCTCAGTCTTATCGCATATTCAGTGAAATTATATTGTACCATTAAAACCTCTCTTTCAATCCTCTGTTGCAGATTTTCTACATTGCCAGTCTTTTGATCAACCTCCATTTTAGGTTTTTCTTCTGAGCTATTATCTTGAGTATTTATCAAATCATTTTCAATTTTTTGAATTCTATTGTCCAAATTATCTTGAGTTTCTTCCATTTTAGACTCTAATAACTTAGTATTTGTATCCAACTGTATCATAAATTCTGAGACGCCATTAGCCATTTTTAAAATTTTTCGCTCCAAAAAATCAAACTTAGATTTCACCAGTTCTTTAATTTCCTGCTTAAATTTTTCAAGATGCTGATTCACAATCTCATCCCTTCTTTCAATCTCCTCTAAAAGAAATTCTATTATGTTAAAATCAGGTTTCTGAGACTGGAGACTTAAAACTTGTTCCTTTAAGTTGTTAGTGGGGGAATCCCCCCCCACTACTTTGTCTGACTTTATAAGTCTCAGTGCCATGTTTCCGCCCAGGCAAGCTTTGTTAAAAAAAAGAAAAAAGACTTCTTTCCAACCAAAAGCAGTATCAGATCTCCAAGAGAAAAAAGAGAGAAAAAAAAACACAGGAGCGAAGTTTTGTCTCCAATTGTAGCCAATGGTATTTATTCCGCTACATTATAATCATAGAAAACGGAAGGACTTTCCCTTTCAGCCTCTTCTCAAGCCACGGCAGATGCCATTTTAAAAGTTTTTTCCTTTCCTTTTTTTCTCTTAAATATTTTTTAAAAAATAAGTAAAATACTTGCGATTCAGTATCACAGGTCCAGCTCACATTTTCTTTAATTGATCTGTTAAATTCGCAGGCTTGCTCTTGTCGCCTGGCTCTGCATGTAGCAGAGGTCTCCCAAAGCCTGGAGCAGCGGCTGGGGATATGGGGAATCTCATCCGCTCCATCCCAAAAGTAAAAAAAAAACTTTTGGGACTATGCAGAGAGTTCTACCCACCCCAGCCGGCTCTATCTCCGTTTCCTCATGGAAACGGAGTTTTTTCGAGCCGCCATTCGGTTGTGAAGGCGGCTCTAAACAGGCAATGGAAGCTGACGATCCCGAGGAAACATCTGGCGGTGACCAGCAGCAAACCGGAAGATCGAGAGGGAGGATTATTAATATACACATTTTTATATAATCAGGAAAGCAATTATTAGATGGAAGATTAGAAATTGAATAATGGAATTGTGTAAGTGTAAACAATATTGTGATTGGCATTAGAATAATATATTGAAACACTGAATAATTAAATAATGAAGGACTATAATTTAATACAAATATGTGTATTAACATTAGAATCGCATAAATTTGATGATGTAACAAACGTGATAAATGTTATTATTTTTATTTGCACCAAAATGTATGATACCCAGGTGTCACACTGTCCACACATTGATGTGTATATGTAAAATTAAAAAAAAAACTTGGGGGGAGGGAAGAGAGGGTTGTAAAGCACTCTCTTGCTTAGCAATGAAGTTTTAGGATTCAATTGTGGTTGTAAATCAAATATATATCTCTTGACTACTCTTAATTTAAGCCTTGCTGGGACTTCCTTACATGCAGTCTTCTTTTGGGATTTCATGGAGGCATGGGATGCTTGCAAGGTGGCAGACCTCTAAAGCACTGTTTCTCAACCTCAGCCACATGAAGATGTGTTGATTTCAACCCCCAGCATTCCCTCAGCCAGCTGCTCACAAGGGGAATTCTGGGGATTGAACACCATACATTTTCAAATGGCTGAGGTTGAGAAACAGTGCTTTAGAGATGCACCTTTCAATGTTATTAGAACTTATTTGAACCTAAATCTCTGTACTTGTAGGGGTGGCACAGTGGTTAGAATGCAGTATTGTAGGCTAACTTTGCCCACAATCAGGAGTTCAATCCTGACTGGCTCAGTTTGACTCAGCCTTTAATCCTTCTGAGGTTGATAAAACGAGGACTCAGATTGTTGGGTGCAATAGCTGTATAATATACTATGAAGTGGTATATAACTGTCAGATGTAAATGCCTTATTCTATAATGTGTAAATAGTATATGAATGGGATATCAGGGGTTAACTTATCCTTCTATTCTTAATGTATTCATATTTCACCACTCCCTCATATAGCTCCACCCACTGTATATATAAGGAGCCACCTTCACCCTTTTCCTTGCTTCTATCTGTGAATATTCAGTGAATATAGAATGCCTATTGTAAATAAAAGGAAGTATATTTAAACCTTTAACTCTTACTATTATTATTGAGTCTGATCCTAAAAATATTGCAACAAGCTGGTAGCAGAGGATGGTTAATTGACTCAATAAAAACTTAAAAATGTCTAAGAAAGATAGGCCCAACACCAGGGCCTACAGCAAAGAAATAGAAACAGAACAAGAAATAATCAACAAATCCACAAACGCAATTTCGAGAGAATCTGAAGAATACATCACTGAAGACGAAGAAATAAGAGATGAAAATGATGACCAGGAAGAAATCGAAATAGAGAATAACGAACTCAGGTCAGAGATATTAAAACTATTAAAAAGCCAAAAGAATGATGAAAGCCTCATCGCGAACCTCCAAGAAATGCTAAAGAACAGCGGAGCAGCGAGAGAGAAAAACATCACTAATGAGAAATCTAAAGACACAAAAATAGTGAGTAATACGACTGCAGAGAAAGTCATTACGAAGAAGAAAAAATGTGCTCCGGCGCGAAATTTTGAATGGCAGCCATCTTGGTTTCAACAGACCTCCGAGATGAGCGAAGCAGAGCCAATCAAAATGCTCAGTTCAAAATTTCTGGCGCGAAAAACATTATCAGACAACGAAAATGAAAAAGAGGATTCAAACTCATTGGAAGAGTCAGAAACAGAAAGTGAAGATGACCCAACAAGATCCCAAGTAAAGTCAGCAATGAAGACGCTTTTTGCTGCATTTGGGCCAAAACTAAAAATTACCAAAGAGCCACCGAAGAAGCGAGCGAGCAAGCCGACACCTCAAGACCTGCCTGCTCCCATCCTGACTTCGAGAGCGACGACGCCCGAACCCAGAGGGCCTTGTCGATTCCGTCCTACACCACAGACCGAAAGCAAGTGCCAACGCCCCCAAAAGAAAAAGAAGAGCAGCCGCCGTCGTCAGAACTCCCAAGGCCGAACCAGAGACCGACTCGTGTGAAGAGGAGCGGAGCGAACGAGCCGCAATGGAGAGAACCTTCCACGACGACGCCGAAGAAGAAATGAACAACGCGCATGCGCGAAACTATGCAGACGGTCCGGGAAGACATGAACTGGCGAGAGAACCGCGCAGACTCGTTGCGAGCATCCCCATGCCGTTTTGCAATTTTCTACACTTGCGAGACCACGGACTACCTCAGGTTGTAAGTAATGGACAAAATAATGTGGGAAACTTACCCAGCGACTTCCCAAAACTAAGGGTTGATGGCATTAATTTGCAAGAATGGTATCAACAGCTCCAGGTTATATTTATGAAAGAAAATTTACTATTTTTTATCACTAGTCCCCCAAAAAGACCTTGGACTTTAAAAATAGATTGTTTACACCATAGGGCATTTTTCTTAATAATATCTAGTGTGTCTCCTGCAATGTATCATAGCATCAAACCAAACCTAACTGTTTCAGAAATTATTCAATGCATGTTTAATTTGTTTCACAGCGACAGTGTAGCCACCACCACAAGAATGTCTAAGGATTTCTTTTCATCTAGGGTGAAACCAGGGGTTTCTATAAGTGAGCATTTGATATCTTTAAACAAAATAAGAGCTGAACTGCATTTGAGGGGGGAGGTGATTTCAGACCAAACAATGAAAAGTGTTATTATCAATTCACTTGATTCATCATGGGATAGTTTTATGTCACATTTAGACACTATCAATCTAGGATATTTATCCATAGAAAGTCTATCCAACAAATTGATAGCAGAAGACAATTCAAGAAAAAATCGTACTAGCAATCACACAGAGCACAAACCTTTTAGGAAAGTAGCTTTCCAAGACAAATATAATGAAACACTTAAATGTCACAATTGTGGATCCAGGGAACACAATAGAAGAGATTGTCCCAAAATTTCAAAGGAAAGACATAGGTCAGAATATAGGAACAAATACAATTATAGACAGTCTTCCATAGATAGACATAGATATAGAAGCCCATCAAATTACAGAGAAAATTCAAAGGATAGAAAATCTGGTTCACTGAATGGACTAAATAAACAAGACAACGCTAAAATACAACAAAATGAGAACAACAATTGGCTTATTGATTCTGGAGCAACTAATCACACCACTAATAACAAAAATATATTGTCTTCATTTACAGAAGATAAATTTGTAATAAAGGTAGCTAACCAAGAAAAGGTTCAAGTATTAGGCAGAGGGAACGTAACCTTGCCTGGTCTAGGAAAAATAGAGGGGGTATTATTAATACCTGAAATACCTCATAACATACTAAGTGCCATAAAACTAAGTAGAGACTCTGACATTAATATAGTTTTCTCAAAGGGAAAAGCGACTTTGGAGAAGAATAAAATAAATGTAGGCACTGTGATGATTAAAGGAGGCCTACCTTATCTGATAACAAAGGAAGAATGGTTGCATAACATTGATTCAAATATAGAAGATTGTATTGAAGCAGATGATGAAAATATTAGCAACAGTGACAATGATGAATGTAAAATATCTCATGATCATGCAGATGCACACAAAGAAAAAAAACCAAAAATAGGTAAACCAATTCATGATGAGTGTGCTCACATCTTACATAGGAAGTTAGGACATGCCAGTTTTCCTGTAGTGCAAAAAATGATTGAACACGCAGAAGGTGTCAAAATAAAAAATTGTGAAAACTATTTGGAATGCTCAGTATGTAAATCTACAAAACTAAAAACTAGTCCCAGACCAAGAAAATCTACTAGAACAACTAACAAAATTTTTGACTTAGTACACATGGACATAGTTGGCCCATTAACCCCATCAATCACTTATAGAAAACGTTACTTCCTGACAATAGTAGACGATTATAGCCGCTATGGGTTTGTTTACACATTAAAACACAAAGATGAAACCTTTCAAAAATTTAAGGAATTTTACAAACGCATAGAAACACAACACAATATCAGAATAAAACAAATTATGACAGATAGGGGATGTGAATTCATGTCCAAAGAATTCTCCCAATGGTTAAAGGATAGAGGAATGCTACATTACACGTCCAGTCCATTTTCTGCATTCCAGAACGGGATTGCAGAGAGGAAAAATTCCACTTTACAAACCATGATTAGGTGCACATTGGAGGATGCTGGCTTAAGCAAACAATTTTGGTCAGAAGCCTTACATTATTCAAATTACACACAAAATAGAACCTGGTCCAGTATTGTAAATAAGACACCATATGAAGTAATGTATAATAGGAAACCAAAATTAGCACACATGCACATATTTGGAGTCACTGCAGACGTACACATACCTAAACAGTTGAGAAGGAAGGGAGAAAACGTATCCAGAAGACTCAGATTTATGGGATATGAAACTGGCACCAAAGGGTACAGATTCATTGATAATAATAACAAATTTATAGTTTCCAGAACAGCTGTGTTCCATGAACAGGCCAACTGGTCTAAATTACATCTTAATGAAATATTTCCAAATAAATGCAAAGATACAAAATCTCATGAGGAAGGGACCATAGAAAAACAAAATATCAACAAATATAAAAGCAAAACCAAAACTTGGACAAATAGCCAACACAAAATAAAGACAGACACACTAACAAAAAAGGAAGCAAGATATTTGCATGATAACAATAGCAAACCTGAAAGAGCCATTAGGAACAACAGAAATCAAACACCAAATAAATACAGAGATTACATAATGCATATGGATGGTGAACCGATAACACCTAATACATATGAGGAAGTGTTAAAACTTCCTCATGAAGAAAAAGAAAAATGGGAACTTGCTATGAAGAAAGAGATGGAAAGTTTACAAGGATTAAATGTATTTACACCTGCAATTGCACCTAAAGATAAAACAATTATTGGTACCAGGTGGATATATAAAATTAAGAACTTAGAAGGAGGCAATACTCTATACAAAGCTAGATTAGTTGCACAAGGTTATGCACAGAAATATCCGGAGGACTATACTGAAACGTATTCCCCCACAGTAAGAACTGAGAGTGTCAAAACAGCTCTAGTGGTAGCATCAGCACTCAACCTTGATGTATTTCAATATGACATACAGACTGCGTATCTACACGCGAAACTGGATAAGGAAATATATGTAAGAGCACCTCACAGTCAGTACACCAACAAAAATGAAATTTGGCTGTTAAACAAAAGTTTATACGGATTAAAACAATCAGGTAAAAGATGGTATGATTGTTTAGTAAAAGTACTTAAGACCATGGATTTCAATGCTACCACTGCTGATAACTGTTTCTTTGTCAAAAAGGGTGATGATTACACTGAATTTGTGTTGATTTATGTAGATGACATTTTGTATATAGGAAAACACAAAGAGAGAAGAGAAACTTTTGTAAATAAGTTAAATGAACATTTCTCGTTGAAATCTCTAGGTAAAGTGAACAAATATCTTGGTGTCCAAATTAATAAGACTAGAAGGGGATTCAAACTTACTCAGAGAGATAAGATTATAGAACTTTTAATAAATGCAATTTAAACAATGCCAAACCTTGTGATACTCCTATGCAAACTGATTTTCTTAGAAATACTGATGAATCTTCTCCTGAATTCAAAGATAACACATTTTATAGATCAATCATAGGTTCACTTCTTTATATATCTAATTGGACTAGACCAGATATCGCCTTACCACTCAATTTATTATCCAGACACGTCAGCAAACCAACAATGTATCACTGGGAAGCTGTTAAAAGGATTTTAAGATAACTGAAATGTACACTAGATTTTTGCTTAGTATTAGAACCTAGTGATAATAAAGAACCAAAGCTTGCATGTTACGCAGATGCGGACTGGGCTGGTGACACATCATGCAGAAAAAGTACATCTGGTTATATTTTTCTCTTAAATGACTGTCCAGTTTACTGGTACACTGGTAAACAAGAACTAGTAGCCACTTCAACGACAGAAGCGGAATATGTTTGTTTATCCAAAGCTGCAAATAACCTTGTATGGTTTAATGATTTAATTTCAGATGTTTGGAAAAAACCTGCTTTGCCTTTTGTTATGCATGAAGACAATAAAGCAGCCATTGAAATATCTAGATCCGATGCCATTGGACAAAGGTCCAGGCATATAGATATAAAATTTAAACATGTGAGACAATTATCTCAGGATGGATTTATTAAAGCAGTGCATTGTGATACTTCAGAACAATTAGCTGACATATTGACAAAGCCTTTACCTTCTAAACAGCACAAATATTTAACTTCTAAATTGTATGTCTTGTATTGTCCTGAATCTGAATGTAATTGGTGTTGTATAACGAATCGGCATTTAGAGGGGGATTTGTCAGATGTAAATGCCTTATTCTATAATGTGTAAATAGTATATGAATGGGATATCAGGGGTTAACTTATCCTTCTATTCTTAATGTATTCATATTTCACCACTCCCTCATATAGCTCCACCCACTGTATATATAAGGAGCCACCTTCACCCTTTTCCTTGCTTCTATCTGTGAATATTCAGTGAATATAGAATGCCTATTGTAAATAAAAGGAAGTATATTTAAACCTTTAACTCTTACTATTATTATTGAGTCTGATCCTAAAAATATTGCAACAATAACAATCACAGTTAGACTCATATGCCACTTCATAGTGCTTTACAGCCCTGTCTAAGCTGTTTACAGAATCAGCATCTTGTCCCCAACAACCTGAGTCCTCATTTTACTGACCTTGGAAGAATGGAAGGCTGAGTCAACCTTGAGCCAGTCAAACACCTGGCAGTAGGCAGAGTTAGTCTGCATTCTAACCACTGCACCACCATGGCTCTTAATATAGGTTTAAGTACTATTGCTATTTCTATTGTAGAAATCTTCGAGTGCTATTCCTCTAGGTAAAATAAATTGGCACCATTTTCTTTTCCAGCCAAATGATTGAGATGTCCAAAATATGTAGAAAAAAGGGAGGAGCACAGTGCCAGGAGCAAATCTTATCTAATCCATAATGCTGAAGCTGCAGTTTGGAAGAGTCACTGTCAACACCTTTTAAAAATAATTTGTTACTCCTTGATGTAATAATCCATCACTAGGTTTCAGCAGGTATTCCTTTGAAAATGTGGAAAGGTTGGGAAGGATGAGGAACCCGTTGTTTCATCAGCTTCTATTTTAATGTTAATCTGCCAATAAAGGAACAGAGAAAGGCATTGCCATGTAAATTAGCTTTTAATTTATACTTATCCAGAAATTGGGCAACTTGGCTCCCTCAGGTACTCACAGCTGAAAACAATCAATTTCCAGAAATGTTCCCACCAAAAAGCTAAATGAAAGAGGAGCTGAGGGTTACTGTCACCCAATATCTTATATCACTTAGCAGCTGTTGAGAAAAAAACAAAAACAAAACTGAGGTTAGCATAGATATTATATTGCACCAGAAGTCCCCAAACCCCAGTCTGTGGACCAGCACCAGACTGCAGCATGCTGGAAACAGGGCCTTGCAAACAAACGATGCCCCATCCATTGGATGTGTCAGGGTAAATGTCTAATTCTCCCAGGCAGGGGCTGGCACCTCCCCATATCCCACAGGCTCGATGTCCTGTCCACTTTCAGCTGGGGTGGCTCTTGGCATGGCACCTTTGGGTGTCAGTTGAGCAGCCATCCTCTTGGTGAATGCCCTGGTGTTTACTCTGCTCTTCTTATCAGAGTGAACGGCTTGTTCGGTCATTCTTTAGAGTTATGGGCAACCATCCTCTGCTGCCAATTTGTTAATGCTGGATGGATCTAACCCAATAACTCACAGGAGACAATGGTATCTCTTCATTGATTCTTTATTCTAGGCCTGGAGTCCTCCTAGGCCCAATTCAGGGTAAAGGTCACTGACCTCTGTCTTGTCTTTGCAGGCACACATCTGGAACTGCTGGATGCCCACGTGTAGGACCCTTTTATACACCAGGGGACGAGTCTGAGGTCAAAGGGTATGATGGGATATGGGGAGGTGCCAGCCCCTGCCTGGGAGAATTAGACATTTACCCTGACGCATCAATTATTATAATTTACAAAAATTATAAACTGACAATGGCTGTATCATATAAAGAAAACATGTACAAAATGTTTTACAGGTGGCATTTGCCATCAGCCAGATTGGCAAAGATGTTTCCCAATACTTCACCAATGTGCTGGAAATGCAAACAGCAAAAGGGAACATATTATCATATGTGGTGGTCCTGTCAGAAAGCGAAACAATATTGGAGTAAAATCAGATCACAATTAGAAGAAATAACCAAACAACATATAGAGATAAGGCCAGAAATATTCTTATTAGGAATACTCCCAGGGTCATATGAAAAAAAAATACAATATTTAATTATTCATATTATCACAGCAGCAAGAATAATCTACGCCCAGAATTTGAAAAACAATAATATACCAACCAAAGATAATTTTATCAGAAAAGTTTTGGAATGTATGGAAATGGATAAACTTACAAAGGAGATACAAGAAAAAGAGGAAACAGAATATTACTTAGTGTGGGAGAAATGGCTGCAGGAGAGAGATAAAAGGCAAGGAAAAATTAAATGATGGTTGAAATAGGAGTAGAAGTACAATTACAAATATGAGGAAACAAAAACTGTAGAAATGAAATTGTGTACACAGGTATTTATATGTATATATGTAAATAACTAAATTAATATTAGAAGTATATGTACAAAAGATACATTAGAATAAGAGAGAAAAAATGTATGAGTAAGAAATTTTTTACTGATGCGAAACTGTTGAAAAGGAAAAAATTGTTAAAGTTCTCTTTTTGTTTTTTTAAAAAAAATGTTTAATAATATATATATATATATTCAATTTTGGTGTAGCTTTGTTGAAACCAAACCCACAGACTCCCATGCTAGAAGATCTAGGATTGAAGGAGGGAATTTTATATCTCTCTATCTCTATACACATATCTCTATATACATATACAGGTACAGGTAGTCCTCAACTTATGACCACAGTTGAGCCCAACTGCTAAACAAGACAGTTGTCAGGTGAGTTTTGCCCCATTTTATGACCTTTCTTACCACAGTTGTTAAATGAATCACTGCAGTTGTTCAGTTAATAATACAGTTGTTAAGTGAATCTGGTTTCCCCATTGACTTTGCTGGTCAGAAGGTTGCAGAAGGGGATCACTTGACCTCGGAATACTGTAACTTCAAATGATTACTAATCAAGCTGTTGTAAGTCTAGGATTACATGTACAAAATTGCAGACACATTGTCAGTGCCTCTGGACATTCTTCCAACATTCTTCACTCTAATTAGTCCAAACTGGCAATGATGATCTCATGGAGTGCAGACATAGACAGAATCAAGATCCAGTTTGTGATGCTTCCTCTCTGAAGATGTTAGAAATGCAGAGAATCTGGCAGGATTTGCAAGTACAGTCAACCCTGCACCTGGTGCCATCTGTCAAAAACAGGCATAAACCTTCAGACTCACTCGAATCAGAGACTTTCATAATAAAAAGTCTCATTTTTTTCTATTAAGGACAGCTTCCTCCAATTGCTGTCACATAGTTATAATACATAATGTTTGGGATAGTGTGAACCTCTTGCCATCTGGATGAAATGACCTAGACACCATCAAAGGGAGGCCAAATATTTTGTATTACTTAAAATCCACATATGTTGTTAGACTCTAAAATCAAAAACAGGAGGAGCTAAGATGGGGAAGAGGCAGCAACTGCTATGAACAGCTCCTCTGAAAGAGTATTTTTAATCCATTTATTTTTAATCCATTTATCAATTAATCAGTTTATTCTTAACCTAAACAATTGTGCACAAAATGCATGATTGTGACAGAGTTCTCTTTAACAAGATTTATTGATATAAGGGGCTTACAAGAATTTCAGCAACTGAATTCTTTCCCGTTTAGAATCAATATATCCTCATTTATGATTAGGGTAGTGGATTTTTTTATTCTGTTTTGAATAACCTTCCAATGAATGGGTTTCTTTGTTGATAATGAAGAAGCTGGCTGCTGGGTGCTGAGATCATGTTCTCCTGAAAATTTATCAGTCTGAGAAGCAAGCATTGTAAGTGCTTCTAAGAAGCTGGATGTTCAAGGGCACAAATGATGCCTGTTAACAGAGTTGGAAGGGACCTTGGAAGTCTTCTAGTCCAACCCCCTGCTCAAACAGGAAACTTGATAACATTTCACACAAATGGTTATCCAATCTTTTCTTAGAAACTTTCAATGTTGAAGCACCCACAACTTTTGGAGACAAGCCATTCCACTGATTATCAAGAGTCACTGGTTGCATTGCATTACATTTGCATAGCATCAGAATTTGCTGGGAAGAGCAACTCACAGCGAGTTCAAGAGGAACTGAGACAACATCAGTGGAGCAAGGTGCCCATGCACCTAACAGGGTGTGAGTCATATGACTAAAAATCTAAAATAGGAAGGCTGCAAGTGATCTTGAAGCTGAACCTGCTGATAGGCATAGAGAGTAAGGCAAATGACCTTGAACGGAAATACACATAGTCCTCGATTTACGACCACAATGGAGCCCAAAATTTCTGTTGCTAAGTGAGACATGTGTTAATGAGTTTTGCCCCATTTTACAACCTTCCTTGCCAATAAAATAAAAAGAATACTGTAGATAAGTAGACTATGGACCAAAATAAAAACAAACTCTAGAACTCCAATTTGAAATGTGGCACAATTCCATGCCTAGAACTATAGTCTAGAACTGGTTTCCAAATAAAATTAAATGGTACACTGGTTTACTTTTTAAATATGAAGTTATTCTAGATATCAAAGTATATTCCTACAATTTAATTAACCATTTTTTTTCATAAATGACAGCATTTTTTTCCAATAAAAAGCATATAAAACTCTTGCCATTGTATGTTTTGCAGAAATGTATAATTAATGAAGTTTAATTTTTTAAAAGTTAAAATGAATGTACAACTTTTAAAATGTGTTCTACTCAACAATGAATTAATTTCTAATACTGATGAGCTTTGCAAGATTACTACCACACATGGAAGAATGATCTATCTTTCACTGACTTTACAGTACTGTGCAGAAAATCAGTTACTAATTTTAGCAATAATAATTGAATTCTACCAGCTGTAAAACTGGACTATACATCTTGTATAAATTCTCTTTAAATTTAGTGTTCAAAGTAAATTCAATATTGTTTTTCCATTGATATTCCATTGTTTCATCTCTGTAATTGTATTCAAATCTTGCCCCCAAAATCTGGTTTCTCCTTGTAGCAGATTTATCATGGCTCATTATTAGATTATATTTCTATTTGAATAAACACTTGTCTGGAAGCAAGATTTGTGAAGTCTTTATTTAAAATGGATTTTGTTTTGCCTCCAGACTTTTCGCAATTTAGGAGGCTTTATTTCCTGATGGCTATCCTATTAGAAAACAGCTCTTAGAAACCAAAAGTAATTCCTTGTGTAATTGCAGGAAAAAAAACAGAATCAAAACAGCTTACACAAACTTGCGCAATCCGATAAAACCATTAAGGATGACAAAAATGGAAAATATGACATCATGTAAAGCAATCCCAATATCTAATAATAGTATTGAAGTGTCAGCTGGATTTCCAGCATAGGTTTCTTCAGTGTGCTTGCTATCAGCTACCATAGTAACGGGGACGGGACCTCGGGTATTTGGGACGGGGAAGTGAGCTGGTGTAGAACTGAAAGGGAAGTTTACACTCATGAATTATGTGCTGCTGAAGGGCGGTGTTTACACTCTGTCAAGGCCAACTGTCCTGAGACTCCAAATGGAAGAAATACCTGAAGATGGGCTTTTCCACAACATCCTACTGGATGTTGATTGGTCTCTCAGTGCTGGACACTGGGGGGAGGCATTTGGGGTGACTTCCAATCAGAGGTGAAATGCTCCCGGTTCGGACCGGATCACCTGATCTGGTAGCGATGGCGGAGGATGGTTCCGAAAACCGGTAGCAAAACTCCCTGCTTCCCCCCCATGCCCAGCTGAGCTGCACAATCATCAAAGGCTTTTTTAAATTTTATTTTTAAAAGCATTTTTTCTACAACCTCTTTGGCTGAAAAAATGCTTTTAAAAATAATTTTAAAAAAAGCCTCTGATGATTTTTTTAAAAAGAAAAAAAAAAACCGTGATGGCAACTCAGCTGGGATCATCAGGCAAGTCAGCATTTTTTTATAACCTCTTCAGCCAAAGGGGTTGTAGAAAAAATGGTTTTAAAAGTTAAAAAAAAAAAAGTTGGCCACACCCACTCAGTCACATTACCACCACCACCCCACACAAAGCCACACCCATAGAACCGGTAGTAACAAATTTTACATTTCACCACTGCTTTCAATCTGTAACTTTTGTGTGTTTTGAATCAGATCTTGCCTTGCTTTCAGTGCTATAACTTCAAACTTCGGGCCAAAGTATATAATTCTTTTAATTAATTTTAAATTTTGTATTGTTATGTATTTTAGTTCTGGCTATGCACCGCCCTGAGTCCACTAGAAGAAGGGCGGTATATAAATTGAATAAATAAATAAATAAATAAATAAATAAATAAATAAATAAATAAATAAATAAATAAACTTAGTAATAGTACCTCTTCTCTAAATCAATGGGGTTTTCTTTCTTGAGTTTTGAATGGAGGCAGCCTGACATTAGGCAAGATCTGCTTAATCAGCCAATCTGGAGACCGTAGTCTACCGTGGGGGCTGAGCACTCAGTGTTGACCCATGGCAGTGAGCAGGAAGAGTCTGGAGCCCTGGGATTGACCTCTACTTGGCCACGCTGGAACTGAGATGATATGGAGAGGCTGGAGGCACTGAGCACTGAGTGCCATTCAGTGAAACAAAACCCCAAACCTGCGGCTGCTGGGGGCAAGTCTGATAACTAGCCACCAAGGAATTGTGAAACAGTGCTGCACTTTAAATAGGTGGCAACCAATTATAAATAAAAAATGTGAAAAAAATTCAGTTAAAAAGTAATTCTTAAGTAGCCTTTGGTGATTCTCCATCCTCGAGCATTTGAGTCCTGGCAGTTGCCCCATAGTTCTTGAGAGGGTCGTGCTATCTACTCCTAGCAAACTAATTATTGACCTCAAACAGCTAATCAAGCAAGCTCTGATTTGATTTGATGGAGAGCTGGGTGAAGAAGGATAGTTTTGTATTCAAAATAGTGATAATCTTGAGTTCCAAATCCACATTAAAAATATTTCACAGCATGTGGGCCAAGAGAGACCCCTATTTGCTTACACTGAATCCTTGTGCATTTTGAGGTTTAATAGACTTTGTTGTTAAAAATAAAGTGTGCCTTTAAACTTGATTTAGTTTAAATCAAAAAGAATGAGAGAGACAGTAATCTTTTCAAAATACCCAAGAGTTCTGTACATTTAGATCATTTTTGATTTCCCTATAAACATTCTTTGTTAATTAAAACCTTGGCATGGTGCTGAAACATTCGATTCAATTCAATATTATTGTTTTGACTGCCAATTGTAATGTGAGATATAACTTACATAAAAGTAGCCAAACATTAATAAAATATATTAAACATACACAAATATGTAAAAATGTTAAAACTTTGTTATTAAAGAAGATACAATGATGGCAAAATATAGGAACTTTTGATACAATAATCTCTGTTTAGCAGTAACCTGCACAAAACTTGCAAATCTCTGTAGTGGTGTCTCCTTGTCTAAATTCATTAAATATTTAACTTTATGTGAATCTGGTCAAAATTATTTTTCTATCAAGAGAGGCTCCAACATTTTTTTGTGCGCTGAAAAAGAAATAGGTCAGCACAATAATTAGTGTGTAAAATCTTTTAGAATTTCAGCAGACTTCCATATTATATGGAATATTAAGAAAAATTGCTTTTAAATTTTATATATGTGTTTGTTTTATCTTTGGCTATGCACCGCCTTGAGTCCTTTGGGAGAAGGGCGGTATAAAAATTAGATTAAATAAATAAATAAATAAATAAATCAACCCTCTCTGGTTGCTGGCATATTAATCTGCTGGAACCTTACTCTTGTGCCTCAGGGAAGGAATGTAATGCACCTCCAACCGTTTGAATTCAATTTGGTTTTATTAAGTGCATACCAAAGGGCCATGTTATTTTGTGTCATCTTGCCAAAATACTCAAGAATTCTATACATTTGGATGACTTGATTTCCCTATAAGCATTCTTGTTAATTAAAAACCTTACACACTGCACATTTGGAAGGACATTGTAATAGCTAAGGCTAGTATAGACTTTTAAACAAGAGAATGCAAGGTCTCAGGAAACACAACATATCTAGGTTCTTTTCTATTAGATATAGTTTATTAAAAATGTGACCCTCTTGGTGTGAAACCTCTTACCAGAATAACAGAGTTGGAAGGGACCTTGGAGATCTTCTAGTCCAACTCCCTGCACAAGCAAGAGACTCTATACCACTCCAGACAAGTGATTCTTCCTTGAACTTGATTACAGTTCAATTGGATTGATTTGGGGATCCTCATTACTGTCTGTATCTCATTACCCTTCCCCCTGAATTCTCTGTCCTTCCCAAATCATGGTTGGCCACTCCTGCTCAATAAAGGGAGAGGGAGGTTTGGGCAGATGCCACCTAAAGTCTTCTCTTGATGGGATGTAAAGAGTATTTCTATGTGGAGCTGTCCAGAGGGTTAGTGGTGCTGATCCTCCAAAGAGGCTGAACAACAGTTCACTCTATTCTTAACTGATATGCAACCTCATCAGTGGATGGCCAAATATTTTCCTAACCTATTCCTGTTAATCAATCAAACAATGCATAATTAATGCATAATAATCCAGACACAGGACAGATTGATTAATTTATCCACATTAGTATGGATCCCACCTACTCCTTGAGACCCTTATGTTGCACAAGAACAGTACTACAGAAAGCACAATGAAAAAACAATTACTGTATGAAAATTTAATAACATTCATGCAAATGATTGATGCCCTGGGCATAAATTCAGTTTAAATCATTAGTGGTGGAAAATTACAGATATAATTTGTTTTAGGAGGGAAAAAACGGATGAGATTTGAACTATTCCTTGCAGCTTACTTTGCTATCATTTAAGTTTATCTTTTATTTCATTTTTAAAACTCTGTGTCTTATTATTACTTTTTAAAATGGTAGCTTTTGTGACAGCTCTTTATAGAGAAATGGAAAAATCGTAATACAATAGCAAATTTAAAAATCTCAGACTCTTCAGTAAATAAGCAGTATTTTAACAGTGTTCTAGAAGGAGGGTTTATTTTTTTACTTTGTCTGTTTTATTATAAGTATGCACCAAAAAACATAGACTTAATCCTTCTAATCCTCCTCTCATAATGCTGACAGCTTACCCTTTAAGGGCATTTGAGCGATTTGATGCAGCAATAAGAGGATATGTGAACCCAATCCTATAATACTTCAGTTCTTAAATGCTTCCTTCTCTATGGAAAGATATTTCTTTATCAACCAGGGAAAAGGATGTCTACTTTGTAAAATCTTGCCAGTCTATTTTAAGCACAGAAGAAATATTTCCCAAGGTAATTAGATTAGCAATTAGTTAGTTAAACTGACCCATTTTACCTTACAATTGCTTCCCAGATTTAGAAGCAAATTATGAAATACATAAAGTGAAGCAGCTCTTCCAATTTTTCTTTACAGTTTAGTAAATGCACAAAAACTTGATCTGAAGTAGGACTCCTAAATGCAGACAGGAGAGCTGAGGTCCTTCTTCCTTTCCAGGTCTATTTTTTGAAACGGACATGCATAAATTTTGCTAGCTCATTAAAAAATAAAACCTGCACTTGGCCTCAGAGGAGACATTATTTTAATTAGGCCTTTTGGCAACATTGATTTTTTTTCTTTAAAAATGGGTTTGGAAGTATGAACTCATGATTTTACACTGGACTACCCAAAGTCAATGACAATTTATATTTTTGTATTTTTTTTTTTTTTACATATGGAATGCTTTCATTCCTCTAGTCTAGAATACACCCTTCAAAATCTAAATCCCAGGAATTTGGCCAGCTTTCAATACAATGAAATTTATTCCCAACCCACAATCTTTCTGAACATTTTTCAAGAAAAACATCTGAAAGGTGCAGACTGATAAAAAAATTAGCATGAGAAATGAAGGCTTCCTTCCAGGCCTACCAGGTTCTTGATAGCACGGTTGTTTGTAGTTGTTCTTATTGTTTGTACCTTGAAACATAAAGTAAATAGTTCTTGAGAGAATCATGCTATCTACTCCTACTAAATTAAGTATTGACCTCAAGCAGCTAAGCAAGTAAGCAAGCAAGCAAGCTCTGATTTGATGGGGAGCTGAGTGAAGAAGGATAATTTTGTATTCAAAATAGCAATAATTTTGAGTTCCCAACCCCTAAAATACATCCGTCAAAATCTAAATGCCATAGATTTAGATGACCAGCCTTGGATACAATGAAGTTTATTTGCAACCCATGATCTTTCTGAACTTTTTCCAAGAAAAAAAAATTGAATAGTGCAGACTGATAAAAATTAGCATGGGAAATGGAGATCTCCAATTTTTACAGGTCTATTTGAGTTCTTGATAGCAGGATTGTTTGCTGTTGTTCTGTTGTTTCACCTTCAAGTCAAGTGACTTCCTGGAGATGTCTCTACAGTTTTCCTGGCAGGATTTCAGAAATGGTTTGCCATTGCCCCCTTCCTAGGGTTGAGAGAGACAAAGTGACTGGCTCAGAGTAACCCAGCTGGTTTTATGCCTAAGGTTGGAACTAGAACTCACAGTCTCCCAGTTTCTAGCCTAATGCTTTCAGCACTAGACCAAATTGGCTCTATATCTACCATATATTTTGGGTGGAGATAACAGTTGGAATGTCATGGCACAGAAAGACAAGGAGCATCTTGATTTGATCTGACTCTCTGCTCAGATCTCCAAATCAAATTAGATTTCTGAATATAATTAGTAATTGAGTGGAGTCACTAAGTCAAATCCGATGCCACTGATCTATTGGAGAGATGTGGACTCTCCGCTCCGCCCCAATTAATCTGGAAAATTAGAGTCCCTTGGGAGTTGGACGGCATAGAAATGCGACAAAAAAATAAAATAAAATCAGTTTGAAGCAATTTTCTGAATCAATTAAATACTCAAATTGGATTGAACTAATGATTACAAAGATTGGGTCCAGTATGTTCATTCCTATGAGTAGCAAGCAGAGCTATCCTTTACATTTTTATATTCAAGATATGAGCTTTCGAACTCAAGGAACAGAAGGCTACAGCATAGTATGGATGGAAAATTGATAGCATTGTAAATGTTGGAATGCAATGCTGATAGTCCATAACCATACAGCATAACCATACAGCATAACCATACACTGGAATCCAACATTTAATGAGGCCAAGCTTTTGGCTTGCAGATAAGAACTATGATTGTAATTCTTGGAAGAAGCAGCCAAGAGATTCCCTTGGAACAAGAATAGAATAGAATAGAATAGAATAGAATAGAATAGAATAGAATAGAATAGAATAGAACAGAATCTGGAAGGGACTTTCTAGTCCAGCTCCCTGTTCAAGCAGGAGAAACTATACCATCTCAGACAAGTGGCTCTCCAGTCTCTTCTTAAAAACCTCCAGTGACAGAGCACCCATGATTTCTGAAGGCAAGCTGTTCACTGGTTAATTGTCCTCACTGTTAGGAAGTTCCTCCTTAATTCCAGGTTGCTTCTCTCTTTGTTTAGTTTCCAATCATTATTTCTTGTCCTACCCTCTGGTGCTTTGGAGAATAATTTGACTCCCTCTTTTTTGTGGCTGCCTCTCAAATAATGAAATACTGATAATATCAGTGTTCCAGAAAAACCCAACTCCAATTAAAAACTCCGAGGCAAGCATTTTCTCAAAATTCCATTTATTAAAGTAGGTATATTGGCACATCTGGGAAAACCCAAATCTGAGAGTTCTGGGTTTTCCCTCAATAAATCCCCAAACCACCCCCTCACTCATCAGTCCATCACATGGTCCAATCACTATCTGTCCCATCTCGAGACATCACTCCAACCACTCCTTCTCCAGATGCAGGATTGTCCTGACCCTGACTGAACAGAGGAATGCTATTTTGTCTAACTATATTCCCTCTACTAACCCCCCCTACTACTTTCCCACACACAAGAAGGTGGCAGCATGGAAGCTTCCAGTGCTAATATGGCTTCCAAAGCTGACAGGTGTCCTCCCCCACCCTGAAGAAAAACACACACCCTGGAAAATAAAATAGACAAAACACAAAAGAAAGGGTTAATCCATTGTACATCAAATCGCTTAACCCACTCTCCCTCCTCCAGGAGGACTCTTTGGCTTCTCAGGAAATTTATCATGAAATTGTTTTAGTAGTCTATAGCTTTCGCATCCCAACTTTTCACCCAAGTAGCTTCAGACAAAGGGTACCCTTTCCAGTGTACCAAATACTGTAACCGACTCCTGTGCAATCTAGAGTCAAGGATCTTCTTAACTTCATAATGAGTCTCACCTTGTACTATCAAAGATGGGGGAGCAGCTGGGAAGGGTCTTAAATTAGATCCTATTGTTGGTTTCAATAAGCAACTGTGAAACACTGGATGCATTTTCCCTAATATGCAAGGGAGGTTAAGTTGGACAGTTACAGAGTTAATCCAAGAACCAAGTCTTCTTACCAGTTGTTGTAGTCATATGCAATAAAACAGTTCTTTTTGGAATTGCAAACAGGAACAAGTACAGCAGTAAAACAATCAATAAAACAGTGGAAAACAACAGGTAGCAATGATCAAGCAGTGATCATGCAGAGAGAACAGGCAGAGAGGAGCAGAGGTAGCAATAATAATGTAATAAGAACAACAAGCCATGATTCAAGCTTCCTCTTAAGTACGTTGACAACAGAGCTAGCCAACCAGAATACAATATGATGCAATACAGCATTACAGTCTTAAAGTATACATTACATTTTGACTGCAAACATGCATTGATGGTTTATATATATTGCCAACCCAACCAGTTAAGCAATAACCATTCCCTAACATTCTCCCCTTTGGGTAGGACAATATATAATAGTTCACCATAACACTCACAACATACTTTATGTTTAATTGCACCCTGAGCTTTTGTAAAATGGTCTGCGATATTATTTTCAGTCATGCAGTATTCTAATTGAATCATTTTACTCTGTACACATTGTCTCACATTCAAGTATCTTATATCAGTGTGCTTAGATCATGTCCTTACAGCTAGATTAGTTGCCATTTTAATTGCAGCTTGATTATCTTCATAAATTACAAATGGATCGTTTACAGTTAAGCCTATATCTAATAACAGTTGTTTATAATATACTAGTTCTGTGCACATCAAAGATAAACAGGAAAACTCAACTTCCATAGTTGATAAACTAATGTGCTTTTGCCTGATGGATTTCCAGCCTATTAAAGCATTACCTAATAGTATTGCAATACCCGATGTAGATTTACGTGTAGGTAAATCAGTTGCAAAACTTGCATCAGCATATGCAGTTAATACAAGATCCAAATATAACGCATATAGGCTCCAAATATATAGGCTCCAAATATAACGCATAATGCATTGTTTGTTTCAAATACCTAAGTATTCGCTTAGCAGCTTGCCAGTGCCTTTCAGTTGGTTCAGCATTACACCTAGCCAGTTGATTTACACTATAGGATATATCTGGCCTAGACCAATTACTAATATAAGATAGACTACCAATCAAGGATTGATATATTTCCTTGTCGAATACAGGACTTTGAATATTACCATGCTTAAAATCCTGACTCATTGGTGTCTTAGCAGGTTTACATAGTTCCATATTGTAACGTTTAAGCAATTGACTAACTTTCATAGCTTGTGACAGTTTGTACCCGCTCTTAGTTTTTACAATATCAAGACCCAAATAGTGTTTGATTTCACCTAAATTTCTAATCCTGAACTTATTCTGCAACACAGAAATAAGTTCTGTTGCTTCCTGTTGAGTTTTTGTAACAATTGCTATGTCATTAGTAAACAAGAGTAAAAGAGAAATCAAACCATCTTTCTCTCGTTTAAATAAACATCGATCTGCTATACCAGCAACAAAACCCATAGCACTTAATTCATTTACTATACATCTATTCCACTCATAACCTGACTGCTTTAAGCTATAAAGACTTTTCTTTAGTCTCCAGCAATCAGTCTTCTCATCAGTTCTTAAACCTAGTGACTTTTTCATA
The DNA here is from genome assembly GCF_059756535.1 of Pantherophis guttatus. Lineage (NCBI taxonomy): Eukaryota > Metazoa > Chordata > Lepidosauria > Squamata > Colubridae > Pantherophis > Pantherophis guttatus. The sequence goes on from NC_142074.1 coordinate 6,124,037, forward strand.
TAGATAGTGTGCTGTAAAGGTGCATGTAAATATGTGGTTTTGACATCTATATGATTAATTCTATAGCCATTCTTAGCTGCCCACACTAACGCTGTTCGCAATGTGGTCGCTCTTAAACTAAGTGCAAAAACTTCATCATAGTCTTTATTAGACTGAGAAAAACCTTGAGTGACTAACCTTGCCTTATATGTAACAGTTCCATCTACACTAGTTTTTAGTTTGTAAACCCACTTACAACCAATCTCCTGGTGGTAGCTTAACATTCTCATACACATCTAACTCAGTCAACAATTTAAGTTCTTTATCCATAGCTTCCTTCCAAGCTACTTGATCCTTTGCAGAATATAGTTTAATGTCATTGTAGTTAGAAGGCTCTATATTAACCTGACATACACACTAGCTTGATACCTGTCGGGTGGATGTCTAACCCGAGTTGATTGTCTGGGTAACTCTGAACTCATAGCTGGTGCCTCATCTCCTTCCTCCCCTAAAACTTCTTCTTCCTTTACAATAATAGGTTCTACATCAGCTATTTCATCCTCAGGGGTATCATTGAATATTTGTGTATCAATAATAATACTATCCTCTTTTTTGTAACCTTCTTGCTCAAGCTTATTCCAACCAACATGCTCTAGGAATTTAGCACTAGCGCTACAATAGACACTAGTGGTACCTGGTGCCCAAAATCTAAATGACCTGTGGTTAGATTCATAACCAACAAAAAACAGTTTCTTTGTTCTTTGTTGTCCCTTTCGCCTCAATTGCGAGGGAATATGAACCCATGCTGGAGCTCCAAATGTATGCAAATAGCTTGGCTCTGGTTTTCTACCATGCCAACATGTGAATGGTAATTCACCAGTTGGTGTATTAACTACGCTATTCAAAACATGGTTAGCACACATTATTGCTTCACCCCAGAGTGTTTCAGGCAAACCAGAATCAGATAACATGGTTCGAACCATAGCCTGCAGTGTTTGTCCTCTGCATTCTATATAAGCATTACGTTGCGGTCTATAAGGGGCAGAATGCTTATGTTCGATACCTGCCTCCCGTAACATAGTTTCTAATTTTATATTGGTAAACTCAGTACCATTATCAGTTACCAAGCAAACCATCTTATGTTTATGTTTTCTCTCAACAAACTTCAGCCAGTTTGACAAATGCTGAAATATTTCTGATTTAGTTTTCATTAGGTAACTGAAACCATAACGAGAAAAATGATCTATTACGCTTAATATATAACAGGCTCCACCTATACTAGGTTTTTTAGGTCCAATGATATCAGCAAACACTACCTCCAATGGCTCATTAGTTGTAAATCCATTGACTCTATTTGCAGGGGTTACCTTGTTCTTTTCTTGGTTACTTGAAAAATACCCAGGTATGGCTGCCTGTCTTGAAAATATAAATTTTTTGACTGGTTTGGCCTTGATGATTGATATTCTGAATGAGATTTCTCTTCTGTCAAATGCACTGCAAGGAAGAAATATAGACATCATAAAGGCTGAAAAATTTGTGCTGAGATCAATTAGAGCATTGAAATGCTTAGACGGGGAGAGGGCCCATATGAAAAAAAGGTTGACAGAATGATTACTTCAGAAGCCTTCAAAAATATAAAATTTGTTCAAAATCATCGATTTGTTGGACTTCCTCAGGAAAAACTTTTGGAAAGCATCATAACAAATTTGAAGAAAAGACTGATGGATTGCGAACATCTAAAAACAGGTAGCCAATTACAAGACTCAAATAAATTACAATTTCTCACTTTTTTGGAGCCAGATTACTGAAATAAGATGAAGAACAATTGCTTGAATTTGGTGAAATTTTTAATTATAAAATTAATATGAATGATTACAGAGATTTCATAGAAAATGTATTAAAAGATTCAAAGAACTATGCAATTCCTGACAGCATTAAAAAAGCTAAAGATATTGTCAGAACTATTGCTGTGAGTTCAACAGAGGCAGAAAGGTTTTCAAAGATGAACCTCATATGTTCAGAACAAAGAACTCGCCTATTCCCAACATAAGCAATCTGATGACAATTAGTGTAATTGGCCTACTTGTAACAAAATGGGACCCTATTCCTTCCATCCGAAGATGGTTAAGAGCACAACATCGCACAGCTGATAATCCAAGAATCAAGAGCCAAAAAAATTGCGACTGAGGAGGCTGCCGCTGCCAATGAAAGAACAATGTGGAAACATCTTAAAGCTAAAGACAAGTAACACAAGTAAGTACTTGTGTGTACCTCTTTCGATGTGTTATTCTTATGTAAGGTGTAAGTGCATGCAATTAATAATTTCCTTTCTGTATCTCTTCTTTGTGCAGGTCATTCATTAGATCAAGGAAGTCTGTGACGTTGAAGACAGAGAACACTTTCATCATTCTTCTGTAAGTATTTGTGTAGCTCTTTTATTGTTTTGTGTACTTATTTTATTCTTATGTAAATAAGTAAGTGCACGAAATAATAAAATACCTTTTTGTATATCTTCTTTTTGTAGATCATTCCATTTATTGACTTGGCCATGCTCACCCAGTCATATGACCAGCGAGCTACACCCACCCAGTCACATGACCACAAAGCCACCCCCACCGAGTCATAGGACCAGAAAGCTATGCCCTGATCATGAAGCCATGCCCACCAAGTCACATGACCATGAAGCCACACCCACCCAGTCACATGACCACAAAGCCACACCCACCCAGTCACATGACCATAAAACCACACCCACAAAATAAGCCACCCTCACAGAACCGGTGGTAAAAAATTTTGGAACCCACCACTGCTGTGTGCGCGCATGTGCAGTGTGCACCAAACGCACACTGCACGCGCATGCACAGTGCGCACCAAACAGATGCTTCGTGTAGAAAAAGGAGCCTTTTGAAGATAAGTGTCAGGTTTCGGTGCTATCTTGAATAAACTTCATTCTCAAGCGCAAGCTGTCTAATGAAACATTTTATTTTTAAGCATAGCAGAATCTGACATTTCTGACTCAAAATTGCAGCCAAACTGGCCCCTCCTTCCAACCCCCTCCTCTTCCGCTCTCCAGCCCCCACGTCCCATTGGCCATCATACAGATCCATCTCTACATCCCGGCACGTTCTTTTCACAGGAATGCAGCCCCCACCCTCGTCTCCCAGGAAACCCTATCTGTATATACAAAACTAGGTAAAAGTTCATCTCAGCAATAAATCAAGCTTCCGCTCTTTCTGCTTCAACTTGTTATGTCAGCGCTGGAAGAAAGCCTAATTTGGAACGCTGACATCCGGCCTCTCTCCCTTCACTTCTGCAACATCACCTATCCCATAGGGAAAACACAACAAGATTAGTCTCATCAGCCCCTCCCTGGCTGTGCACCCCCCCTTCCCGGCTTTCCCGGGTGGTCTGCATGGAATTTTGCTATAAGGCGATCAGCTTGGATGTTTGCGCTCTTCACCCAGGAAGCCTCTGACAATGGGTAACCCTTCCATTTAATTAAGTACTGAAGGCGCCCCCTGTGCCATCTTGAATCAAGAATCTGCTGCACTTCGTAGTGCGTTTGGCCCCCAACAACCAGGGGCCCAGGAGGTTCACGTGGCGTTGGCCTTAAAGTAGACCCCACTACAGGTTTTAGAAGGCTACTGTGAAAAACGGGGTGAATTTTCCCCAAAAGCCGTGGCAACTGCAATTGCACTGTAACGGGGTTGATTATTTTTATTATAGGAAATGGTCCTATAAATTTTGGGCCCAATTTCCTGCTCGGGAGTCTAAGTCTCAAGTACTTGGTGGAGAGGTAAACTTTCTCTCCTAGCTGAAATGGTCTTTGGGGAGTTCGGTGCTTGTCTGCTTGGTCCTTATAAGATTGAGCCGCCTTTGCCAGCGCCCTCTTAACATTTTCCCACGTTTGTCTCAACATTGCCATCCAGTCGGTCAAACTGACTGAGGAAGGGGGCTCCCTCGGGTATTCTGGCATGGGAACAAAATCCATGCCACTCACTATTTTGAACGGGGTTAGCCCCGTGCTGCTGTGGACAGCATTATTATTATTTTCACAGGAATGCAGCCCCCACCCTCGTCTCCCAGGAAACCCTATCTGTATATACAAAACTAGGTAAAAGTTCATCTCAGCAATAAATCAAGCTTCCGCTCTTTCTGCTTCAACTTGTTATGTCAGCGCTGGAAGAAAGCCTAATTTGGAACGCTGACAATAAGTAGAACAGCAAGGAGGGAAAGCAGCTGTTCCATGTGATTTAGATTCGCTAGAAAGCAGGATTGCGCAGCACAGCTGATCATCGGAAATACCAGTTCGGATGAACTGGTAGCTTTTTTTTACTACCGGTTTGCCCGGTAATGCGAACTGGTAGCATTTCACCCCTGCTTTTATAGTAGCTTTTTTGGTACTTTGGGCTATCATTTCTTTTTGTGTGAAGACTGTTACAAAGAATGAGTTAAGCAGTTCTGCTTTCTCCCTATTGCCTGTTACTTCCTTGCCATCTTCTCTCTTTAGTGGGCCTACTGTTTCCTTGAGTTTTTTCTTGAAGCAACAAATGTATAGAAGAAACAAATGTATAGAAAAGCAAACAAACATGTCCAATCAACTATTAATTTCATGGAAAATAAACTTTTTATTAGATCATCCAGTTCAAAAACTCAAGCTTTCCAGCTGTGCCTCATATTTCCCAATGAAATCTGAAAATTCTGTTAAGTCTCAGAACTGTTTATTTCATTTTCTCCCTTCTACATTTTTTTAAAAAATAACTTTATTGTCATTATATGTGTATATACAGTATACCCATACAACGAAATTCACTTAACACCCAAATACCAGATCCAACACACATAGCAATCCCCAAACATAACCCCACCCACCACAAATTCCCCACCCCTAAATCACCCAAACATCCACACAACAGACCAAGTAATGCTGTCCAACAGCTCATTGATGGTGGCCCTTTAGTTCATTGTTGAGTGCAGTTATAGCTCTGGGATAAAAACTATTCAAAAAATGTGTGGTCCAAGTTTTAATTGTTCTGTATCTTCTGCCAGAAGGCAACAGTCCAAAAAGGTTGTAAGCAGGATGGGAAGAGTCTCTGAGAATGTTATGCAACTTTCTCAAACAGCGAGATTCGAAGATGTTGTCCAGGGCTGGTAGCTGGAGCCCGATGATATTCTGAGCAGTTTTAATGATTCTCTGTTGACCATTTTTGTCTGCTACAGAGCTGCTCCCATACCATGTAAGAATGCCGTATGTTAGGACACGCTCAATATATTTATATATATATATATTTCATATATCTTCTCCACTCCTTACATTCCTTATCTGTCTCTGACTTCTGCCTTTGGAGGCAGCCTTTGAAGAAACTGGTGAGTGGTTGGATAGAAATCATTATGCCTATGTTACCCTTTTCAACTCATTATCAGGCATATGTAAAATATCTTTTGGTTGGCCAGATTCTCTCTATAAGAAGTCTTTCTATTAGCCAGAATCTGGAATCCAGACCTGGATTTGTGGAAGCAGATGCATAGAGAATTTCTTCAATCTCCTCACAAATGGGGATCTTTTCTTTTGCCTTTTTTTTTTTTTTGCTTTAATTTACATGCCGCCCTTCTCCGGAGACTCAGGGCGGCTTACAATGTGTTAAGCAATAGCCTTCATACTTTTGTATATTTATACAAAGTCAGCTTATTGCCCCCACAATCTGGGTCCTCATTTCACCTACCTTTGAAAGGATGGAAGGCTGAGTCAACCTTGAGCCTGGTGGGATTTGAACTTGCAGTAATTGCAAGCAGCAGATGTTAATAACAGTGCATTAGTCCACTGTGCTACCAAGGCTCAAACTTCAAACTTGCCTTGAAGCTGAGATCTGCACTACCTCAGATCATCCATAGTCATGCATGATTGGTTCTTTCTCTCCCAACAAAGCTCCAAAGAGGACTATGGAGATGGCCCTTAAAAAGGAACTCAGCAGCTGTTAAATGAAGGCCAGGTTAGCCCTGGAAGCAAGGAGAGAGTGAGAAAGAAACTGTCTTGATTTTCTATGGCATAAGAGAATGTATGACAAGCTTTCAAGATCAGATTTTTAACAACCATACAGTATTTGTTTCCTGACCCTGATCAATCTTGAGGTGTGACACCTACCAAGGTTTGGACAGCTGTCAGATCAATCTAAGTTTTATATCTAAATGCCTAACTTATAAACAATTTATAAACCACATTTGCTTACTTTAACATACTAAATCACAATCAGGTAAACCATATGTTGATTTAAAACACTAGATGGACTCAACCTCCTCCATACTTCACTGCCTCCCTCCCTCCCTCCCTCCTTCCCACACATACACACAATATAGAGAAATTGTTTCTTTCTTGAGGATTGAGGACCATCTGGACCCTTTTAATTCTTCTTGCTGTATAATAGAGAGGATTAAAACCTCACTGACCCACTGTGCAGTATGATGTATAAGGGATTAAAATTGGCAATGTATTAAGCACAGATGGGAGAGAAGAGAGGGTTGTATCCAAGACCTATATTAGGAGATCTCCCAGGAGATTTTTCATCCCTGGTCTTATGACTTTGACCTGATGACACTGATGAGTGTTGATAATTTCACAGACTCACAGATAGAAGGGGACAATCTCTGAGCTCATCTCTCTGCTCTGTGCAAAATCCAGATATGGCACTTTGGGCTGTGCTTGGACTCATCCAGGGAAAGAGAGCTCCCTTTCTCCCCACACAAACACACTTCACCAATAAGTGGTAGGACTATGTGAAGCTTCCATCTGGAAATCCGATTTGTAGCTGATTCAATTGGTGCTCTGAAATGAACTGAGAGATCAGCTTGTTGAGCCAATTGTATGTTTCCACATCAGTTCAAGAGAAGAGCCTTTTTTTCTTCCATCTGGAAAACTGCATTGAAATGAATCCCTTTTCTGATTCTTTGATCCATTATATTTGTAGAGGAACATAGTTCTGGCCTTGAGAATTGATTGGGAGAGGTGAAAGTGGTTGCTCAGCTCTGGAAGTAGACAGCATGAGAAACAGGCTCAGAATGACCCACGCCTTGAACTTGTCTGCGGGGATTCTCAATCATCCAAGTCATGGTTGTCCCAAATGTGCTTTTTCTAAAAGGCAAATGGACATTTTTGACTTTTTTAAAAAAACATTTTACTTCTCATCCAAGAAGCTCGTTCAGTTCTGGAAGAAGACTTGAAGAAGCATAGAACACAGAATAGCAGAATTAGAAGGGACCTTGGAAGTCTTCTATCCAACCCCCTGTTTGAGCAGGAGACCCTATAAGATTTTAGACAAATAGTTGTCCAGTCTCTTTTTGAAAACCTCCAGTGATGAAGCACCCACAACTTCTGGAGGCAAACAATTCCAGTGGTTGATTGCTTTAGGAAACTTCTTCTTAGTTCTTAGGTTGCTTCTCTCCTTGTTTCCACCCATTGTAGAAACAATGCCTTTCTTGCCTTTTAGTGCTTTGGAAAAATAGTTTGACCCCCTCCTTTGAAGGAGCCGCTCAAATATTGGAACATTGCTATCATGTCACCCCCTAGTCATTAGATTACACATACTGTTTCATTTTATTCTAGGTAGCCTAAAATGAAATATCACTTGCCAAGCACTGCAAGTAAAAGCTGTGCAAAAGAAATAAAAGCAGAAAAGCAGACAAGAACTATTAGAAGATTCATAAAATAGTGTGTTCCAACTGCTTTGAGGTATCCAAGTCCCTTCCCCTGCACCCATATGTCCATCACATGGTCCAATCAATATACCATCCCAACTGGAGATGCCTCCCAGTCACACCACTCCAGGTGCAGAGTAAAATGTCCTTGACTCTCAGCGAAAAGAATGTTATTATGGCTAGATATTTCCCCAGCTCCATACAATCCCCCATCCCAGTTTCCCACAGCACTAAATGTGGCAGCCCTGAAGATCCAAAGAAAAGATGGCTTCCAGGGCTGACAGGCTGCCCCCACCCAACTGATGATTGTGTACTGCAACGAGAGGAACATAGGGAGTATTACAATATTCCCCAACAACCTCTCCCCCCTCCCGGGGGACCCTTTGACTTATCAGGGAATTTATCATGGAACTGTTTCACTAATCTGTCTGCCTTTATGTCCCAGCCTTTAACCCAAGTAGCTCCAGACAAAGGGTACCCCTTCCAATAAACTAAATACTGTAATTGACTGCTATACAATCTAGAGTCTAGGATTTTGTTAACTTCATAATGGGTCTCCCCTTGCACCACTATAGGTTTAGGTGTCAGTCGGGTCTGTGGCCTTAATCTTGACTGGACTGCCAGCTTTAGCAAACTGAAGTGAAAGACAGGATGCACTTTCCCTAGTATGCGTGGGAGGTTAAGTTGAACTGTTACTGGGTTAATTACTTTCACTATTGGGAAAGGTCCTAAAAACTTAGGCCCCAGCTTCTTACTGGGCAACCTCAATTTTATGTATTTGTTTGATAGATAAACCTGATCTCCCACACAGAAGGGGGGCTGAAGAGATCGGTGTTTGTCTGCTTGTTTTTTATATGCCTCAGCAGCTTCTGCCAGCACTTTTGCGGTGTTTTCCCGTCCCTTCTTCATCTACTCCAGCCATTTGGTCAGAGTCATGGAGGCAGGTGGTTATCTTGGCAGCTTGGGCATGGGGACAAAGTCCATGCCACTGGTGATCTGAAAGGGGGTCAGTCCAGTGCTGCTATCTATGCCATTGTTGTAAGCCATGTCAGAGGAAAAACCTCTTAGCATTTTGCTGCAACTAATTGATTGAATGGTTTGAATGAACCAATCAGAGCACAGCTTCCTGGCTCTGAGTTTCCTGTGCTTTCCAATGGTCAGTTGGTCAGTATATAAGTAGCAGCAGGATTGCAGCTTACTCCAGCTTCACTCACACACGCAGCAGAATGCTCACAGCAGCAGAGCTTCCACAACGAATGGAACTCTGAACTGAAAGAACAGCTGTGAACTGAGACAGCTGAGAACAGCCGAGAGCCTCCAGAGCTGAAGTCATTACAAAGAGCTGAGTCACTGCCTTGCTCCTGAGAAGACTTGCAGGAGAAGACTGACAAACAACACAGAGAACCTCCCATGTTTGGGAAGAAGACTAGAACAAATGGACTTTGCTAAGAGGAGAATCTTTTAGGCTGTTGATACCTTTTTGTAGGTTTGTTTTTATGTGTTTTTTATTATTAAAGTAGTTACCTTTTTAAGACTCTTCTCTCGACTTGCATGCTTTTATGCGTTTGTGTGCGTATTGGGCCATGGTCCATTCGAACCCAGAACCCCTCCTTCACAATTGGTAGCAGAGGATGGTTTAATGGACCTGATTCCTAACACAATGCACTAGCATGCTCGCCATCAAATCAATGCGACAGGATAAAGTCGAGACCCGGGCCTTTACCAAGAGTAAGCAACTCCAAGGCCGTTTGATGGAAGAACAAGCCAGGATTGCCTCAGCTGGAGGACTTCAAGCAACGGTTGGGCAGGAGAGTGAAGAGGCTGTGAGTTTGAAAGCAGATGCCCCAGCTCTCGAGATGCACGTTGCAGAAGGTGAATTTCCCCGCTTGCAGGAGCAGAAGGTGGACGGGCGTCCCCTAAGGCATCGAATGGGAGAAGATGAGATGAGGTCAATAATACTTCGAACTCTTGGTCTCCCCACGACATGTGAGAATCCAGTTGCTGCCCTCAGCGTTTTGATGCATGCAGCAACTGCGCTGGTAATGGCACAGGACAGGATTGAAACTCAGGAAAATGCCAGGCTGATAAGGGATTTTCAAACTTCTCCCGTAACCCCCCTTGCCGGCTGTAGACCTAAGACAGGAAACAAAGGACTGACTGTTTTAAATTCCCTGCCAAATGTTATGGCGCCACCTACTGCCCAAACTGTTTTAAGTCAGCCAGCTAGAAGTTTTATTCCCCCCACGACTGCAGCATCGCTAGTTCTGGTTGCATCTGAAATGCCACTGATGCTGCCTGGGCGGGCTATTACACAGGCTACCAATACGGTTATGGCGGCTACAACTTTGAATGTAAGAAACTCACCTCCCGAAACTGAGGTTGCTAGCGCAATTGAAACATTAACTGCGTTGTTTGGAAGTGATTTTCAATTGTTTCTGGCTCAACGTGCAGCAGCAACCAGTATTAGTACATCCTTGATGCCTCCAACCTGTCCCTCATCTGTTGTAAATGAGACTGGCTTTCCCACGGTGCCCCCAGTTTCTGGAGCCATCTCTGGGACTATACCAACTGAGGTTGAGGTTCCAGGAGCATGCTCAAGGTTTTCTATGGAGGGACAGCCGAGGAGGTCCTTGCATCCTGCATTACAGGCATGGATGAACTCTGAGCCCATGCAGCCCGAAAATTTGACCCCCCCTTATCGAAGGAAGGTTGTTATTGAGTGACCAATCAGCAGTTTTTAAGCTGACTGCTGTGATCCCTATGCCCCATTGTCAGTTTAAAAATTTGCAGCATCATGGGGGGCAGGAATTTCCCAATTTTACGCCTATAAATGCAAATATTTTGCCATCTGGTTTTAAAACCTTACACATTAGGGCCTGGTGGCTCAGCAGACTAAAAGCATTGTGATTAACACCAGCTGTCTGCAATTACTGTAAGTTCAAATCTCACCAGGCTCAAGGTTGACTCAGCCTTCCATCCTTTCTAAGGTAGGTAAAATGAGGACCCAATTTGTGGGGACAATAAGCTGACTTTGTATAAATATACAAAAGTATGAAGGCTATTGCTTAACGCATTGTAAGCCGCCCTAAGTCTCCGGAGAAGGGCGGCATATAAATCAAATTAAAAAAAAAATAGTGGAAAGAATTTAGAGGAATGGTCTAAAAGTGTACAGTTTTTTTTTATTGAAAAGTTTTACAAAGTTTTTTCTCCCCAGTATTCCCCCCACCCTTTTTCCCTCCCCCCAACCACCCCCACATCCCTTTCCCCCATCCCACCCTCCCCCCCAGACTTCCCAGAGCAAAATACAGGGTATTTCAATTAACAATCATAAGCTAAATTCACCTAACTATCCTTGAACTACCAAATCCCCCCCACCGAAACCTTAACTCCACTACAAATAATGTAATACTTCTAAAATTTAACATTCATTCATAAGCTATTTGATATTTTCTTGTATGATACTTATTTTGAATATAGTCAATCCATCTTCTCCATTCCGATATATATCTTTCTTGTGTATAGTCCTTAAAATACGCTGAAATTTTTGCCATTTCCGCTAGATTCACTACTTTCAATGTCCACTCTTCAATAGTAGGCAAAAAGTCCTTCTTCCAGTATTGCGCTACCAACAGCCTAGCTGCTGATATTAAATTTAAAATCAATTTAGTCTCTAATGCTGTACAATCCATAGTTATACCCAATAAAAACAATTGCGGAGTAAATTTCAACCTTTTTTTCAGGATGTTCTGCATCACCCACCAAATTTTTATTCAAAATGCCTTGATTTTCTTACAAGTCCACCATATATGATAATAAGTTGCATCCTCACATTCACATCTCCCACATTTAGCTTGCAAATTTGGGTACATACATGATAATTTTTTAGGATCTAAATGCCATCTATAAAACATTTTATAAAAATTTTCTCTTAGGTTTTGTGCATGCGTAAATTTAACATTTCTAACCCAAATCTTTTCCCATGTTTCTATCATCACTGGTTCCTGAAAGTTTTGTGCCCATTTTATCATACAATCCTTAACCAATTCCGTTTCTGAATCTATTTCCAGTAATGCATTATACAACCTTTTAATATGCATTTGACTTTGATCTCTAATCTGTTTTACCAAGTTTTCCTCATTTTGCATAACACCAATTTTTTGATCTTCCCTCCATCTAGCTTGAAGCTGACCATACTGAAACCAAGTGTAGATTATCCCTTCTTCTTTCAATACATTTAAAGGTTTCAATTGCGATTTACCCCTTTCCATAAAAAGAAGCTCTTTATAAGTAATCACCTCCTGTTTTTGTTCTATACTTATATTTTCTATTGCATGTCTAGGATTTGCCCATATAGGTATCTTGTAATCTAGCTTATATTGATACTTTTTCCAAACCCTCAACAAAACATTTCTATGTGACCTTTAAACACCTTATCCACATTTTTTTCATATAACAAGTAAGCATGCCATCCATATAACAGATCATAACCTTCTATATTTAACATCCTCTCTTCAGTTAAATTAAATCAGTCACTAATTTGTGATAAAACAGCTGCTTCATAGTACAATCTTAAATTAGGCATTTTAAGACCTCCTCTCTCACGTACATCCTGTATAATTTTCAATTTTACTCTTGGTTTTTCCCCACCCCAAATAAAAGTATTAACCCCTTTCTGCCACTCCCTCAAGTTTCCATCTTTCTTAAGCACTGATATCATTTGAAATTGATATCATCTTTCTGCACTTTTTGCCAAAGAACTTCATAATTGTTTTTAAATAATTTTGTATTTGAGGCTGCAATATATACTCCTAGATATTTAACCTTTTTAACGATTTCAAACCCCATTATTCTTCCTAAGTCTTCTCTTTGAGATATAGACATATTTTTAGTTATCATCTTTGTTTTATGTTGATTTACTTTAAATCCAGATACCTTACCATATTGACCTATTATGTCCAACATATGTGGAGCCGATTCTATAGGTTGAGATAAAGTAACAACCAAGTCATCTGCAAACGCTCTTAATCTGTCATCTTGCTGTCTAATTACAATTCCCTTTATTTTATCAGAGTCACGTATCTTATTCAACAAAACTTCTAAAGTTAAAATAAACAACAATGGAGACAAAGGGCAACCCTGCCTTGTTCCTTTCTCAATTTTAAAAACATCTGTTAAACCTTCATTAACTATTATTTGTGCTGTTTGTTCCTGATATATTGCTCTAATTGATTGTGTAAAATACTCTCCAAAATGCATTTTTTCCATTATCTTAAACAGAAATTGCCAGTTCAATCGATCAAATGCCTTCTCTGCATCCAAAAATATGAACGATGCAGGGACTTGGTTGTTTTTTTCCAGATATTCCAATAAATTTACAATTTGTCTAACATTGTATTTCATTTGCCTCCCTTTTATAAACCCTGATTGGTCATTATGAACTGTTTGTTGCATAACTGGCATTAATCTATTCGCTAATATCTTAGCAAAGACTTTATAATCAGTGTTCAAAAGTGATATTGGCCTAAAATTTTCAGGTTTAATACAATTTTGGTCTTCCTTCGGGATCAGTGAGACAAAAACTGTTCTCCAAGAGGGTGGGACTCCCCCCCCCGATTGAATTTTACAAAATAAAACTCTAAGTGGTTCTACCATTTCAAACTGTAAATTCTTGTAATAAACAGTTGTTAATCCATCTGTTCCCGGAGCTTTACCTGTTTTTAACTGTTTAATTGCTGCAATAATCTCCTCAGAAGTTATTGGCTGATTCAATCCTTCCCTCTGTTCTAGCGTTAATTCAGGAATATTCTCTTCCTTTAGATATCTATCTATATCTATACTTGAATTGAATCACTAGCGTATAACTTTGTATAAAATTCTAAAAAGGCTTTTTTGATCATATTCTGTTGATAAACTTCCTTACCTCTAAATTCTATCTTACCAATAACTCGTGATTTCTGTTTTTTCCTCAGCACATAGGCCAACCACCTACCTGGTTTATTAGCATTGCAAAATGTATTATGTTTAGCATATTGTAAACTAGTTGCCACTTGATCATCCATTAGCATATTGAATTGCTCTCGTAGTATGTTTATTGTTTCTTTTACTTTCTTATCTCTTGGATTAACTATAAGTAATTGTTCTTTCTTTTTTATTTCCTCCTCTATCTCTTTCCGCTTCTTTTGTTGTTTTAATCTATGTTTATTATTCATATGTATTAAAGTTCCCCTCATATAGGCCTTGCTTGCATCCCATACCATTTCCATAGAGGTACCCTTATGCATGTTCATAGCAAAAAATTCTTTCATTTGTTTTTTAAGCTCATTCACATTTTCTTCATATCTAAATAAATTTTCATTTAACCTCCAAGACCTCCTTTCTCCCCTCTCCTGTTCCAATTCCACCCATACCGGACTATGATCAGTTAGAGTTCTTGGACATACCTTCGTCTTCTTCACCCTAGAAAAAAAATCATTAGTGATTAGTATAAAATCAATCCTAGAGAAGGATTGATGTCTATCCGAGAAAAAAGTAAAATCTCTTTCCTCAACATTCCGTTCTCTCCAAATATCTCTCAATTCCATATATTCCATCATATCAAAAAAGGATTTAGGTAATTTTGCACGTGTTGAGATCTTTGACAAACTTTTTTTGTCTTTTGTGTATCTATTATTCCATTCCAATCACCCATTAGTATAAGGGATTTATAATCCCATTGTATTATTTTGGTATGTAAAAATTTATAAAATTTGTCTTGTTGTTGGTTAGGTGCATATATTCCAATTTAGGGTGACCCGCTCCCTGCTCCACCAGGAAGCGCGGGAGGACCCCTTGGAGGGTAGAGCCGAGGATTTTGTCCAATATCTGTATGACAAAATCACTCAGATTCGGGAAGATCTGGACTCTGACTGGATAGTCTCAGGGGGAGGGACTGGGGCAGGTCTTGAGAATGTTATCTGGGATGAGTTTGATCCTGTGACCCCTGAGGACATGGACAGGATTCTGGGTAGACTGAATGCGACCACTTGTTTATTGGACCCGTGTCCCTCCTGGTTAGTGCTGGCTTCTCGGGAGGTGACACGAGGCTGGTTCCAGGGGATTATAAATGCTTCGCTGGGTGAGGGTGTCTTTCCTGCCGCCTTGAAAGAGGCGGTGGTGAGGCCTCTCCTCAAGAAGCCTTCCCTGGACCCGGCAATGTTGGTAAATTATCGTCCGGTCTCCAACCTTCGTTTTGTGGCAAAGGTTGTTGAGAGTGTGGTTGCGCAACAGCTTCCCCAGCACCTGGATGAAACGACGTATCTGGATCCGTTCCAGTCGGGCTTCAGGCCCGGGTACAGCACGGAAACGGCATTGGTCGCATTGGTTGATGATCTCTGGAGGGCTCGGGACAGGGGGTGCTCCTCTGTCCTGGTCCTGTTAGATCTCTCAGCGGCTTTTGATACCATCGACCATGGTATCATGCTGCACCGGTTGGAAGAGTTAGGGGTGGGAGGCACTGTGTTGCGGTGGTTCTCCTCCTTTCTCTCTGACCGGTCGCAGTCCATGTTGACAGGGGGACAGAGGTCGACCCCGAGGCCCCTCATATGTGGGGTGCCGCAAGGGTCGGTCCTCTCACCTCTCCTGTTCAACATTTATGTGAAGCCGCTGGGCGAGATCATCCGTGGTTTCGGGGTGGAGTACCATCAGTACGCTGATGACACCCAGCTGTACATCTCCACCCCGGATCACCCCAACGATGCCCTTGAAGTGATGTCCCGGTGCCTGGAGGCCGTACGGATCTGGATGGGGAGGAACAGGCTCAGGCTCAACCCATCCAAGACCGAGTGGCTGTGGTTTCCGACGTCCCGATATAGCCAGTTGACGCCATCACTGACTATTGGGGGCGAATCATTGGCCCCCACGGAGAGGGCTCGCAACTTGGGCGTCCTCCTGGATTCACGGCTGTCTTTAGAAGAGCACTTGACGGCCATGACCGGGAGGATTTTTTATCAGGTCCGCCTGATTCGCCAGTTGCGTCCCTTTCTGGATCGGGACTCGTTACGCACGGTCACTCATGCCCTCGTCACTTCCCGCCTGGACTATTGTAATGCTCTCTACATGGGGCTCCCCTTGAGGAGCACCTGGAGGCTCCAACTGGCGCAGAGTGCGGCCGCGCGGGTGGTAATGGGAGCGACATGGCGCTCCCATGTAACACCTCTCCTGCGCGAGCTGCACTGGCTCCCGGTGGTCTTCCGGGTGCGCTTCAAGGTTTTGGTTACCACCTTTAAAGCGCTCCATGGCCTGGTTATTTACGGGACCGCCTACTACCACCAATAGCCTCCCACCGGCCAGTACGCTCTCATAGAGAGGGACTCCTCCAGGTGCCGTCAGCCAAACAGTGTCGACTGGCGGCCCCTAGGGGGAGAGCCTTCTCTGTGGGGGCACCTACCATCTGGAATGAGCTCCCCCCGGAGATACGGAGGATCCCGGATCTGCGCTCCTTCCGCCGTGCTGTGAAGACCTTTTTATTCCATCAAGCGGGCTTGGCCTGATCTCTTCCCTTTTTAAATATGTAAATTTTAATCTGTTTTTAAATTATTGGGGTATTTTAATTTGTCTGGGCCAAAAAGTTTAATTTGATTTTATCGGGTTTTTAAATTTTGTGTATTTATGTATTTTATTGTTGGCTGTTCACCGCCCTGAGTCCTTCGGGAGTAGGGCGGTATACAAATCAAATAAATAAAATAAATAAAATAAAAGAGTATTTTTCCATTCTGAGTTAATAGTTCAATTGCAATATATCTACCTTGAGTATCTGCCTCAATTAAATTAGCTGATAATCCTTTCTTTACATATATAACTAACCCATTTTTCTTCTCTGGTGCTGATGCCACAAAGTGTATACCTAATCTTGAATTTGTCAAATATTTTTGGTCTGATAATCTAATATGTGTTTCCTGCAAACAAATAACATCGTTCTTAAATTGTTTCAAATAATGAAATGCTTTCTTTCTTTTTTGTAGTGAATTTAAACCATTAACATTCCAAGATAGGAATTTAGTTGCCATCTTTGGCCCCTCGAAGCTTCGAAAGCATCAGCTGAAGATCACCCTCCATCTTACTCTTCAGCCTAGCCCCTCCCATTGCTTCTGCTTTTTTGACTTCTTGAGATGAAACTTGAGATTGTTGCACTTTTAGTTCTTGTTCTTGACGTTTGTAAGTTGCTCGTGTCATTCATTGTTCTCTTGGTTCCTCTATCTTCTTGGGTAGTTCAAGAGTTGGGGGTGGGCCCCCAGATAGCACTAAATCTTCTTCCGTGATGATTCCTCCAGCTGCAGCTTCAGCATAGGTTTGTATCTGCTTCCCATCTTTCTCTTGTTGTAACAACTCCATTTTCTTTCTGCCCCCCCCCCCGGTGAAGGTGGGTATCCCACCTTTAGTACATTGACATAAAAATCTTTTGCCTTCCAAACTGTATTTAAACAGTATCTTTTCCCACCATAATTCACTATTAGACCAGTTGGAACATCCCATCTGTACTGCACTTGCTGATTTCTCAATTCATTTACCAGGAAACCAAAGTCCTTTCTACCTCTTAACATTTTGGGAGGAATCTCTTTCAAAACCACTAATTCTTGTCCAGCCACTTGAACCTTATTCTTGTAGGAAGCTTGTAAAATATCATTTCTGATCCTCCTGGTTGTAAAATAGATCACCACATCTCTTGGTAACTGTCTTTGTCTTGCCACCCAGGAATTAACCCTGTAGATTTTATCGATTCGGGCTGCCAAATCTTCTGGTCTTTCTTTGATTATCTCTGCCATAGCTCCAGCACAAATGTCCTTTAAATTTTCATGGCTATTTTCTTTCAGCCCTCTCACTCTCAAAGCAAATTCCATCGATCTGTATTGTAACATAACCAATTCATCATCCACCTTCTCTGTTTTAGTCATAATATCTCCTACTTTATTTTCCAAGTTCAGATTGGCTTCATTAATTTCTGTACTCTCTCCTCCAACTGCACAAAACATGCCAATCCTGAAACTGCTAGGATAATGTCATCTCTTATTTTATTGTGCTTTTCTTCAACAACATCTTTAATTGCATTTATATCCTCCGCAAATTCTTTAAGTTTCCCTTTCATAATTACTGTTTGGTTGTTCATAGCTGCAGTTTGATTATTCATGGCTTCTCTTATAAATTCTTTAAGTTCTTTAAAAGAAGCCTCCTGGCTCTGTGAATCAACCAGAAGTTGTGCTTTCTGTGTCACTACTGACACTACTGGAGAGCCTCCTCCACTTTTAGGAACTCCTGGCTTAACTTGCTTAGAAGCCATCTTATTTTTAAAAAGTCTTCTTCCCTTTCACAGCCACAAGTCTCTTGGACAACTTTCAAAAGTTTATAGTTTATAGTTTATCAATCAAAATTTTTCTCCACCAAGCTCTCAATTCTCCGCAGCTTTAATCCACTCTCAGAGCACAGGTCTCTCAACAAACACTTTCGTTTCTAACTTTCACTTTCATGCCCACAACAAAGGTGCCATTTCTTCCAGCCTCCAGCTCGAAGAAATTCAAATAGAAACAATGTAAACCCGGAGTTAAGCATTGATACTTGCAAGTGCTTGTTCTCCTGTTTCCGGTCTGTCTGCTCTTGAAATCAATTAGTCTCACTTTTGCCTGCAGAGTTGGTTGCGACGTCTGGCTCTGGAGCTTCAGTGGGCTGACCGGGGAGCTCTCGCCCTCCAAGCCCCTGGAGTTATTCCAGGGGCTTACGGGGAGCTCTACCCACACCCACCAGCTCTCCTCTCCCTCTTCTCCCAATGGAGAGGTTTTCAAGCTGTCAGAAAGCTAGTTAGTGCTGTCAAAACGGCTTTAACGAGATCACGCGGCTGGCGGTCTGGAGAGACCGTCCGCAACGCCGGCGATGCCAACCGGAAGTCTCCAATGTACAGGTAATTTTAATGAGGGAAAATATGTTATCGCTTTTGTTGGAGCCTCCCTCAAAACCCTGGACTATGGAAACTGATCTTTTGCATCACAAAGCATTTTGTGTTTTGCTATCAGCCATTGACCCTGCTTTGTATCCCAGTATTCCACATGGTTTAACTATATGTGAGGTTTGGCAAAAATTGTTTAAATTGCTTTGTTGCAAGAATTCAAATGCAACAAGCAGAATTTCCAGGGAATTTCACACTACGAAATTGAAATCAGGTATTGATATGAACAAATACCTTTGTGAACTTAATAGAATGAGGGAGGAGTTAACTTTAAGGGGACAGCATGTAGATGAACAGAGTTTGATTAGTATCATAATTAACTCCTTGGATCCTAGTTGGGATAATTTTGTGTCCTGACTAGATAACATTAGTCCTGAAAATAAGTCCCTGGAAGTTCTGTCTGGTAAATTAATTGCTGAAGACAATTTGAGGAAAGTTAGGGCAACTTTCCATGGGAAGGATAGGCATATGAGAAGGTCAAAAAGCCCTGAAAAGGTTTATACTATTGGAGAATGTTTTAATTGTGGGTCTAAGGGTTATTACAAAAGGGATTGCCCGAGTAATGCTAGAGCATGCCAAAGGGCGCCCTCTGGTGGTCGGTATAGGAAAAGATCATCCACCTCACAATGGAAGCCACAAAGTAATACTTCTAGTCAGAGAAGGGATAGATGGTCGAAGAAAGATAATAAGAAGGACAAATTTGATTTTGCTGACAACTTTGTTAGCAGATTGAGACATCTGAATCAGATCTCTCAAGGAAACAACGTGCTAAACTGTGGTTGTTGGATAGTGGGGCCAGCAAACATATTGTGAATAATCAAAGGCTGTTTACTGAATTAAGGGGATATAAATCTATGGTTAAGGTTGTACACAGTAAAAGGGTAAGAGTTACTGGCTTTGGTAAGGTTTTTATTCCTGGGCTTGGGGAAGTTTTATATGTACCTGACATTGATCATAATTTATTCAGCACTGTGAAGATAAGAGAGAACTCTAAGATAGAGATATTGTTCACGGAGAGAACTGCTGTGGTTACCAACAATAAGCATGTGTTTGGGGAAGTGTTGAAAATCAGCGGTTTGCCCTATTATTCTCCCATCTCAAAAGCTGAGGAATCTGATGTTACTAACCAGGTTACCACTTTTGATAGTGATGATGATGAATCTCAATTTGATTCAGATGATGATTTTGAAGGTACACAAGAGAAGGGGAATTTTATAGGTAATTGTAAAAATGTTTTAAGTAGTAAGAAGTCTGTAAGTTTTAATTTAAAACAGGAAAGGAGTGAGCCTGAGAACACCAACGCAATCTCCATTGGCAAGCCATTACATGATGAATGTGCTCATCTCATGCATCGTAGATTGGGTCATGTAAGCTTCCCAGTAGTACAAAAGGTATCTGAATGTTCAAATGGAACTAGGGTTAAAGATTGTAACATTTTTCTGGACTGTTCTATTTGCAGGATCGCGAAGTCAAAAACAAGTCCTGCACCCAAGAAATCCTTGAGATATTCTGAACACATATTTCAGTTGGTACATATGGATCTGGTGGGTCCCCTGAAAGCTTCTTTTAGTTGGAATCATTACTTTCTGACAATTGTGGATGACCATAGTAGGTTTGGATTTGTTTACCCTATTAAATCTAAGGATCAGACATTGTCTAAGTTTAAGGATGCATGAGATGAGCACATTCATCATGTAATGGCTTGCCAATGGAAATTGCGTTGGTGTTCTCAGGCTCACTCCTTCCCTGTTTTAAGTTAAAATTTACAGACTTCTTACTACTTAAAACATTTTTACAATTACCTTTAAAATTCCCCTTCTCTTGTGTACCGTAGTTTCAAAGTTTTAAATTTTTGGGCCACAGTTATTTAATTCTTTTAATAATTTTAAATTTTGTATCGATATGTGTTTTAGTCTGGCTGTGCACCGCCCTGAGTCCACTTGGAGAAGGGCGGGATATAAATTGAATAAAATAAAATAAATAAATAAAATTAGATGAAAAGAGGAAAGAAACCTCCGGCTGGATACAGTATATCTTGAGGATTGAGTGAAGTGGTGACTATAAATTAAATATATTTATTCCATTATTGTTATTGTTAATAGTACTGTGAAATTTACAAAAGACTTTAAAGAACGAAAAAGACTTAATTAAAGGCAGAAGTTGAGTGGTGATTCGAGACATGGTGGATTTAATGGAGGTGTAGATGGAATAGAATTGAAAAATAACATGATTGGGGATTTCTAATTAAGGCTGTTGAAATTGGATATCTTGGACATTTTGGGAGGCTGACAATAAACCTTACAATTGGAGACAATTGAAGTGAAGGATAAAGGACAGACTGTCAAGTTTCCAAAAGATGCCCTAATTAATTTATGAGCCATAATCCAAACTTCAAAGGAAATATAATGATTTATTAGGAGCAACATTCTGGCAGTACTCGGATGCAGTCAGGACTGATCCCATGTAGATTTACATTCCCCTATGACCCTGTCTCTCCCCTCCCCCCTGGCCATGTCATAAATCACATTCTCCAATTAACCACTTTGGCTGGCTGTGAAACCTAACACCCTCCTTCTGATTGCGGTCAGAAAAATGTATGGAATTCACTTCAGTTCTCCCTCCCTCCTGCTCATGGCAACTTGAAAGCTTTGCAAGTTGACATTCGGCTCCCCTCACTTCCCGAGGGCAACCTGCCTGCTGCATGGGAAAGACACTGGTTGTGGCTTCTTTCTGATGGGTGGAGAAGGGGGGCTGTGTTCCTGTCTGCTTCTCCTCACTTCAAAGGGATCCACTGCTCCTCCCCTCTCCTTTGGCCTGCATGACGGCCCCTCATCGGGAAGGGTGGCTTGGTCAAATTCCTTCCTTAGCTGCTCTCTGGAACTCCCCAGGGGCTTTGGAAGCCTGGCTTGTTTCCAGTCCAACCTCCATTCCACTCTTTCCAGCTCGCTCAGGGTCTTCCCCTTTTTCAGGGCATTGGGGTGGGGAAACTTGACTTCAGCTGCCTTAGAGATTAACTCCCCCCAATACTCATCTTTTCTTGCTTCCGTCGCTGAAGCAGGCATCTCAGCTTTGATGTCCGAGGGAGGCTGCATTCCGGCTGCAATTAGGCTCTCTCCAGATAGCTCGTCTCCGGCCATGGTTGCCTGATTTTCCTTCCCAGCACCCAAGACATCAGGGAGCTGTTGGAGAGTCCAGGATTCAGGAAACCTGGTAATCTTTACAGATTTTTAAAAGGAGTCCTGACTGTCTGTCAAGTTTCCGAAAGATGCCCTAATTAATTCATGAGCCATGATCCAAACTTCAAAGAAAATATAGTCATTTATTAGGAGCAACATTCCGGCAATACTCGGATGCAGTTAGGACTGATCCCACGTAGATTTCGTTCCCCTATGACCCTGTCTCTCCCCTCCCCCCTGGCCATGTCATAAATGACATTCTCCAATTAACCACTTTGGCTGGCTGTGAAACCTAACACCCTCCTTCTGATTGTGGTCAGAAAAATGTATGGAATTCACTTCAGTTCTCCCTCCCTCCTGCTCATGGCAACTTGAAAGCTTTGCAAGTTGACACAGACAGGAGAAAAAAAGGACTGGAAAGAGATTGATGCAATACTGGATGAAGATTACACAGAATTAAAGATGTGTGTGTGTGTTTAGCCAGGTTCTTCCTACGTAAACCAAGATTTTTATGCAGCCCTAGTTCAGTGAAATCTCAATCCACTAGTTTCTAGGCTTTTTTTCAGGCAGCCAGCAAGCTCCCTGATGCCCATTGGGAGACTAAGGAGACTAAGATAGATCTATTTCGGACTTATTTCAAAATGAGGTTCCTGCTTGTTGCAGGGGCCATTTTGGGTCTAGCACAGCTGCTTTTACATTGTGGGTGAGCCAGTTGTGTTGTGTGTGTGTAAAGTGTGAAAGTTGTTTTTTTGGGCTTTTTGTGGCTGTGTGAGGTTCCTGCTTGTTGCAGGGGCCATTTTGGGTCTAGCACAGCTGCTTTTATATTGTGGGTGAGCCAGTTGTGTTGTGTTGTTTTTGTAGGTTAAAAAAGGGCAAAGAAGTGACACTAATTGAGCCACACCCACAGAACCGGTAGCAAAAATTTTTAGATTTCACCCCTGTGGTAAATACTTTGATTATTATTTCCTAAAATTATTTGTACCCAGACAACACACTGTTCAGCTGAAATTGGAATTTTTGTATGTTATAAAATAAAATAAAAACTTATTACAACTCCACCCCCTGTGGTTGGGTCGACCTTGAGGCCACTACCCCTTGAGCCCCCGGATCCAATGGTCATAGGGGGCCAAACCCATTACAAGGTGCAATGCATCCTCGACTCTAAGTGGCACAGGGGGCAACTTCAGTTCAAGAGGAAGGGCTACCCTCTATCAGAGGCATCCTGGGTAAAGAGCAAAAACATCCAAGCTGTTTGCCTCATAGCTGAATTCCATGAAAAGAACCCGACAAAGCCTGGGGGGATGATCACTCCCTAAAAGATGTACCTGTACTCAAGTTGTTTTTGCTTTGCACAGGTTGCCTTCAGGAAGTGAGGGAAGCCAAATGTCAACTCGTGAAGCTTTCCTGACCTGCTCTCAAGTTGCCATAGGCACTGGGATGGGGGATTGAGCCTCGTAGCTGCATTGAGGAATTTGCACCTCAGTCAAAACAATGCACATCCTAGCCAGCCAAAATCAAGGCAATCTTCACAGAAACCAGTAATGGCCAGAGGGAATGACTTCTATGACCCGCAAAATTGCTTCATTGGGGAATGGACTGATAACATACCTTGTGGGGAGAGGGAAACAGGGTAAGGAAACAGGGCAGGGGTGAAATGCTCCCAGACCAGATCGCCTGATTTGGTAGCGATGGTGGTGGGTGGTTCGGAGAACCGGTAGCAAAAATCCCTGTGCCCCTCCTCCCATGCCCAGCTGAGCCGCGCGATCATCAGAAGCTGTTTTCTTTATTTTTAAAAGCATTTTTTCTACAACCTCTTTGGCCGAAAAAATGCTTTTAAAAGTTTTTTTTAAAAAAGCCTCTGATAATCGCACGGCTCAGCTGGGATCGCCAGAGGCTTTTCAAAGCATTTTTTTCTGCAACTCCTTCGGCCGAAGAAGTTGTAGGAAAAAAAAATACCTTTAAAAGCCTCTGGCGATCCCAGCTAACTTGCCTGATTGTCAGAAGCTTCTAAAAGCATTTTTTTCTGCAACCTCTTCAGCCAAGGTTGAAAAAAATGCCTTTAAAAGCCTCTGGCAATCCCAGCTGACTTGCCTGATCGTCAGAGGCTTCTAAAAGCATTTTTTCTGCAACCTCTTAAGGTTGTAGAAAAAATGCTTTTAAAAGTAAAAAAAAATAAAAAATGAAGCGGTATAGAAGTCTAAATACAATTGCCTTTCCCATTTCCTTCCTTCCTTCCTCCCTCCCCCCCTTTCCCTTTTTCTTCCTACCAAGCTATGGTGGTGCAGTGGTTAGAATGCAGTATTGAAAACTCTGCCCACTCTCAGGAGTTTGATCCTGACTGGCTCAAGGATGACTCAGCCTTCCATCCTTCTGAGGTTGGTAAAATGAGGACCCAGATTGTTGGGGGCAATATGTTGACTCTGTAAATTGTTTATGTCATGGTAAATGTCTAACAGTACCACCTCCCTGGGCATCTGGCTCTGCAGGGGTTAACTGACCACATATCCCATAACCCCTATAGCCACTCCTTACCTTCTAGCTCCTCCTCCTGTGTATAATAGCTCCAACCACGAAGTACTCCTGTTGTTCCAGATGCATACCTGAAAGAGAGAGGTTCAAGGTCAGTGACCTCTGGTACCACAAGGCCTAGGATCCACCTAGGTCTGCAATAAAGGAACTAGATTGAAACTTAGAATTTGTCTTTGAGTTATTGGGCTAGATCCAGCATTAAACAGTTTAGAGAGGGCTGTTAAGCACTGTGAAGCAATGTAGAAGTCTAAGTGCTCTTACTCTTGCTATCTTGGGGCATCATAAAGAAGACACTTTATGAGGACCTGAGTGAGAGCATATTAGTGAATATCTGGAGAAGCTCCTGCTCATTAATAAAGAGTTTCAAAATGATTAGTTTAGGAATGCAAAATTTATTCCTACATCTGTTGTGAAGGTAAGAAAGAATGCCCTAATGTAAAAGCAATTTACATTTAAACAAGTGCAGGACAAAAGTTCAAAAACAACATTGGAAAGACAACAAAGAAGAGTGGTGATCAGAAAAATCATGGAAATAATTCCACACAGTAGGGGAGCAACCAATCTTCTACAATTATGAAGCCTTCTTCCAGAACTTTATCACCATTAGCCAAAGGGGGGGGGGGAATTAATTGGTATCTGTAACAAAAGGGCTCTCTTGATTTTTGTTAGATAGCTTTCTAATGGGTTTAACAGAGGCCCCACATGTGTTTTTGCACTGGAAGAAAGATCACTATGGTAACAGGAAGTAACTAGAAGAACATGTATTTCTCTATCACCATACTGTAATTTTTTTTAAAAAAACTGAAGATTTCTGGAGTTGCTGAAACAAGAGCAGTGTAAGGAACAGCAATGAGACAGACCCATACGTGCCTGCCAAATGTTCCTGTTTAATGCCTGTGGGGTCATCTTCAGATATTATTAAACACACAATGCAAGTGAAAACACATTCAAGATTAAGTTGAGCATATAAACTCTGAATCTTGGGTCAGTGGATGTCACACCTGCCCCAATTTAGATCCTTGAGAAAAAGACCCTCTCAACTCCATTTGTGTGAAAGATATAATTTTATTAAAGATCAAGTGGTTACAATACAGCAAAGCCAGAACTAAAGTTTAAAGCATAGAGGGTGACCCATTAAAGAACACATCAATGTGGTATGATTGGGTCCAGAAACGATGGGAGAGTGACAAAGGATAATGCTGGATTATAATTATAGGTGATGGTATAATTATGGTAATCAATCAGTATTGAAAATGTAAATTTGTATATAAGAATCTGTAAATATTTTTTATTTTTACTTTCTGATTATTGGTTTATATATACATGGACATTTTGGTGATGTTACACCGTGATAGAAATCTATTATATATTTGTCTTTGTTTTTCATTTGTTTTTTTTGAACTATAATAAAAAATAAATGAATAAATAAATAAAAGAATAAAAGGACCAGAAGGGATATCCATGTCTTGCATTATCTACTGATAAATTTTCAGATTGGAATACTTAAAGATCGGATTGCTTTTTCACTAAGGGTTTAGGCAGCCAATTTTAGATTGTGACTTAAAAATCGTCATTTACAGCTGTCCAAAATTTCTTTCTTTTGTGTACTAGAAAGATACACAGAATAAATATAACAAGTCATTAATTTTCATTTCTATAAATTCAGGTAGCACAGCATGCTGCCATGGACCTATTTCTAATGGAGCCTATCTGCTAAAAAAAAAATAATTGCATGCTTTTTATCACCAATAAAACCTGCTTAAATTGATTTTTCTTGTTATCAGCTGACCTAATCATGTGATGTGAGTGACAGAAGCATTTTACTACTTTTATTATGCATTTCACTGTATTTATTAGAACAGAAATATTTTTTAACAAAAATACTGCATATAAATCAATAAAATACCTTTAACCTCAAAAAACAAAAAAACCAAAAAAAACCCAATCAATGAGCAAAGAAGAGTCATGGGAAAGCTACCACCCTGTCCAGAGGAGCTACTAATCCATTTCTTCAGAGAAAGTCTGTACAAGCAAATTAGCCAAGTAACTGTCTACTGGGACATTCCAAACTGACTCTCTAAATGGTTCCAAGTAGCCATAAAGGTGGACTGTGCATTGCATGCCAATGACATGCACAGGCAACTGGGTCCCAGAGAGAGAGGGCAACCAAATCAGAGACCACCCGGCCAACAGGAAGCGGCAGTAACCTAGCCAGCCCCAAGGCCAACCCTCCATCGAGGCCAGTTGAAATGCTACAGATGCAGAGGGACAGGGCACTTTGCATCAGCTTGCACGACTCCAGTTCCGAAACACAAGCCAGAGCCACAACCCAGGGCGTAACTGGAACGAGGCCCTAGGTGTGCCGCTGACAAGTCCTGAAAAGCCCTCCAGGCTGTAGAGGTCCTCCCCACCCTGCCAAATGTGGGGGGGGATTCCAGTTGATTACGACCAATCACTGGAATCCACAGAAACCAGTAAAGGCCAGAGGGAGTGACTTCCATGACCCACTGTCAGGGTTCTGACCAATGCCCTAATAAAAGCAGGAGCCTCAAGCCAGTTTTCAAGAAAAATCCACTTGTTTATTAGGAGTGGCATGTCAGCACGGACCTAGTGAAGCCAGCTCTGACCCCACTCAGTTAGCACCTTGCCTCTGACCCTGTTTCCCCCTCCCCCCAAGGTGTGTCATCAGTCACATTCCCCAACTTGGGAGCAGGTTGGTAAAGCTCTCACTCCGGTTGCCCCAAACATTTCCAAATACGAGGACCACATTGATTAATTTTATGTTTATTACTTTTTAAGGGATGCTAACCCCACATTCATATATCAGGTGGCCCAATATTTTATTTATTTATTTATTTTATTTTGTCAGATTTATATGCCGCCCTTCTCCCGCAGGACTCGGGGCGGTTCACAACCATAAAACAACCTGACAATAAATAAGAGTTAAATAATATTAAAACCAATTTAAAATCCCCAATCCCCAGGTTAAAATCCACAACAGATCAGGGAAGTTGGTGAAAAAGCCATGTCTTTAGGTCAGCGCGGAAGGTGCGGAGGTCGGGGGCCGTCCAGAGCTCGGTGGGCAACCCATTCCAGAGGGTCGGTGCGACCACAGAGAACGCCCTCATCCTGGGGACCACCAGCCGACACTGTCTAGCCGAGGGGACCCGGAGGAGGGCAGCCCTATGTGAACGCACTGGGTGGTGGGAGGCCGGTAGGAGGTGATCCTACAGTTACCCCGGGCCCATGCCATGAAGGGCTTTATAGGTAAGTACCAGCACCTTGAAGCGGATCCGGAGGACCACCAGCAACCAGTGCAGCTCACGCAATAGCGGTGTTATGTGGGAGTAGCGGGACCCACCCATAACTACTCGCGCGGCCGCATTCTGGACCAGTTGGAGCCTCCAGGTACACCCCAAGGGCAGCCCCATGTAGAGAGCATTGCAGTAATCCAACCGAGAGATGAAGAGAGCATGAGTGACCGTACGGAGGGCGTCCCTGTCTAGAAAGGGTTGTAACTGGCACACCAGGCAAACCTGTGCGAATGCCCCACTTGTCATGGCCATTAGATGGTCCACTAAAGACAGCTGTGAATCAAGGAGGACGCCAAGATTACAAACCCTTTCCGAGGGAGCAAGACACTCCCATCCCATCAACAGTGATGGGGGAGCTAGATCATGGGACGCTGGTATCCTCAGCCACTCTGTCTTGGAGGGGTTGAGTCTGAGCCTGTTCCTACCCATCCAGACCCGCACTGCCTCCAGGCACTTAGACATCACGGAAAGGGCATCCCTAGGTTGCTCTGGGGTGGAGATATACAGTTGGGTATCATCAGCGTACTGATGATACCGCATCCCAAAACCCCAAATGATCTCATCCAGCGGCTTCATATAGATGTTAAAGAGCAGGGGGGAGAGAACCGACCCTTGCGGCACCCTACAAGTGAGGGGCCTTGGGGAGGATCTCTGACCCCCCACCCAAACAAACTGTGTATGGCCCGAGAGGTAGAAGGAGAACCACTGTAAAACAGTGCCCCCCCACTCCCAACCCCCCAAGATGTCGCAGTAAGATACCATGGT
The DNA here is from genome assembly GCF_059756535.1 of Pantherophis guttatus. Taxonomy (NCBI): domain Eukaryota; kingdom Metazoa; phylum Chordata; class Lepidosauria; order Squamata; family Colubridae; genus Pantherophis; species Pantherophis guttatus. The sequence goes on from NC_142074.1 coordinate 6,152,461, forward strand.
CAATGGTATCAAAAGCCGCTGAGAGGTCAAGTAGCACCAGGATGGAGGAATAACCCCCATCCCAGGCCCGCAAGAGATCATTCACCAGGGCGACCAATGCCGTTTCCATGCTGTGTCCGCACCTGATTGGTACAGGTCTAGATAATCAGTCTCCTCCAGGAATTGTGGAAGCTGGTACGCCACCACAGACTCAACAACCTTCGCTATAAAGCGAAGGTTGGAGACAGGACAAAAGTTGTTCAGGGAGGCCAGATCCAGGACTGGCTTCTTGAGAAGGGGACGAACCACCGCCTCCTTGAGTAAGGCGGGGAAGACCATCTCTCAATGAAGCGTTGATAATCGCCTGGATCCAGTCTCCAGTCCCCTCCCTGGTTGCCGCAACAAGCCAGGAGGGACAAGGGTCCAGTAAACATGTGGAGGCCCCCAGTCTACCCACAATCCTGTCCACTTCCTCCATAGAAACAGGATCAAAGTCAACCCAGATGTTACCTCCAAGATCAGCTCCCATCCCCTCATTGGATCCTGCCCAGTCAGAGTCCAACCCCGTCCGAATCTGACTGATTTTGTCTTGCAGAAATTGTGCAAAATCCTCAGCACTGCCTTGCAAGGGGTCCTTGCTCCCTGATGGAGAAGGGAGCGGGTCACTCGGAACAAGGCTGCTGGACGATTTTCTGCAGACGCAATGAGAGCAGCGAAATAGTCACGTTTCGCTGCTTCCATCGCCACAAGATAAAACCTAATATGGGTTCTTAACTGTGTTCGGTCAGACTCGGAATGAGAAGATGTCCAACAGCCCTCTAGGCATCTCTTCCGATGCTTCATTTCCCTGAGCTCCACGGAAAACCATGGAGCTGCCCGGGATCCCTGTTGGAGGAGAGGCCACAAGGGAGTGATTCGATCCAGTGCCCTGGTGGCAGCCCATTCCCAGGCATCCACCAGGGCCTCTGGCGAATCACGGGATAGGTCAGTGGGAAATGTTCCAAGCTCTGTCAGGAACCTGTCAGGGTCCATCTGGCGCCTGGGGCGGAACCAACGAGTTGGTTCTGCCTCCCCGCGGTGGGGGTTGGCGGAAGGAATGTCTAACTGAAGGAGGGAATGGTTGGTCCATGACAGGGGTCACACAGAAAGGCCGCCCCTACCCCGAGCATTTATCCACTGCCCAGAGATGAAAATCAGGTCGAGTGTGTGTCCACCGCTGTGAGTTGGGCCCTGTACAACTTGAGTCAGGTCCATAGCCATCATGGAGGCCATGAACTCCCGCACCAACTCTGATGTCTCGCCTGCTGACGGGAGATTAAAATCTCCCACAACCATAAGGTTGGGGAGCTCAACCGTCAGTTCAGCTAAGACTTCAAGTAGTGCAGGCAGGACTGAAGACACGCAGCTGGGAGACAGGTACGTAATCAACAGAGCTGACTGCACTCCAGGGTCCCATTTCAACAGAAGGGACTCACACCTGCCAATCTGAGCAACAGTGACCTCCCTAGGTCTAAGACCTTCCCTGATGACAAACGCCATCCCATCACCCCTCCCGTGGAGACGCGGCTGGTGTAATACTCAGAAACCTGGTGGGCATAGATCGGAGAGAGGAACCCCTCACTCCGTGCCCAACCAGGTCTCTGTGATGCAAGCCAGGTCCTCATCCCCCTTGTCAATCAAATCACAGGCAAGGGGGGACTTATGCACCACGGACCTGGGATTAACATACATCAGCCAGAGTCCCGGGTTCCGCACTCCCATCCCCCCGGGGCACAGGGGGAGCTACGAGGGCCGGAGTGCTGAACCCGCTGCAAGCAGCGGGGGCACGCCCCTCCGGTATCCCTACTCCCTCTGCTTCCTCCACTACCACTCCTCCCAACCACCACGGGAATAGAATGACCCTCACCCCACCGTACCCCAAACGGCCCCCCTCCCCGCACCCCCTGCTACCACCATCTGACAGGCTAGTCCCTTGATCTGTAGGGACCCCAGGTCCAGTCTTAAGACAACCCACCCTCCTCCCAGAACCCCTTAAAATTTTAGCTAAAAACATAGTTAACAAGCCCCTCAACCCTCTCTTCGCAACATGCCACCTCTTGGCATTCCAAAACCTGTCATCAAGGTAGGCCCTCGATAGAGTGGAGGGCCAGGCCTATGAGAGGGGGGAGTCTCGCAATGCAAGAAGGTCAGCTGCCGTATACATCCAATCAGCATGGACGGGAGGTAAAAGTCTGGCCAGGGGTTCGACAAATAGTCTAACAGTACTGGGGCAAAATAGATCTCAATGCCAGTAAGCTGGACTCCATGGCCCTCTCACGGCAGTGGGAGGAGTTCCGCGCCATTTCGCCAAAAACGGAGGGTAAGTATCCAAGCCACCCTCTCACAGTGGCTGGCCCAGCTGGAAATGGCGATTGAAATCAGATGGTCTGCTTCCTCTGATGGTGAATGGCAGCAGCTCCTTCAGCTCCTGCATAACAATTGCCCAATCTCCATCCGGCTGGTGGTTCAGATGAAAAGACAAGCCGGTCCATAGAGGCAAGATGATAATGGTCCTGAGGGAGGGAAGATGTCCAAAAAGGAAGGGGATAACATGCAGCTAGACACAATCTGGAGGCGGATGGACATGCAGGCCAAAACCAGGCCATAAACAGGACGGTGGGGGGGAGAGACCACCTGAGGCGACCAGATGACCAGTCCTTGGCCATCCTCCAGCCTCTCCAACCCCCAGAACTTCACAAATCCCACCAAATCCCACCAGTCATGCCTCCAGCCTCCAGCCTCCAGCCCCCAGATCACAGTGGGGGTCTACAAGTCCTTGCAGTTCCAGATGGTAACTGATGTAACTGATGGTAAAGCCAGAAAACAAAGCCGGCCATATCTCCCCCTCTGCCATGCTGCTAGGCACCAGCCACCGCAGCCATTAATCTTCACCATCGAACTGCAGCTACCATTGCCACCGCAGCTGCCGTCGTTGACACCATCAGCAACCAGCAACCAGGGTCCCCAATGTCCCAGGACCTCCAGAAAAGTATCCAGGGCCTGGGGGAGGGCGGTCCCATACCGCCACCGCCGCATGACCGCCGCCGCCATCGCTCTGGCCTCCGCAGTCTCTGGCGCTGGGAAAATATGCCGCAACCAGGCCGCCGCTGCCGCCATCCTCCCGCGGCACCTGCAAACATCGGCTCCGACCCAGCCATGGTTCCGGAGGGCGAAAAGGCCCTCGGCAGGCTGGGCAGAGACTCCCCTAGCCGGGGCTGGAGCCAAAGATGGTCAAATCAGCTCCCAAAGACCCGGAAACGGCCAGAAACTGCCCCATCATTGGACGCATTTGACACAGACGCCACCATCTTAGAGCACGCGCAGAAAGAAAATATGTTCACGAAGTTATACAACTGTGCAAAAATAAGTTGACCTCTCTGGTTTGTGGCAGCCCTTCAAATACTGGACTACTGCTATCATGTCACCCCTTAACAATTGTTGCAAGAAAGGTCATAAAATGGGGTAAAACTCACTTAACAGCTATCTTGCTTAGCAACAGAAATGTTGGTCACAATGCTGGTCGTTAGTTGAGGACTACTTATAATAGTTATGTCAAGCTATCTCTCTTTTTCACTGTAAAGGGTGCTCAAAGACCATGATAAGGCTATTTAATATTCACTGACATCATTGGTGTCTGAAGGGGGAACTGCAACTCAGCAAAAGGCAAAATAGGACATCTTTATGTATCAGGATCACACAGACATTGAACAGAGAGAGGCCTTGCAACACAACCCTCTCTCTTTCACCTTGCCAGTTTAATAATAATAATAATAATAATAATAATAATAATGATGATGATGATGATGATAATAATAATAATAATAATAATAATGATGATGATGATAATAATAATAATAATAATAATAATAATAATAATAATAATAATAATAATAATATTTTTATTTCTATACCGCCCTTCTCCCGAAGGACTCAGGGCGGTGTACAGCCTATTTAAAAACACAGACAAACAACAATTTAAAATTTAAAATAATTAAATAAATTGGCTCAGATTTAAAACCCCAAAAAATTTAAATACCCCAATTTAAGACTATTTTGTTGATAGTCCGGCCTGGCGGAACAGCAGGGTCTTGAGGGCACAGCGGAACACCCGGAAGTCGGAGATCTTGCGTATTTCCGGGGGCAGTTCGTTCCACAGGGCTGGGGCTCCCACAGAGAAGGCCCTCCCCCTGGGTGTCACCAGCCGACATAACTTGGCCGATGGCACCCTGAGGAGACCCTCTCTGTGGGAGCGAACTGGTCGGTGGGAGGCTATTGGTTTAGGCCCATTCTGCTGCCTAATTTTCTGGTTCTCATACGGTCTTGGCAATTTCTTTGATTTTGATCTTTTCTGTGAACTCAACTATTATGGTTTTGTATATAATTTGTGAGGGACATTATTTATTTATTTATTTTATTAATGGAACTTGTATACCGCCCTATCTCCAATGGACTCAGGGCGGCTCACAACAATTAAAACAAAGAAAAAAAACATTAAACAAAAATTATTGCTCTGTCCAAGGTCTTCTGGGCAGTTTGAATGAATGATGATTGTTCTCCATTCCACATGTTGAATGAAACAGCTGGTTTAACTTGACCTGAGTGGAGTTTGGAAGTTTGTGATTCAATTCACTATGGAAAGTTACTCATTGTCCTAGGAGTTGTGTAATCTAGCAATGTCATTAAGTTGGCACACTATAGCCACACTATAGCTGGGAGAGCTGAGTCAGGAAAGTTGTCACTTCCTTGCCAAGGACCCTTTCTGCTGTTTTACTGAGTCATTGCCAGAGGAATTAGGGATGAAGACACAGAAAGCTGGGTAGAAAGGAACATGTCCAATTTCATCTTTTAGGCTTCCCTTAAACTAGTCTTTGAGCCAGAATAGCTCAAACTGGAATAACCGAGGCACAAAGACTTGGTCTCCATCGCAGAAAGCAATCAATCGATTTTTATTATGGTCACAGAGCAGCAAATAAAACATTAAAACAACAATAATAGTAAAAAGTAAAATAAAAGATGGACAGAATAATATATAGCGATTGGTGGTGTATTAACAGTGGGCAATTAAAGTTTGCCTAATTTTACATGCAGCATAGCAGATTTTGAAGAAACTACTTCATACAATCTGATAACAACCACAGAAAGCAATGCAAGTTTGATGGGTGGCGATAGAGACTTGACAATAGTTGTCAGCATGAATATTCAAAAAGGGGTAGGGTTTTCGCCTTGCACCATTTTCCTGATTTTTATGATCCCCTGCAGATGATTCTAGGCCATTCTCAACCACTAGATGACTTTGGGTAGATCATTAACTACTTTTTCAGCTCAACCTTTTTATTTTGTTTTGTTTTATTTTATTTTATTTTATTATTTTATTTTATTTTATTTATTTTATTTTATTATTTTATTTTATTTATTTTATTTATTTTATTTTATTATTTTATTATTTTATTATTTTATTTTATTATTTTATTGTTTTGTTTTGTTTTGTTTTGTTTTATTATTTTATTTTATTTTATTATTTTATTTTAGTCAGTGTATAAGAGTTCATGAATTGGAATAGACATGGCAAAAAGTCAGCCAATGGAGACTATTTGGTGACTTGGACAGTTTGGAGGCAGTCTGGGCATGGCTTAGCTTGACTGTTATGTATAAAAGAGTTGGTCTGTCCTTGCATTATTGTTTCTGTGATTATATTGATTCTGTGCTTCTGGATTCTGAGTTCTGCTGTATGGGTATTGTATACATGCATCTTGCTTTATATTACTGTATATAAAGAAGTTTCTTTTATACATGAATCCTGCTGAATTATTTACTTGTGTGCTGGTTGGATTGCTGCAAACTCTAACAATTTATGTATTTATTTGTATCCTCTCTTTATTGTTTTTACAAATAACTCACAGAGGCGAACATATCCATCATACTGTCCTCTTCCTATCCCCTCCCCCCCAAACAACCCTGTCAGGTGAGTTGGACTGAGAGAAAGTCACCCAACTGGCTTTCATGCCTAAGGCAGAACTAGAATTCACTGTCTCCTTGTGATTGGCCCAAAGTCACCCAATCCAGATTTCATGCCTAAGTGAAACTTGAATTCACCGTCTCTGCTTTCTAGCCTTGTGTCTTTGTCACTAGACCAAACTGGTTCTGGACCAAACTGGTTCAAACAAGGTTGTTGTTGGGAAAAATAGGTGATAATGAAAAATATGCCACCTGGAACTGCTGAATTAAAGATGATATAAATCTAGTAAATACATACAATATATGCATAATAACTCCTTTTATGGTTAATTAGCACAGCACACTAACCTCTGTAATGTACAGTATCACATACATTGCTATCTTAAGGGGAAGAAGAAGAATGAAAACGACATTATTTAGATGATGATATGACTCATGCAAATCATAGAGTAACATCATTTACTCCTGGGAGGTTACGCGAGGCTGGCTCCAGGGGATTATCAACGCTTCCTTGAGTGAGGGTGTCTTGCCATCCACCTTGAAAGAGGCGGTGGTGAGGCCCCTCCTCAAGAAGCCTGCTCTGGATCCGGCTGTTTTGGCTAACTATCGTCCGGTCTCCAACCTTCCCTTCTTGGTGAAGATTGTTGAGAGTGTGGTGGCGCAACAGCTTCCTGGGTACCTGGATGAAGCTGTCTATCTGGATCCGCTCCAGTCCAGCTTCAGGCCTGGGCACAGCACGGAAACGGCATTGGTCGCGTTGGTGGATGATCTCTGGAGGGCTCAGGATAGGGGTTGTTCCTCTATCCAGGTCCTGTTAGATTTCTCAGCGGCTTTTGATACCATCGACCATGGTATCCTGCTGCGCCGGTTGGAGGGGTTGGGAGTGGAGGGCACTGTCCTGCAGTGGTTCTCCTCCTATCTCTCCGACCGGTCGCAGTCGGTGTTGGCAGGGGGGCAGAGGCCGACCCTGAGGCACCTTGTTTGTGGGGTGCCTCAGGGGTCGGTCCTCTCGCCCCTTTTGTTCAACATTTATGTGAAGCCGCTGGGTGAGATCATCCATGGCTTTGGGGTGGAGTTCCATCAATACGCTGATGGCACTCAGCTGTACATCTCCACCCCAGGCCATCCCAACGATGCCCTTGAAGTGATGTCCCGGTGCCTGGAGGCTGTGCAGATCTGGATGGGGAGTAACAGGCTTCGTCTCAACCCTTCCAAGACCGAGTGGCTGTGGCTTCCGGCGTCCCGATATAGCCAGCTGGTGCCATCGCTGGCTATTGGGGGCGAGTTATTGGCCCCCACAGATAGGGCTCGCAACTTGGGCGTCCTCCTGGATGCACGGCTGTCTTTAGAAGAGCATATGATGGGGGGCTTTTTATCAGGTCCACCTGATTCACCAGTTGCGTCCCTTTCTGGATTGGGACTCCTTACGCACAATCACTCAGGCACTCGTCATTTCCCGCCTGAACTACTGCAATGCTCTCTACATGGGGCTCCCCTTGAGGAGCACCCGGAGGCTCCAACTGGTGCAGAATGCGGCCGCGCAGGGGATTATGGGAGCGAGGGGGCGCTCCCATGTGACACCTCTCCTGCGTGAGCTGCATTGGCTTCCAGTTGTCTTCCGGGTGCGCTTCAAGGTGTTGGTTACCACCTTTAAAGCGCTCCATGGCATAGGACCTGGGTATTTGCAGGACCGCCTTCTGCCGCCGATAGCCTCCCACCGACCAGTACACGCCCACAGAGAGGGACTCCTCAGGGTGCCATCAGCCAGGCAATGTCGGCTGGCGACCCCCAGGGGGATGGCCTTCTCTGTGGCAGCTCCTGCCCTCTGGAACGATTTGCCCCTGGAGATACGAAGGATATCGGATCTCCGGGTCTTTCGCCATGCCCTGAAAACTTTTCTTTTCCATCAAGCAGGGCTGGCGTGAACCCCCTCCCCCTTTTTTAGTCTTTTTAGTTTTTTAGTTTTAAATTGTCATGGGGTTTTAAATTGAATTGTTTTAAATTGGGTCAGTTATATAATTCTTTTAACAATTTTAAATTTTGTATCTGCATGTGTTTTAGCTCTGGCTGTTCACCGCCCTGAGTCCACTAGGAGAAGGGCGGTATACAAATTGAAATAAACTATACTAAACTAAACTAATCATGAGGGAATAACCGCCCTACAATAAACAGCCCCCCAACATAGACAACTCATTCTTTTTGTTAAAGAACACTTGAAAATCCCCACTGTCCACCTTAGTTGGCCAACCCCTCATGACCCAGCCCATCACAGTTCGTAAAACAGTGTCTTTGGCAGATGCCCTTGAGACCTAACCAGATGAGAGGGGCCCCAGGGAAACAACATCGATCAACAATACAGGGGCTTCCGGAGTCGGGTTTTCCCACAGATCGGGCAAGGGGTATCGGCTGAGGGCGTCAGCATGGCCCAGAGTCTGGCCCGGTCGGTGGATTAGTCTGTACGAGTAAGCGTCCAGGAAAATAGACCATCTGGTCATCCGGGGGGAGAGAGCGGCCGGGGTTGGTTTGTCGCCAGCCAAAAGTCCCAACAATGGCTGATGGTCCGTTATAAGTTGAAAAGTCTGGCCAAACAAATATTCGTGAAATTTTTTGACCCCCGCTACAGCCGCTAAGGCCTCCCTGTCCAGCTGGATGTAATTTCGTTCTGAACTGGACAGAGTGCGAGAGTAATAGGCAATGGGCGCCTCTAACCCATTCGGTAGTCTGTGGCTCAACACAGCGCCCACACCAAAAGGGGACGCATCGCAGACAAGTACAAGCGGCAATTCCAAGTTATACTGGATAAGAAAGCTGTCCTCAGACAAAAGTTTTTTAACAGCCTTAAACGCGGCTGCTTCAGTCTTGCCCCAAACCCAGGGAACGTTTTTTCCTAGTAGTCTATGCAATGGTTCCGCAATGGTGGCTTTGTCTTTGAGGAACATGGTATAGAAGTTCAGAAGTCCCAGGAAGGCCTGCAGTTTGGCCTTCGACTTTAGTGTGGGTGCATTTTGGATGGCCCTTACTTTGCTTTCTGTGGGGTGAATGCCTGTGCCGTCGATTCAGTAGTCCAAAAATTCTACGGAGGGTACCGCAATTTTACATTTGGACTTTTTGAGTTTAAGTCCCGCTTCTCTAAACCTGGTTAGTACCTGTCTAACTCTATCTCCAAGCTGCGCCTCATTCTGGCCACTAATGAGGACATCGTCAAAATAGGGAACAACCCCCGGGAGTCCTTGTAGAAGGCGCTCCATAGTGCTTTGGAAGAGCCCTGGGGCAATGCTAACCCCAAACTGCAGTCTAGTGCATTTGAACGTACCTCTGTGCGTTACTATAGTTTGTGATTCTGCCGTAGCGTCATCTACCGGCAGCTGCTGGTACACCTGCGCAAGGTCTAATTTAGCGAATATCTTTCCAGGGCCCAGGGAGTGAAGCAGATGGTGGACGATCAGAACTGGATAGGCGCTCTGTTGCAACGCCTTATTGATTGTGCATTTATAATCAGCGCAGATTCTGATTGATCCGTCTGACTTTACTGGCGTGGCTATTGGGGTTTCCCACTTAGCGTGATCTACAGGAACTAGCACCCCTTGTTTGATCAGTTTGTCAAGTTCTACGTCTATTTTTGGTTTTAGGGCAAATGGTACTCGTCTTGCCTTTAACCTAATCTGGGCTACATTAGGGTCTAAATTAAAAGAGATAGGGGTCCCCACGTACTTGCCTAGCGTCTCCTCAAAACGTCCTGGAACTCGTGCAGGAGGCTTTCCTTTAGAGATGGTCCACGATGCTGTGGACACCTGTAAAGCCCATGCTGAGGGCTCGAAACCAAGCTAGGCCCAGGAGACTTGGCAGCAACTTGCTTACGATGGTCAGGGGAAGCTCTTTCTGGAACTCGCCATAGGTGACCCGGAACATGCCCACGTCTTCTACAGGAACTCGGTTTCCTTGGTAGTCGAGGAGGAGAACTTGTTGTCGTGAAAGCTGGTTTTTCTGGAACTTTGGTAGAAGCGATTTAAGCGTAGCCCAGGACATGATTGACAGGGCAGACCCGGTGTCGATTTCCATGTCGCATGGTCTCCCTTCAATTTCTACTCTCGTGTAGACCTTTTCCTCTACAGACGTGCCGGCTTGGCCAATTCTCGTGCTGTAGGTCTCTCGCTTTTTATTCTCACCCCGTTTTCTCGTGCTGCCATCTCTGGTTGGCTGGTTTGAAGGTGTCGGTTCTGGTTGGTCGTGATAGTCACGTGACTTGTTGTTTCGAGGAAATTGAGCTCTACAAACTCTAGCCAAATGGCCCTTCTTTTCACAGCGCCTGCAAATGGTGTCTCGGTATTTGCAGGACCGTCTCTTGTAATTTCTACCGCAACTCGAGCAGTTCTCATGGCAGCGACTTTGCTCACTCTTCTTTTTGTCCGTATGGAAGACATTCTCATCTGACTCTTCCTCTGTACTGGTTTGCGCCTCCTCTCTATGGACAGGGGCTGACTTCGGGCCATCTTTGCTCGGCTGTGGACGTTGTAGTGCTTCGGAAGCCTTAGTAGACGCTTCGTGCACTCTAGCTTCATCTAACGCGCCTGCTAATGTCAGATCTGGCTTCGCAAGGAGGCGCCTCTGCAATCAAGTGTCTCTCACGCCACAAATCAATTGTTTGAGGAGTGCGTCATCTAAATCCTGGTAGTCGCAATGCGTTGCAGCTTTTCGAAGTGCGGCCACATATGCGCTGACCGGTTCTCCTTCTCTTTGTACTCGTTGCCGGAGCTCGTAGCGTTGTACAAACTTTGAAGGAACGGGAGCATAGTGGGCTCTCAGGTTTGCTTGTAGGACGTCCCAGGGGACCGTCTGAACTGAGTTGGCTCGCAGAGGGACTCGGCCATCTCGAAAACATCTGGCCCGCAGTGGCTCAAGAAGAGGGCTCTTTTTCGGTTCGCAGAGAGCCCTTGCATCTCACTTGCTTCCAGGGAACACTCGAACCTGGTCAGATACGACCCCCACTTCTCTTGGGTCGGGTCGAAGGGTTTTGGCGGGACGTAGGCAGACATCACAGTATGTCTCCATAGTTCGCTCGTCACCCTGGCTGAAACTCAGAGCTCTTTTTGATTTGCTTCTTGTGGCCTCAATCCCATCTTCGTCGCCAATGTTGTAGCGTGGGAATAACGAGAGGCACAAGCAAGCTAGTGACAACAGCTCTTTAATTCAGGGTGAGACTTCAGCAAAGAAACACAGGCAACAGCCCTCCTTATACACAGTTCTGAAATACCCATTAACCAATCACAAGCATTGCTGCATTTGAATTTCCCGCACAAAATAGATACATACATAACACTCTCTCTGCCTCTCTGTTTCTCTGTCTCTCTTTCCCCCTCCCTCTTTCTCTCTCTTTCCCTCCCCCTCGCTTTCTCTCTCTGTCTTTCTCTCTTTCCCGCCCTCCCTCCCTATCTTTATTTCTGCTGCTCTCTGTTTCTCCCTCCCTCCATCCCTCCCTCTCTCTGTCTCTCTCTTCCCCCTCTCTCTATCTTTCTCTGTCTTTCTCTTTCCCTCCCTCTCTCTCTTCCCCCCTCTCTGTTTCTATCTCTCTCTCTTTCCCTCCCATCTCTCTTTCCCTCCCTCTGTCTCTCTCTCTTCCCCATTCTTACTCTTTTCCTTCCCCCCTCTTTGTCCTATCTATCTATCTATCTATCTATCTATCTATCTATCTATCTATCTATCTATCTATGCTCTCCTGCCCAGCTTCACATGTGTGAATCCAACCACTTGGGCTGTGGAGGGGGAGTGGAGGCTGGCAGGCAAAGCCAAGCATCAGAGTTCCACGCAAAATAAGGCAACTCCAACCTGGATCCTGTCGGGGAGACACCCCCCTTTCCCCCCACAGCAGGGAACCAAGTGGCCTGAGCACAGCGCACTCCTTGGCGGAGCCCCACCTCTGGCCAGTGAGAGTGGAGCAGGCAGGGGTGCACCTTCCCAGCTGCCACAGTGATGCTGCCTCAGGCTGGGAGGCACGCACGAGCTGAACATTTGGAGCCATGCTCAGTGGAGTTTGCAAGTGGGCTCAGCAGGGCTGCTTAGCAGGAGGCAGACCTCGGTCCATTTGGTAAACTTCAGCATGGGGTGGGAACACCGAAGGCGGAGGAAAACCATGCCTCTTGGCATTCAGCCCTCAAAGATTCCTTTAGGGTGACTGGGAGGGGAGGGCGCGGGGTGGGGCCAGCCAATGGTGGGATCACCAGACAGGGAGCCACAGCAGAGGGATGAAAGAGCCTGCAACTTGCTACATCCGCCTTATGGCATACTGTGCTGGGGCGATGGCACATGTGCCCAGAGAGAGGGCTCTGCATGCCACCTCTGGCACATGTGCCATAGATTCGCCACCAGGGTCCTAAGCTTTCAACCGCACATTTTAATCTGCTATTCTGAATTATTGGAAGTTTCAGACATCTGATCTTAGTGGTGTATTGATTTACTTTTCATTTGACTTCCCAGCAAACTGCCCAAGGACCTACTTGATTTATGGGTTGATATAAAAAAAGGACATGCAAGCAATATCTAAATAAAAATATGCATCCTCCTAATCTCAAATACATTTGGCTGTAGTCCATAAAATTCACTTATTCACAGTCTCACTCAACTGACTGATCATTCCAGAATATCTAGCATGTTCTGGGCTGACCACGATCAATTGAGTGAGACTTCAGTTGTTGTTTTGGTTGTTCAGTCTCTAAGTTGTGTCCAACCCTCTAGGACCCCATGGACCACAGCAAGTCAGGTTTCCTGTCCTCCACTGTCTCCCAAAGTTTGCCCCAACTCACTATTTACTGTATTGATGGCACTATCTAACCATCTCATCCTCTGCCACTCCCTTTTTCCTTCCATCTTTCCCAGATATCACAGTCTTTTCCAAGGAGTCATCTCTTCTCCTTAGGTGGCCAAAGCATTTGAGCTTCAGCTTAACTATTTGTCCTTCCAGGGTTGATTTCCTTTAGGATTGACTGATTTCATCTCCTTGCAGTCCAAAGACTTCAGTACTACAGGCTAAATTTTGTGGGATTCAAATAGTTCAGCCTCATGCTCTCATAGATTGGCTGTTAGAATCCAGAATGCTGCTTATTTTAGCTCTGATTGAAAATTTGGAGCCATCTGATTCCTATTCTAATAGTAGAGGATGGGGGGAATCACTCTTAGGTTGAGAGCAGGAAAAGGAGAAAAAATGGAGAAAGATAGACTGACTCACCTTTAATACAACCAACCTGGATCTTTGCTAATTTGCTTCTGCTTCTTGCATAAATAGTTTGTACACATTTGAAAGCTGTTCAGTGGAAAGATTTTTTTTGTTTGTTTGAAAAGCCAGCTTCTGGCAATTATTGAGTCCTGCAGCAGTTTATTTAATGTGATGAGGGGTAATTATTGTCCACCCCCCTTTTTCCCCCCTCTGCCAGCAGGTGGAAAGAACATTCAATTCTGTTTTGTTCCTCAGTAAAAGGTCGCTTTATAATTTTAGTATTATGTTGATAAATGCCAGTAATGAAATGGTTTGCTGTTTTATTGCCGGCATTAACGCTCCATTTCTGTCTGATGGTTTAATATCAATGTATAATTTCTCCTTGTTATTTGAAATGAACATTTCAAAGACTTCTGCACTTCAACTGTTCTTTTCAGAAATGCAAGGGCTTTGGGCTTTGTCTCTCAGTGGCGGCTTTTGTCCTGTGCCACCAAGGAGTTGACACCTCCGTGCCACATGAGAATGACTAATGGAGCCATTTCCCAGCAGGACCGCTTGGAAAGCTGACCCCCGAGGTGGCTTCCACACACACAACAATGATGTTAACAACCAAGTATGCTTTTTTTGTAAGTGCAGAGGAAACAACCAGGGAAGGAAGAGGGGAAATAATTTCCTTTGACCCAACTTGGATATTTCTTTTCACTGGAGTGAGTTACACACATAGACAACAAAGATGGTTAGAGGACTGGAGCCTAAAATATACAAAGAATGGTTGCAGGACTTGGGTATGTCTAGTCTAGTGAAAAGAAGGACTAGGTGTGACATGAGAGCAGTGTTCCAATATTTGAGGGCTGCCACAAAGAAGAGGATGTCGATCTATTTTCCAAAGCACCAGAAGGCAAGACAAGAACCAATGAATGGAAACTAATCAAGGAGAGAAGCAGCCTAGAACTAAGGATACATTTCTTGACAGTGAGAACAATACTATAAACAAGTGGAATGGGTTGCCTTCAGAAGTTGTGGGTGCTCCATCACTGGGAGCTTTTAAGAAGAGACTGAAGAGTCATTTGTCTGGAATGGTATTGGCAGTGGTGGGATTCAATTTTTTTAACAACTGGTTCTGTGGGCATGGCTTATCTGGGTGGGCGTGGCTTGGTGGTCATGTGATTGGGTGGGCGTGGCTAGCTGTCATGTGACCGGGTGGGCGCGGCTAGCTGGTCATGTGACCGGGTGGCCATGGCTATGTGTATAGGGACTACTCAGAAGGCTGAAAAAAGTCATTTCTGACCAGACCTCGCACTTTTGACCGGCCCTTCCACTTATGACTGGTCATCATTTATGCCCATTACAGCATTCTTAACAATCGTGTCACTCATTTCACAACTGCGGTGCTTCATGTGACCGGGTGGCCGTGGCCATGTGGCATCGCTTCTTTGCCCTAATGACAGTTTGCTGCAATGGTCATAAGTGTGAAAAACGGTCACTTTTTCCAGTGCCATTGTAACTGTTGTAAGTCGAGGATTACCTGTATAAAAATACAAAAAGCTTCTTTGCTTGCAAAAAGCTGCCTTAAATAGCAATCATTAGATTAGAAATACCTGCAAACTGGAGTTACAAATCAGGGAGGGTGCCAGAGCACCTTGAGGAATTAAAATAGTTAAAATAACATTTTTCCTTCCAAACAAAGTTGAATAGGGAAAATTATCTCATCACTAAACACAGGATTAAACATCACCAAGCACAGAATTAAACATTTTGTAAATATTTTCTTTATAGGCGGCTGACAATGTCACCTTATAATTTGTTCCCCATAATTTTTCCCAGTACTCTAATTCAATATTATACCCAAAGTTTTTTGCCCAAATTATCATCATTTTCTTTACCGTTTCCTCCTCCATTTTGAATTGAAGGAGGCATTTATATAGTTTGGTAATTATTTTCTCATCGGTCTCAGTTAATATTTTATCCATTTCTTGTTGGTCAGTTTGGAATCCATACAGTTCTAAATGTTTTTTGTATTTTGTTTGTATTTGTAAATAGGACCACCAATCGATTTTAATTCCTTCATCCAATAATATTTGTCTAGATTTCAAATTCCCTAATCCATCTAATAATTCCTTATATGTTACTATTTTGTTGAGATAAATTAAATTAGGGTAAACCAAGGCTTCCATTGTTGACACCCATCTTGGGATTTTTGGATAGAAGTTCCTTTTCATTTTCATCCAAGTTTCTAATAATACTCCCCTCACTTGATGCCTCTGGAAATATTTATGGGCTTTGTCCTTCTGAAACACTTCTGATGTGCCTGTGGGCTGAATTACCTTCTGCATGTTGGTTGTCTAGATTGCAGCTCTTCCTCCTGTCTCCCAAGTCATTCCTAAACACCATTCACAGGCACTGTGGTTCAGCTTATAGTAGAAATGGAGCTGTTGTCATTTTCATTTCCTGTGAATCAGATCTTTGCTAGATGCCATTTCTTTGCAAGAGCATCTGTTTTCCTCACCTGTATTTAGCATATTGAGTGAACCCAGGTAATGGTTGATTTTGAGCAACAAGGCTGACCTGGACAGATGTTATCCCAGATTTCCAAATATAATTATCTTCTGGGTGTGTAACATATGTAATAGATGTCCCAGTCAGATGGGAAGCATGTAGTTTTGGTGGATTTCCAGCCATTTTTCTTTTAAAATATCAGAGGCATGGAATAAACAAATTAATAATATTATATTAGTGATTTGCACAGTAAAAAACTGGTACACATATTTTGTTATGTAAAATGATCTTAAGAGAGGGGAAAAAAGAAGCCAGAGAAAAGAGAATCAAGTCCATACAGTATTTAGTTTCTCCTGTAAATATATGCTCTGTAAAATATCTTCCTTTTTATTGTTTTATTGAAAATTACCATAAAAAAAGGAAGATGGAGATAGGAAAAGACTATGGTTATTGCAATTATTTTAATTTGGAAGAAATCCCAGAGGGGAAATCTTTGACCCATAGTGAAATTAGGGATCTATCTATTGTTGTAAACTTCCCAGAGTCAGTTAGGTGAGATAGACGATATAGACATTTATAAACAAACAAACGAACAAATAATTTAAATAATATTGGAACAGCCATTGCCTTCTAATGAAGAAGTTCAATAGAAGAAGCAATTATATGCAAGTTTTACATTAATCTGCAAACCGAGATTAAGGCAACTTTTCTTGCCAGGGTAGAATATCTGAGGGATGACATTTTATTCTTTGCAACATATTATTAATTTTTCAACTTCTGGAACGTCTTTCATATTATAGAACTTGGAATACAAACCCAGATTAAATCTTTACTGTACCATATGAGATACCAATTGTAAAATTTCTCTGTCGACCAATTAGAAAGCTGAATTTAGGATCACTCTATGGATATAATCAAGCAAGTCCCTTCAAGGCCTATTGCTAGCCAATAAAGTTTCTCCAAATTTAGCCATAAAAATCTGTGTAATGACTCTAATAACTATTTTTGATTTTGGTTGAGTAAATGTTATATCTTTATTTTATACACATACATACATACATACATACATATATACACACACATACATATATATACATATTAGCTGATAACCTGGCGTTGCCTGGGTATTTATTTATCCCTATCCTGTATTAGACATGAAAAGCCATCACTCACTGTGGTGAGAATTAGAGACCTAATTGCCCTAGCCAACAGCCTGGGAAAAATTCTACAGGTGATTATATGCATTAGCAGGCACCTCCCCCAACAACTTGCCCTCTTTGCTTGAAGCTGGGGGCCTAGGGGGGTTATTTTTTGTTTGTTTGTTTTTGTTTGTTTGTTTGTTTAAGAACCAATTCCCCTTACCAGAGGGAGCCGCTTGTGGAGTACTGTGAAGCTGTTACCATGGCAACTCCATTGTGATGTACATTAGAAGCCATTTTAAGGCACAACAGGCTGTATCTTAATAGAACTTGAATACAAAATGCACATTATCACTGTCAAAAGTACTGTGATTTGACACAATAGATATCATTCATTCCTTTTCATTTCAGCAGCCCAGGCGTTCCAGAGTTATGCTGGAACACACACACACACACACACACACACACAGACACAGACACAGACACACACACACCCTGAGGGGTGTTAGGGGTGTCTTACCCCCATGATATTTTTTTCCAGAGAATAAGTCATCTATGTAGCAAATTTGCTTAAAATTGCTCGAGGCGTTCTAGAGTTATGCTGGAACACACACACGCACACAGACACACACACCCCAACAGGTGTTAGGGATGTGTTAACCCCACAGAATTTGTTTCCAGAGAGTAAGTCATCTGTGTACCAAGTCTGGTTGAAATTGCTTGAGCTGTTCCAGAGTTATGCTGGAACACCCACACACACACACCAGGGATGTCTTACCCCCACAGTATTTGTTTCCAGAGAGTAAGTCATCTGCGTCCTTTTTTAAAAAATTTTTGATTCATATGCCGCCCTTCTCCGGAGACTCAGGGCGGCTTACAATGCATTAAGTAATAGCCTTCATACTTTTGTATATTTATACAAAGTCAGCTTATTGCCCCCACAAACTGGGTCCTCAATTTACCTACCTTAGAAAGGATGGAAGGCTGAGTCAACCTTGAGCCTGATTCGAACTTACAGTAATTGCAGATAGCTGGTGTTAATCACAATGCTATTAGTCTGCTGAGCCACCAGGCCCATTTTTTATATATATAGAAGATATATAAGCCCATGCTCCGCTACAAAACTATGTGATCGGGCTTGATAAATCAACACTTACAGCTTGAAAATTAATGATTAGTTACGATCAGCCTCTCCTGTCCCTCAGCCTTGCCCCAAAGAAGCCTATCCTATCCTATCCTATCCTATCCTATCCTATCCTATCCTAGCCTACCCTACCCTATCCTATCCTAGCCTATCCTATCCTATCCTATCCTATCCTATCCTATCCTCAGATAATTGCCCGGCTGCCCTGTTTAGGGTGTCCCGCTCCCTTTTGAATCAGGGAGTGGGGGATGACCCTATGCGGGGACGGGCCAAGAAGTATAGTCAACATCTGCGGGACAAGATCGCTCAGATTCAGGATGGGCTGGAGTCCGACTTAGCAGGGTCAGTCGGGGAGGTGGTGGCGGGACTGGTGATTTGGGATGAGTTCGATCCTGTTACTCCTGAGGAAGTGGACAGGATCATGGGGAAGCTGAGTACCACCACGTGTTTATTGGACCCGTGTCCCTCCTGGCTTGTTTATTCAGCCTGGGAGGTTCACGTGGCTGGATCCAGGCAGTGATTACTGCCTCCTTGGGTGAGGGGAGTTTCCCGGCCGCCTTGAAGGAGGTGGTGGTGAGACCCCTCCTCAAGATACCTGCCTTGGATCCAGCTATTTTGAATAACTTTTTTTTTGAAAAAGTTTTATTTTAGATTAAAAATAAAAAAAATAAAAAAACCACAACAATAACATAAAAATATCATCCTTACAAACAATTATAGACAGCATCTCAATCGGTAAAATCATTTCGTGCTTACAATTCTCCAAATCTCCTCATATAGCAATTATTCTTTACTTAAACTAAAGATAAATATTTAAACATTTCATATATGCTATCTCATCTCCATACTTTTTTATCAAACCATTGATAAAATATCTCCCATATCAAATAGTATTGTTTATCTTCCTATTCTCTTATTTCAAATGTCAATCTACTCATTTCAGCACAGTCCAACATTTTCATAATAATTTCTTCATCGGTAATTATCTTCTCTCCTTTCCAGTTTTGGCAAATACAATTCTGGCCGCTGTTAAAATGTTCACAATTAAGTATTGTAATTCTTTATTAAATGTCTCTGGTAAGATTCCTAATAAAAATATTTCTGGTTTAAAGTCAATATGTCTCTTTGTCATTTTTTCTAACCACGTATGTATTTTAGTCCAAAATCTCCTTGCTTCCACGCATGTCCACCACATATGATAATACGATCCTGGAGTTTGATGACACTTCACACATTTCTCCGATTTATTCTTAAACATCCTGGCTATTCTTGTTGGGGGTAGATGCCACCTGTAAAACATCTTATACAAATTCTCTTTATATGCTGCTGACATTGTCATTTTATAATTATGTGACCACAATTTTTGCCATTTCTCTAAATCAATACTATAACCAAAAATTTTTCCCCATGCTATCATTGATTCTTTAACTTGTTCTTCTTCCAGTTTTGCTTCAAGTAAATATCCATATAGCTTTTTAATTATATGGTCATCTGAACCCATTAATATCTTGTCTAAACCAGTCGAAACACTATAAATACCTTCTTGTTTAAAGTCTTCTCAATATCTGGAAAGTATTTGCATGTATGAAAACCAATCTTAATTCCCTGATCTTCTAAGTTTTGTTTCAATTTAAGTTCACCCTTTTCATCCAATAATTCATTATATCTAACAATTTTTTCCCCTTCAAATACCACTGGATAAGAAAAAGCTTCAATTGTAGATACCCAGACTGGAATCTTCAGATAATGGTATTTTTTGATCTTCTCCCATGTCAAAAACAAAGCTTCACGTATCTGGTGCCTTCTAAAATACCCCTGAATTTTAGTTCCTTTATACCATAAGAAAGGATGCCATCCCATCAGCAAATCATGTCCCTCCAAATGTAATAATCTAGTATTTTTCAATGTCACCCATTCTTTAATCCACCTTAAGCAAACCGCTTGATAGTATAATTCAAAATCCGGTAATCCAAAACCACCCCTCATTTTAGCATCTTGTAACAGTTTGAGTTTTATCCTTGCCTTCTTTTCCTGCCAAACATATTTCAAAACCATTTTATTTAAATCTGCAAAAAATTCCTTACCCAGCTTTACAGGAATTGTCTGAAAAAGATACAATATTCTAGGTAAAATATTCATCTTAATAGTTGCAATTCTACCAATCAAAGATAACTGCAAGTTTCCCCATTTCACCAGATCCTGTCCTATCTGTTGCTTAAGCTTATTATAATTATTTTCTTTAAGAGAACTACATCTTGCTGTTAATTGAATCCCCAAGTATTTTACCTTATTTGTGACCTGCATCTTGGAGATCTCCCTCAATTCTTCTTTTTGTTTTTTTAACATATTTTTAGTCATTATCTTTGATTTCTCTTTATTAATTTTCAAACCAGCAACCTCCCCAAATTCACCTATTTTTTTCTATCAATTTATTTATTGATATTAATGGTTCTTCAACAATAAAAACCAGGTCATCAGCAAAGGCTTGTAATTTATATTCTTCCTTTCTAATTTTCATTCCTTTTATCTCTTTTTCTTCTCTAACCTTTCTATTCAACACTTCCAATGTCAATATAAATAACAATGGGGATAAGGGACATCCTTGTCGAGTACCTTTTTCTATTTCAATAGCATCAGTCAATTCTCCATTAATCATTACCTTTGCTGTCTGTTTCGTATATATAGCTTCAATTGCCTGAATAAATTTCCTTCCAAAGCCCATCTCTTCCATTTGTAACATCATAAATCGCCAGTTCACATTATCAAATGCTTTTTGTGCGTCTAAAAATACCAAAGCCATTTGTCTTTCAGGGTGTGCTTCATAATATTCTAGAGTATTCAAAATTATTCTTATATTGTCTCTAATTTGTCTTTTTGTAAGAAATCCATTTTGATCTGAATGGATAAAGTTATTCAAGTATCTCTTAAGTCTTTCTGCCAATATTGAAGCAAAGATTTTATAATCCAAATTCAGCAGGGATATAGGCCTATAGTTTTTAACTTGCTGTGAGTCTGTGTCTTCTTTATGAATCAGTGTGATATAAGCCTCAGTCCATGATTGGGGTATTCTTTTATTTGTCATTACTTCATTCATGACGTCCAAAAGTGGGAGGCATAAGGATTCTTGTAATGTCTTATAATATTCAACAGGCAATCCATCTGGTCCTGGTGTCTTTCCATTTTTTTGTTTCTTAATTGCTTCTGTTAGTTCCATCATTGTTATATCCCCGTTTAGCATTTCTTCAATGTTTTTAGGATTACAGGTAGTTTTGCGTTCTGTAAGTATTTTTTAACTTTCCCCTCTTCAACCTCCTCTCTTTTATAAAGTTGCCTGTAGTATTCTTGTATTATTTTTCCCATCTCTTTATTTCCAAATTTTCTTTGTCCTTGGTCATCAATCAGTTGCGTTATTTTTTTTGATTCCCTTTCTTTTTTCAATTTATATGCTAGCCACCTTCCCGGTTTATTTGCATTTTCAAAATAGTTCTGTTTAGCACTTCTTATTTTTTGGGCTAGCTCTTCCTTCTCCAGTAAGTCCATTTTATGTTTTAACGTATCCATTTTCATTTTTACATCTTTCTTATGTGGATCTTTCTGGAGTTCCTTTTCAAATCTCTTATGTTCATTCTTTAATATTGTAAAAATTTGTCTTTTTTTTACATTCCTTTTCTTTATATAATCTATTATTATACCTCTAGCATAGGCCTTCATTGTATCCCAATGGTTTTGTATCGATGTATCTTCTTTTTTATTCTCCTTAAAGAAAAACTCCAGCTCTCTTTGCATTTTCTGTACAAATTCTTTTTCTTTTAAAATTGTATTATTCAAAGTCCATCTAGCTTTCCTTTTTTGACCTTTCCAAGTTACTATCACTGGATTGTGGTCAGCCCATAAATTAGTGTCTATTTCCACCTGTTCAATTTTCGGAATTAAGTCCATTGTTGTCCATATCATATCTAACCTGGACCAAGATAAGTGCTTGTTTGAATAGAAAGTGTATTGTCTATTCTTCCCATTTCTAATTCTCCATATATCTTTCAAATTTATTTCCTCTGTCATTTTAAAGAAAGAGTTTGGCAATGTCTTTCTATTATGCTTTCCTGTTTTTGTTGTTTTATAGTCCAATTTTTCATCTGCTATTCCATTAAAGTCTCCCATCATGCATATATTATCATAGTCCATTTCAATTATTTTCATATGTAAATTTCGATAGAAGTCACTCTGATTGTTATTTGGCGCATATATTGCAACTAGAAGTATCTTCATGTTATTATCAATTATCTCCACTATCAAAACTCTATCCTCTGAATCTGCATATATTTGTTCCGCTTTTATTGAATTTTTAATATATAGAACAATGCCTCTCTTTTTGTGTTGCGATAATGATGAAATTTTTTTCCCAAGTTTGGTTTGTGCCAATAATTTTTCGTGTTGCTTTTTAATGTGAACTTCTTGCAAACAAATTATATCAAAATTTAGCTTCTCTAATTTATGAAAAACCTTTCTTCTTTTCACAGCCGAATTGAGTCCATTTATATTTATTGAAATTAATTTCATTGAATCCATATTCATATTTTATATGTAGGATTTATTGCTCTAGTTGATCTTACTTCCCGTTGTTCTTTGGATTCCACAGTCCCGCCAACAGTGCCTTCCGTTGATTCAATCATTAACATTTCCTCTTCTGTAGGTTTTGTTGACATCAGTGTAGCTTGTGTTTCTGTTTCCATTGCCACTTCCTTTTCCTTTAAAAAATCTTCATAAAAAGCTCTTGCTTTATCAATTGTATCTAGCCTGTATCTTTGCAGTTGCCATGTTAAAATCAATCCTTCTGGTATCAGCCATCTAAAATTAACACCCTTTTGAATTAGTATCTTGGTCAAAAATTTATACTCTTTTCTTGCATCTCTCACTTTCCTTGGTATTTGTTTCAAGACTACCACTTCCTTCTCCTTGAATTTCAATGTTTTTTCTCTTGCCACTTGAAGAATTTGTGCTTTGATCGATTTCTTAGTAAATCTTATATGAACTTCTCTTGGTAATTTATTGTGCATAGCATATCTAGTGTGAACTCAATAAATCTCATCCACACCGTATGTCATCTCCTCTCTAGGTATCTCCAGAGCATCAGCAAGCATAGAAATCATGACATTCACAAGATTTTCTCCTTTCTCTTCCTCCACATTTTGAAATCTAAGATAGAATTCTGCTCTATCCATTTCCAATTCCAGAACTGCACTTCTTTCGCTTTCCACCTCTCTCAGTCTATTGTCAAAATCTTTCATTTTTTCCCCCTTTTGGTCATCCTTCTTCTCAAGCTCTTGTAGTCTTCCTTCAAATTTTGACATTGCCTGTTGTATGCTAACCACTTTTTCATCTGTCTTTATTAATTGTTGTTCCATCCGTTGAACATTCTCATCTTTTTCATCTGTCTTTATTAATTGTTGTTCCATCCGTTGAACATTCTCATCTGTCTTAAGTAATTGCTGTTCCATCCTCTGAACTGCACTCAAAATTGCTTGTAGTGATGCTTCTTTCTCTTTCTCTTTCTCTTGTTGTGTCATGGTCTGGACCGGGCGTTGTCCTCCAGATGGAGATGCAAAAGATGTGGTTGCAGCTCCCACTGTTACTGTTTTTTTACTCATTTTATTATAATCCACTGGTGTAGGGACCAAGAGAGGAGATAAAAAAATTAAAAGACAAAAAGCAAAAAGGAGGCCAAAAAGGGAAAAAGAAAAAGGAGAGGCAAAAGGGCAAATATATATATATATATATGGAAAAGGAAAAAAGAAAAAAAAAACCAACTCTTCAGGTTCTTCCAAACCCTAATCCAATTAAGATTCCCTTAAAAAGGAAAAAAGAAGGAGAAAAAAAGAGAAGGAGAGAAAAAAAATTATTGTATAAACAAAATATCAAGGAGATAGAAAAAAAATGATGAATTACAGAAATATAGAGGCCCAAAATCAAAAATCCACAATAGGAAACAATATGGGGGGGGGGGAGTAAAAAAAACCATAGGAAATAAAAAAAAAGAAAAAAGAGGAAAAGGAAAAAGAAAAAGAAAAAGAAAAAAAGCTTCAGGCTCTTGAATGCCTAAATCCAATTTGATTCAAACCTTAAAAGGCCTTAAAATAAAAAAAAGATCTTTCCTTATATTTATCCGGAAAGCGTACAGAGAGTTCTCTCTCATACAAGCCTCAAAAAGAGAGAATAATAGTAGCTGCCCCAAAGAGTGATGATAATAGAGAGGAAAATTCCCCTTCACACTTTTCCAAGGCTCCTACTTCAAAGTCACCAAGAACACCTGAATCAACAATGCAGATAGATACTGTCACAGATGTTCTCTTCACTTATGCTAAACAAGCTGGAGCTCAGAGCCACTTTGTTATTATTTTGGCTACAATATATCTTTAATCTTTCTGCCTGGGTACATTGCAACTGAGTTTCTTCTCTTCTCTTCTTTTCCCCAGTAGATGGCAGCACTTTCACTCTCTTAGCTTTCCTACTTTAAAAGTCCAAATCCTCTTTATTGAAAGTTAATTTTTTTTTAAAAAAAGAAAAAGTTATAAAAGAGAGAAAAAAATCAGAAGGAAGGAAAAAAAAGGCTTCACAATGGATCAATCACAATTCAGACAAAATTCTTTCTTTTCCTTTTTTAAACAAAACACAGTCCCAAAAATCAATGCCTTCCCTTCTCTTCTCATTCAGTCCAGCCTCGGTCTTAAAAAAAAACAATTAGTTTAAAAAGTTCCAATCAGCAATCGGGTTTCAAATAGTCTATTTCAAAATAAATTCGCTGCTTAACTTCCTTTAGATAATCATCCACTCACTCATCCCTTAAGGTGAACTTGTCAATCAAAATAAAGCTCTCTCACCAGATCGGATAGCTGTCGTTCCTCTTTCTTCCTCTGAAGCTGCCCCAGCCTTGGCAGCCGCAATGGCTGCTTCCCTGCTGCCGGAAAAAGGGCTTTCCTGGATCAATCAGGGACTTTGCGATGTCCCTGAGATCAACAGGAGGTGACCTCCACTACCACAGTCAGACCTAGACTGTGGGGTCCTAACTGGACCGTCTGGCAGCGGGGCTATCGGTGGCGATTCTGGAGCCCCAAAATCGCGCGTCCGTTTCACTGCGGCATCAACTTCCGGTCTCCATATTTTGAATAACTTTTGTCCTGTCTCCAACCTTCGCTTTATTGCGAAGGTTGTTGAGAGCGTGGTGGCACATCAGCTCCCGTTGGCCCTGGATGAAACACTATATCTGGACCCATACCAGTCGGGTTTCAGGCCCGGGTACAACATGGAGACGGCATTGGTCGCACTGGTGGATGATCTCTGGAGGGTTCGGGACAAGGGATATTCCTCTGTCCTGGTCCTATTAGATCTCTTAGCGGCTTTTGATACCATTGACCATGGTATCCTACTGTGATGCCTTGAGGAGTTGGGAGTGGGAGGCACTGTTCTACGGTGGTTCTCCTCCTACCTCTCCGGGCGTTCGCAAGCGGTGTTGGCGGGGGGACAGAGGTCTGCCCCAAGGCCCCTCACTTGTGGGGTCCCTCAGGGGTCGTCCTCTCTCCCCTTCTGTTCAACATCTATATGAAGCCACTGGGGGAGATCATCCATGGTTTTGGGGTGGGGTATCATCAGTATGCTGATGATACTCAACTTTTTATATCCACTCCAAATCAGCCCAGTGATGCCCTCAACGTGATGTCCCGGTGCCTGGAAGTGGTGTGGCTCTGGATGGGGAGGAACAGGCTTCAGCTCAACTCTGCCAAGTCAGAGTAGCTGTGGTTACCGGCATCTCGGTTCCAAGGGAATATTCCATCGCCGGTTATAGGGGGTGAAGTGTTGCCCCTGTTGATAGGGCGCGCAACTTAGGCATCCTTCTGGATTCACGGCTGACTCTGGAAGATTATGTTACGACCGTGACCAGGGGGGCATTTGCCCAGATTCGTCTGGTGCACCAGTTGCGCCCCTACCTGGACTGTGATGCCCTACGCACAGTCACTCATGCGCTCATCACCTCCTGGATCGACTACTGCAATGCTCTATACATGGGGCTGCCCCTGAAGACCACTTGGAGGCTTCAGCTGGTGCAGAATGCGGCCGCACGGATAGTGATGGGAGTGTCCCGACACTCTCATGTTGCACCCCTCCTGTGGGACCTACATTGACTACCAGTTGCCCTCCAGGTGAGATTCAAGGTGCTGGTAATCACCTATAAAGCTCTACATGGCTTAGGGCCGGGGTATTTGGCGGACTATCTGTGGCCAGCAACTGCTCCCCATCACCCGGTGCGTTCCCACAGGGAGGGCCTCCTTGGGTCCCGTCGGCCAGACAATGTCACTGTCTCCCTGTCCCTAGGGAGCAGGCCTTCTCTGTGGGCACACCTACCCTGTGGAATCATCTCCCCCTGGGGCTCTGGGTGCCCCTGACCTTCGCTCTTTCCGCCGTGGCCTTAAAACATGGCTATTCCACCTGGCTGGCTTGGACTGAAGGGGTTTTAGAGGGGATTTTAATGGTTTTTATAGTTTTATTGGGTATTTTTTTAAAAATTGAACTTTGTATGTTTTCTTGTTGTGAGCCACCCTTAGTCCTTTCAGAGATAGGGTGGCATATAAATCCAAATAATAAATAATGAATAAATAATAAATCCTATCCTATCCTATCCTATCCTATCCTATCCTATCCTATCCTATCCTACCCCCTTCTCTCCCTCAGCCTTGCCCCCAGGAGCCTCCCCTATCCTATCCCCTTCTCTCACTCTCTATCCGGTGCCCCCCTGAGCACTGAGCTGTCCACTTGCTTGAACCTAATGGGGTTGGCCATTTTCAGTACTCTTATTCCTAGCTCACTAACCACCGTCTGATTTATGAGACACCGGGTACACCCAGAGTCAATCAGTGCACCATATTAGGCCCTTTTGTCTGTATAAGGCCTTGTTATCGTGACTGGGATGACGAATGGCTGGATGGGGTTGCTTACCATCAGGTCCTCTGTTCCATCATCCTCACTGTCGTAGGACACCAGTGGAACCCTCACCACCGCTGGAGATCCCTCTTCCTCTGGGCCTGCCTGTTGGTTGCTTACCAGTGTCATCTGAACCACTCCCCTGGATTGTTCTGGAGTCTGTTGTGGATGGCCTGTGGTCCTTCTGGGGGTACCAGCTGGCAATGGTGATTTTGGCGGGTGCGGCCCTGACATTGTACATTGTCCTGGCCCGGTGTCTACCTCATAGTGGTCACCATGCACAGGAGGGGGAGGGGATGGTGTGGGTCTAATGGTGACTACGGGCTTCAGGAGGCTACTGTGAAATACCGGGTGGACTTTCCCTAACAGGGGTGGAAGTTTCAAAATCACCATAACTGGATTAATAATTTTGCTAATGGGAAAAGGACCCAGATATTTCGGTCCTAACTTCCAGCTAGGTACTCATAGTTTGATATACTTAGTGGACAGGTACACCATATCTCCCGCTCTAAAGGGTTTCATGGTGGCACGTTTCTTATCAGCCTGACTTTTATATTCGGCCGCAGCCTTATCGAGTGCCGCCTTAACTTGTGGCCACAGGGTTCGTATTTTCTCCCCCCATTCGCTAGGGGCCACTCCAGTTTGTATGGTTTTAAGTTCAGGGATAGCAATGAATTCTTGTCCTGTGACTATTCAGAATGGGGTGCAGCCAGTACTTCAGTGTACCACATTGTTATATGCAACCTCAGTGAACGGTAGTAACGACGACCAGTCAGTTTGTTGGTATGAAACATAGCTTCTTAGGTAGTGTTCCACCATTGTGTTAGCTCTTTCAGCTGTGCCATTGGTGCTAGGGTGGAACACTGAACTAAGTCCTTGTGTTGATCCTATCAACTGAAGAAAATTTTGCCAGAATCGTGCCGTAAACTGTACCCCCCTATCTGAAATGATTCTACGAGGTACTCCGTGTAGTCGATAGACGTGTTGGATGAATAGTTTGGTTAACCAACGGACCTATGGTAGTCCATTGCACGGTATAAAATAAGCCTGTTTAGAAAAAAGATCTATAACAGTCCAAATAACATTACAGCCATTGCTTTGTGGTAGGTCTACAATAAAATCCATAGCTATCTCTTCCCATGGTCTCGTAGGGTTAGCCACGGTTTGTAACAGGCCAAGAGGCTTTCCAGGTCTTTGTTTTGCTTTGGCGCAGGTTACACAACTGTTTACATATTCCTCTATCTCTTGTCGCATCTGCAGCCACCAAAATTGGCATCTTGTCAGATGTAGGGTCTTAAGAAACCCGAAATGTCCAGCCGCTTTAACATCATGGCATTGCTGCAATACATCGTTTTGTGGAGCCATGGGGATATATAACTTATCCTCTTTCCAAGTGTACCCGTCCTTAAACTTGAAGAGCTGGCGATGTCCTAGTAACCAGTCATCTGTTATCAAAGCATCTCGGAGTTTGTACCCCCACCCTTGTGAGGGCCCTGCTAGTGCCAAACTCCCTCCCGCTATATGCTTAGTGGGTACCATAGCTTGTATGATTTCATCCTGCTTGCTATGGTATTGTGGCATTCGGGACAGGGCATCAGCCAGAAAATTCTTCCCTGCAGGGACACACTTTAATGTAAAGTTAAACCGTTGAAAGTATTGGGCCCACTGCACCTGTTTGGGGGATAATTTTCTAGGAGTCTGCAAGGATATTAGGTTCCGATGGTCCATCCATACTTCGAATTGAGATTTCGCTCCTTCTAGGATGTGTCTCCATGTAAGAAGTGCCCACCGAACTGCGAATGCCTCTTTCTCCCAAATAGCCCACTCACGTTCAGCTGGGGTGAATTTTTTCGACGTGTAGGTGCAAGGTTGCAATTGGCCTCGATCATTAGGTTGTAACAGGACAGCACCAACAGCCACGTCGCTTGCATCTGTTTGTACTATGAACAATTTATCTTGGTTGGGGTGTTGCAAAATGGGTTCTTGTGCGAACAAGGTTTTCAAAGTCTCGAAGGTCTTCTGGCATTCTGGAGTCCATGTTATACGTTGGCTCAGTTTCACAGGGGTAATAATACTTCCTTTTGTGCATAAAAGGTTGGTGAGAGGTAATGCTATATGGGCAAATGCTGGGATGAATTGGTGGTAAAAATTAGTGAATCCGAGGAAACTTTGCACCTGTTTCCTCATCTTTGGTGCTTGCCATTCCATAACTGCCACTATCTTTTTGGGATCCATCCGTAACCCCCCCTCGAGATTCTATACCCCAAATAATCCAGCTCAGTGCGATGGAACTCACATTTCAATATTTTAACAAATAGTTTGGCTGCCAGTAATTTTTCCAGCACTTGGCTGACTAATCGTGTGTGCTCCTCCATAGTGTTAGTGTAGATAAGAATATCATCGAGATGCACTAACACTCCTCGGTATAGGTATTCATGCAACACTTGTAAGCCGAATGGCATAACTCAAAATTTATAACTGCCAAGGGGGCAGTTGAAAGTGGTCTTCCACTCATCCCCCTCTTTAATACAGATATGATAATATGCTTCTCTTAAATCCAATTTGGTAAAGATATGGCCTGTAGCCAATGTTGCTAATAGATCCTTTATTAACAGTAATGGATATAGGGCAGTGGCTCTCAACCTTCCTAATGCTGCGACCCTTTAACACAGTTCTTCATGTTGTGGTGACCCCCAACCAGGGGTGGGTTCTAAATTTTTTTACTACCGGCTCTGTGGGTGTGGCTTATTTTGTGGGCATGGCTTGGAGGTCAGGTGACTGGGTGGGCATGGCTAGCTGGTCAGGTGACCGGGTGGCCATGGCTATGTGTATAGGGACTACTCAGAGGGCTGAAAAAAGTCATTTCTGACAGGTCCTCGCACTTTTGACTGGTCCTCACACTTATGACCATCCTCACATTTATGCCTGCGCAGCATTCTTAACAACCATGTCACTCATTTCACAACTGCTTCTCTTCAACATGGTATAAGATAGGGCAAAAAATGTAAAATGTGAGGACAGTCGTAAATTCGAGGACTAGTCAAAAGTGCGGGGACCAGTCAAAAATAACTTTTTCAGCCCTGAGTAGTCCCTGTGCACAAAAGGGGCTATCCTTAGAAGATCATCTGACGGCCGTGACCAGGGGAGCCTTCGCACAGCTGGTGCACTGTAACAGTGCTTAATCAGCTTTGCCACCAAGGCTCTTTATTTAGTTTAGTTTAGTTTAGTTTAGTTTAGTTTAGTTTAGTTTAGTTTAGCTTAGCTTAGTTTAGTTTAGTTTAGTTTAGTTTAGATTAGTTTAGTTTAGTTTATTATATTTATATACCGCCCTTCTCCCAAAGGACTCAGGGCGGTGAACAGCCATGGTAAAAACAATATACAACAAAAATTTAAAAACTTAATTAAAATAATTAAATAATGGGCCGAATTTAAAACACCCAACTAAAATCATTTCAAAACCCCTATCAAAACCCAATTTAAAATCCTTTATCCCGTCAGACCAGCTTGCTGGAATAATAGGGTCTTCAGAGCACGATGGAAGGCACGGAGGTCGGGGATCCTTCATATGTCCGGGGGCAGTTCGTTCCATAGGGCCGGGGCCTCCACAGAGAAGGCTCTCCCCCTGGGGGTCACCAGCCTACATTGTTTGGCCGACAGCACCCTGAGGAGGCCCTCTCTGTGGGAGTGTATTGGTCGGTGGGAGGCAATCAGTGGCAGAATGCAGTCCTGTAGATAACCAGGTCCTAAGCCATGGAGCGCTTTAAAGGTGGTAACCAATACCTTGAAGCACACCCGGAAGACCACCGGGAGCCAGTGCAGCTCGCACAAGAAGGGTGTTACATGGGAGCACCAAGACGCCCCCATTATTACTCGTGCAGCCGCAATTTGGACCAGCTGGAGCCTCCGGGTGCTCCTCAAGGGGAGCCCCATGTAGAGAGCATTACAATAGTCCAGCCGGGAGGTGATGAGGGTGTGAGTGACTGTGCGCAGGGTGTCCCAATCCAGAAAGGGCCGCAACTGGGAGATCAGGCGAACCTGATAGAAAACCCCTCTGGCCATGGCCGTCATATGATCTTCCAAAGACAGCCGTGAGTCCAGGAGGATGCCCAAGTTGTGAGCTCTCTCTGAGGGGGGTAAGATCTCATCCCCAATAGCCAGCGATGGTGTTAGCTGGCTATATCGGGCCGTCGGGAGCCACAGCCACTCAGTCTTGGAGGGGTTGAGTCTGAGCCTGTTTCTCCCCATCCAGATCCGCATGGTCTCCAGGCAGCGGGACATCACACCAAGGGCATCATTGGGGTGGCCTGAGGTTGAAATGTACAACTGCGTGTCATCGGCATACAGTTGACACTTCACCCCAAAGCCACAGATGATCTCACCCAGTGGTGAAAGAGCCTGTAGTACAGTGGACTAAAGCACTGTTATTAACAGATTAACATTTGCTGCTTGCAATTACTGCAAGTTCAAATCTCACCAGGCTCAAGGTTGACTCAGCCTTCCATCCTTTCAAAGGTAGGAGAAATGAGGACCCAGATTGTTGGGGCAATAAGCTGACTTTGTATAAATATACAAAAGTATAAAGGCTATTGCTTAATGCATTGTAAGCCACCCTGAGTCTCCGGAGAAGGGCGGCATATAAATTAAAAGCAAAAAAATAAAAATAAAAATAAATAAAATAAATAAATAAATGTTAAACAGAAGGGGCGATAGGACTGACCCTTGCGGCATCCCACAAGTGAGGAACCTCGAGGTCGACCTCTGCCCCCCTATCAACACAGACTGCGTATGGTCAGAGAGGAAGGAGGTGAACCACCGTAGAATGGTGTCCCCCACTCCCACCCCCTCCAGCCGACGCAGCATGATACCATGATCGATGGTATCAAAAGCCGCTGAGAGATCTAGGAGGACCAGGACAGAGGAGCAACTCCTGTCCCGGGCCCTTCAGAGATCATCAACCAATGCGATCAATCCCGTTTCCGTGCTGTAACCCGCCCTGTCCGGAGCCACCGAACCAACTGATCTGTACAGGTCAGGTCGCACCCACAAGTGACCCGCCTACTTATGGGACTATGTTTCATAAATGACTCCTAATTGGATAGCGCCAGCCAGAGGGGGAGGGGTGTTAGATATTGGATAGACTGACGCAGGAACCAATCAGGGGCTCCGAAGTCGGAGCGGGAAAAACAAGCACGTGTCAATGGCTGAAGCCCCGGATAGCTTCCTTTAAAAAGAGCTGCCATGATTCAGCTTGGCATTGCTTTTACTAGAGCTGAATAAACCTTTTAAATCGACCGCACATGTCCTGCGCCTTTGTCCATACCCACAATTCAATATATAGGGCAGCTGCACTGTGAAAATCAGAGTTGCATCTTGTTAGCAAGTGAACGTAAATTTGTCAGGAAGATCGAAGGCAGAGCGCTTCTATTTCCCCTATTCCTTAGCTTGTTTAAAATTCCTGCCCTTTTACCTTGTCTCCGTTTCCTCCATTTGGTTTTCTTGGTAATCCATAGCTCCAGGGAAATTGCTTCTTCCTGTGTTAGAATCTCCTCTGCGTTTGTAAAGACGGGTGTGTTTGTGTGTGTGTGAGATCACAGAAAGCTGCTCCTTAAAGAAACATTGCTTAATTCTTAGCAGATGGTCTCGTGAGTATGAAATCTGTAGTGTGTCGCAGAGAATAATTAAAAATAAAGAAACC
The DNA here is from genome assembly GCF_059756535.1 of Pantherophis guttatus. Taxonomy (NCBI): domain Eukaryota; kingdom Metazoa; phylum Chordata; class Lepidosauria; order Squamata; family Colubridae; genus Pantherophis; species Pantherophis guttatus. The sequence goes on from NC_142074.1 coordinate 6,185,085, forward strand.
ATTAGAGAGCATTTCACTGAGGCAGCCTTCGGCGGCGCCGTCTTGGATGTCTTGGAAGTTCTTCCCTATCTTATTATTTAAGATTTGCCTTATTTATTTGATTGATTTTTATTAATCCTATTCTTCCTTGATTTCTAATTTTCCACTCTTGTCCTTATTATTTGCCTATTTATCTTTTATTTTATGTCCTGTATTTATTTTTATTCTTTACCAGGCTCTTCCCTCCCTGCCTATTGGAACTTCAGGCTTAATTTGTTGCCTTCACTTCTGTCGTTCGCTGCTCTGGCCTCTTGTTGTTTTCTCTGTCAGCTCCCTTCTGTCTTTCGGGTGTTCTGGTCTTTTCAGTTACATCCAGGGGTGAAATCCAGCAGGTTCTGACAGGTTCTGGAGAACTGGTAGTGGAAATTTTGAGCAGTTTGGAGAACCGGTAGTGGAAATTTTGAGTAGTTTGGGGAACCGGCAAATACCACCTCTGGCTGGCCCCAGAGTGGGGAGGGAATGGGGATTTTGCAGTATCCTTCCCCCTGGAGTGGGGTGGGAATGGAGATTTTGCAATATCCTTCTCCTGCCACACCTACCAAGCCATGCCCACCAAGCCACATCACTCCCACTAAGCCACACCCACAGAACTAGTAGTAAAAAAATTTGATTTCACCACTGGTTTCATCCCTGTTTTGGTTAGCTCTCTCAGCCTGCTGTTCAGTTAGCTCAGCTCCACTGTCTGGTCTGCTCCACTCAGCCTGCCATTCAGTTCCACCATCTCTTTTCCCATTGCTCTCTGCGCTGCTCTCAGGCTCTAGCTCACTGTGCTGCTCTGTGCTGTTGCTGGCTCTCCTACCTGCTGTTCTGCCACTGCTTTTTGCTCTGTAGCCACTTGGCTCCCATTTGCTTGTCCATTGTGTCAGGACGCTGCTTCCACCAGCAAACAACCTGGATGGTCCCTAGCAAGCTCATCTCTCCTCTCTTCCCTTACTCCCTGCTCTGCTATCTCACTGGCTCGATGGTCCACAGCAAGTTCACCTCTGCTCCTCCCTGCTCCACTCTCTCACCGGCTTGTCTTTTTGTTCTCTGCCAGTCGTTGCTGCCCTCAGTTTGCTGGCCTCTCCACTTCACAGCTGATTTTCCTCCCTGCTCCATAGCTGGCTCCATTCACTCACTCTATCACCTCTTTATTCTCCACTGGTTGGTTTTGCTGCCCGCAGTCAGTTTGTCTCTCCACTCATCTCACTTCAATGGGCCTCTGGTCTCTTGGGTAGGTCTCTTGGGTGCAGCTGGGCTTCTCTCTTTCTTAATTTCTCCAATCTTCCTCTCCTTTTCCTTTCTCTAGTCTTTTTTCTTTTTCTACCCTCTTTTCCTCTCTACCTCTTCCTACCATTTAATCTCAGTTTAATAGCAACTTCCCCCCACCCCCTGAATATAGCAATGCTTTCTCCATGGCAATCTTGGAATGTCTCAATAACTATAAAAGCATACAAAACATCATAAAATACATAAAAATCACCACCAATGTACTGTAGTTAAGTCAGTCAAACTAGGTATAGTTTAAGATAACAATCTCCCATTATTTTGTCCAAGTTGAAAAATGTGGGAAGATGCATGTTGGAAAACAACACCAGCAAATCCCTCCCCTTTTTTTAACTCTTAACCCAAAAGAGACAAAGCCAAGAGAATTTTGATTTTTTTTTTTAAAAAAAAGCTGATTAAGCAAGAGTAGTCAATCACAGGAAATTTTACCAGGCTTTCTATTTCCAGATCTCTTCTAAAAGGAAAATGGCTAGATACCAGCAAAAAGTGAGATAGAGATGATAGAGATAAAGGTAGATGGATGGATGGAGAAAGACCATGTGAGAAAGAGATGGGGTGCCATCCATCTGCTCTGTCACAACAAAGAACCAAGACCTCTTCTTTGGTTTCAGATAAAATCTATACTAGAGAAGAATTCAAGAGTTGCAATGTTTACCTTGAACTGGAGACACCATTTTTTCTTTGAAATAAGTAATTATGAAACTCAGTAATAATATCTGCCTATTTGAGGGACTGTCTTCTCTCCATAGTTTCTACCTGTCTCACATGATCCAACAGAGTTGGCATGCTTCAGGTTAAGCAATGCTACTTGGTGGGACCTCAGAAGCCAGCTTCTGTTCTGGCACCTGTTTTCCAGAATCCATTCCACCTAAAATGTTTACAGCCTTGCCTGGCCTTGCTTAAGAGGGCCCTTAAAACCTGCTCAGAAAGGGCCAGATAACCTACTTGTGGGATGTTTTGGTCTTTTATCCAATTGTTGATTTTCTCCAGATGTTCTCTGATGATATATTCTGAGTTTTATTGTAAGCTGTCCAGAGTTGTAACTCATTGGGATGATTTATAAATCTCAGGAATAAATAGATAAATAATCCTGGGCACCAAAGCAATAGAGGAACTTTTCTACTTCTTTTCATTCAGCTGTGAAACAAGAGAAGGAAGTAGGAAGATCGTGGTGGTCCTAATTGCCATTATGACAGCTGGGAGTTACGGTAATGAGAACTGAATACGCTAAGAAAGAGCTCACAAAATTAGGGAAGCCCAGCAGAAAAGAAATTATCCACTCATGTAATTTACTGTAAAAGATTTCCTTCTAGTAACCATGTTGAGCTGATGATAGGTAGGAATTGTGGTGCTGAGCTGAGAACAACTGTTAAAATAGAACATAGAATAATAAGGTTGGAAGGGATCTTGAAGGTCTTCTAATCCAAACCTCTGTTCAAGCAAGGAGAACCTATACCATTTCAGACAGGTGGCTGTCCAGTTTCTTCTTTAAAGCCTCCAGTGATGAAGCACTCACAACTACTGAAGGGAACCCATTCCACAGGTTAATTGTTCTCACCATTGGGAAATTTCTCCTTAGTTCTAGATTGCTTCTCTCTTTGGTTAGCTTCCATCTGTTGTTTCTTGTCTTGCCTTCTAGTGCTTTGGAAAATAGGTTGATCCTTTCTTGTTTGTGGCAGCCCTTCAAATATTGGAGCACTGCTGTAATGAGCAAAGTAGTTTAAATTTACTGCTCAGACTAACAATACCAAATCTTTTATTTCTCTTCATAATCCAAGATAGAAACTTGAGTCTATGAGAATTGCTTGGGAAATCTGCCCCCCACTTCTTTCTAAAAGAGATCTGATTAGACAATCACTAACAAGCATTAATCCTATTACTAGGCCTAAATAGATAGGGACCCGGGTCTAGAAGGTGGGATCCATATTTCTGCTATCTTTCTCCTGGAAACAGAGTATTTATCTGCTTATGTATCTTATGTTAGGGAGGAAGTTGACTCTTAGAAACCAAGTAAACAAACTTGTTTTACAGTACTTTGTTGCCTTGGTTTTCAGTGACAATAGCACTCTAAGCTCAGTGACAGATTTATTTTATTTTATTTTAATTTTATTTTATTAAATTTCTATACCGCCCTTCTCCCGAAGGACTCAGGGCGGTGAACAGCCACAAGATAAAACACATAAATACAAAAATTAAAATAGATTAAAAACAAATTAAATAATTTGGCTGAATTTAAAATACCCCATAATTTAAAACAAATTAAAATTTATATTTAAAATTTATATTTAAAAGGGGAGAAGATTTAGGCCAGGCCAGCTTGATGAAATAAAAAAGTCTTGAGCGCACGACGGAAGGTGCGCAGATCCGGGATCCTCCGTATCTCCGGGGGGAGCTTGTTCCAGATCGTAGGTGCCCCCACAGAGAAGCCTCTCCCCCTAGGGGCCGCCAGTCGACATTGTTTGGCTGACAGCACCCGGAGGAGCCCCTCTCTATGGGAGCGTACTGGCCAGTGGGAGGCTATTGGTGGTAGCAGGCGGTCCTGTAGTTAACCAGGTCCTAAGCCATGGAGCGCTTTAAAGGTGATAACCAAAACCTTGAAGCGCACTTGGAAGACCACCGGGAGCCAGTGCAGCTCGCGCAGGAAAGGTGTTACATGGGAACTCCACGTTGCTCCCATAACCACCCGCGCGGCCGCACTCTGTGCCAGTTGGAGCCTCCGAGTGCACTTCAAGGGGAGCCCCATGTAGAAAGCGTTACAATAGTCCAGACGAGAGGTGACGAGGGCATGAGTGACTGTGTGTAGGGAGTCCCGATCTAGAAAGGGACGCAACTGGAGGATCAGGCAAACCTGATGAAAAATCCTCCCGGTCACAGCCGTCAAGTGCTCTTCTAAAGACAGCTGTGAATCCAGGAGGACGCCCAAGTTGCGAGCCCTTTCCGTGGGGGCCAATGATTCGCCCCCAATAGTCAGCGATGGCGCCAGCTGACTATATTGGGACATCAGAAACCACAGCCACTCAGTCTTGGATGGGTTGAGCCTGAGCCTGTTCCTCCCCATCCAGATCCGTACGGCCTCCAGACACCGGGACATCACTTCAAGGGCATTGTTGGGGTAGTCCGGGGTGGAGATGTACAGCTGGGTGTCGTCAGCGTACTGATGGTACTTCACCCCGAAACCACGGATGATCTCACCCAGCGGCTTTACATAAATGTTGAACAAAAGGGGCGAGAGGACTGATCCCTGCAGCACCCCACATATGAGGAGCCTCGAGGTCGACCTCTGCCCCCCTGTCAACACAGACTGTGACTGGTTGGAGAGAAAGGAGGAGAACCACCATAGTACGGTGCCTCCCACTCCCAACTCTTCCAACCGGTGCAGCATGATACCCTGGTCGATGGTATCAAAAGCTGCTGAGAGATCTAACAGGACCAAGACAGAGGAGCAATCCCTGTCCCGAGCCCTCCAGAGATCATCAACCAACGCGACCAATGCCGTTTCCGTGCTGTACCCAGGCCTGAAACCTGACTGGAACGGATCTAGATACGATGTTTCATCCAGGTACTGGGGAAGCTGTCGCGCAACCGCACTCTCAACAATCTTCGCAACAAAGCGAAAGTTGGAGACTGGACGATAATTAGCCAATACTGCCGGGTCCAGGGAAGGCTTCTTGAGGAGAGGCCTCACCACCGCCTCCTTCAAGGCGGCGGGGAAAGCACCCTCACCCAATGAAGCATTTATAATCCCCTGGAGCCAGCCTCGCGTCACCTCCCGGGAAGCCAGCACTAACCAGGAGGGACACGGGTCCAACAAACATGTGGTCACGTTCAATCTACCCAGAATCCTGTCCACGTCATCTGGGGTCACAGGATCAAACTCATCCCAGATAACATTCTCAAGACCTGCCTCCGTCACCCTCGCTGGACCTACCCAGTCGGAGTCCAGACCTTCCCGAATCTGAGTGATTTTGTCATGCAAATATTGAACAAAATCCTCGGCTCTTCCCTCCATATATTTCATTATATTCCATTCTTTCAAAAAGCCTCAAGAGTTTGTTATACTTTTTTCACTGAGAATCCTTTCCAGAGAGGATGGCACAGGTGAGACATGGCACGGGTGAGACCTTGGAATTCTGCATTCAGTTCCAGTCACCACAATACAAAGTAGATGTTAAAACTCCTGAAAGAGTGCAGAGAAGAGCAATAAAGGAGATAAAGCATTTTATAATTTTTATTGAAGACGTTTTTTAACAAAATAAAAACAATAAAATAAAAAATAGTAAATAGTAAAAAAAAATAGAAAAAAGAAGCAGAAAGGCTAAGAAAAATTATATAGAAGCTGCTTTCTATCTTGACAGTTGTTATAGTGACATTTATAGTTTGCCCTCTCTCTCTAAAGTTACATCACAATTTCTTCTTTCCATAAGCATCCCTTTCCAATCTTCAAACCCATCAATCACAAGTTAATTTTTCTCTTTTCTCAGCAAAAGTCCATATGGGGTTCCAGTCACTGATAAACATAACTGTTGATCTTTCTCTAATCAGACAAGTTAATTTTGACATTTCCCTCAATGCAAAACCGTTTCATCAATAGAAGGTCTGGTTGAGGAACAGATCAAGCCAACTCTGTCCTTTGCCTCATTGTTTTCTTTTTAGAAGATGGATAGATGGATGGGTGGATGGATGGATGATGAGCCATCAAGTCATTCTTGATAATAAACTTCAACTTCTAGTAACAGAATGAACGTGCCACAGGTAGTCCTCGATTTCAAGCCCAAAATTTCTGTTGTTAGGTGAGACATTTGTTAAGTGAGTTTTGCCCCATTTTACAACCTTTCTTGCTACAGTTGTTAAATGAATCAATGCACTTGTTAAATTAGTAATACCGTTGTTAAATGAATCTGGCTTACCCATTGATTGTTAGAAGGTTGTAAAAGCTGATCACATGACCCCAGGACACTGCAACCATCATAAATCTGAGTCAGTTGCCAAGCATCCAAATTTTGATCACATGACTATGGGGATGCTGAAGTGGCCATGTGAAAAACAGTCATAAGTCGCTTTTTTCAATGATGTTGTAACTTTGAATGGTCAGTAAATGAATAGTTGTAAGTCAAGGACTACCTGCACATGTTCCTGTAAGTAAGGAATATCTTCTAATTCCAGAAGGTTTTGCTTGGCATTGGTTCTACTGATTTATTTGCATTATCTCTACACTGCCTGATTAAGTCAATTCTGAGTGGTATACCATAAAACCCTCAGCAAAAGTTAACCTTTAAAAAGAACAACTGCCCCCAAACTCACAATTAAATAATGCAGCACAATTCAACAATAACAATAGCCAGATTTTCCTTTCCAGGAGCTGAAAGCAGAGCAAAGAGTTCATGTGCACCTCAGGAGTCAATATATTCTGCAGTGTTGGGATTACCTATCAGGTGCAAGGAACCAGAACAACTGAGCTGACCAGAATTACTTCTTTATTGTTGCCTGCTTATTTACAGGAATCTCACCAGACTCACTACATTCTTTTGAGAATAGCCAGATTTTTGTAAACCTCCCGGAGTTCACCAAGAAGCAGTGGACAGCCATACAAATTTGAATGAATGAATGAATGAATGAATGAATGAATGAATGAATGAATAACTGAGCCTTGTTGGCACAGTGGTTAAAGTGCAGTATTTCAGGCAAACTCTGCCCACAGCCTGGAATTTGATCCTGATGGGCTCAAGGTTGACTCAGCCTTCCATCCTTCCAAGATTGGTAAAATGAGGGGCCAGATTGTTGAGGGCAATATGCAAATAATGCTTCCATTGTAAACCATCTAGAGAGCACTGTAAAGCACTATGGGGTGGTATAGAAGCCTAAATGCAATCGCTATTGCTAAATAAATAAAGGCTTCAGAAATTCCAGAGGTTCTTTGGCCTCCATCACTTCCTCCAGTGATGGAGAGTGAAAAGCCAGTCTTTTCACTCTCCATGCCCCTGCCCCCCACTTTAGCTGGAAATTCCACTACATTGCTCCTGAGAAAGCTGCATTTTGGTTCATGCACTTCTCAGAGTGGTGGGCCCTTGAGCAGACCCTTTCTGGATGCCCCTGTTGGAAGAAATCTCCTTCTAGGTTCTGCTCCAAGTGGGGAAACAGACACTGGAAACATGGAGGCTGCTTGGGAAGATGGTTTAATGGTGGACAGGATCACATAGCTTGAGTTCCTGAACAGAAAAGGGGGTAGATACAGCGAGTTTTTCAGGTTTTATGCTCTCTCTGGCTTTGAACTTCCTGGGGCCCAGAAAGAGTACTCTGATTGGTTGTCAGATTCCGGGGGGGGGGGTCTTGCTGGCTGATGGTCACATGTGCTTCCCAGGTCACATGTGGTGAGTTTCTGCTGCTATTGTGTAGAGGGCTAATCCTATCTTTGTTGGATCTTTGGCAATTCCTACTATGGCTCTGCCTGAAGGAGGCAGATCTTTGTTATGTAGAATAGACTGGCCCAGGCCTTAATGGCCCATTGACAAAGGGTGGGGGCAGGAAGGTGGGAGCTGCTTTGTCTGTAAAATATGCTTCTCCATTTCTCATCCAGGGAAATATAATATTCTGCCTTTTTCATATTTCCTAAAATATTTCACTCTTCCAAGAAAGAGGTGGGTGCTAACTTCCTACACCCCTACAGGATGAAGAGAAACCTCCTGAGTAAGACAGGTTTGACTTCTGTTTTCCAGCCTTGCACTGATTGGTAGAGCAACTGTCTCTTTAGCAGGAATTCTCACTCTGCAAGAAGAAAGGTGGGCATCTGATTCCCACTGTAAAATTCATGAAGGGTTGTATATCAAAGCTATTGAGAGGGCCAGAGGAAGGATTTAATTATGCTTTCCCCTCACCTCTTTTTCCTCATTGTTTCCTATGTGAAAGTCATTTTTCCCCTTTGGTCAATTAATATCCATGGTTGAGCAAATGGGAATAAATAGAGAAACCCCAGATATTCATATAGCTGTTCAGATTTTAGCAGATGTGCTTGACTGCCTTGAATGAAAAGTATAGATTCACCCAATTATTTAAAATACAGTAATAAGTATTTTTCAGTATGAAACCCTTCATAGGGCTGCAGCTTTCTTTCCCTTCTATGGGGATGTATATTTTTATGGGCAAGCTGTACTTCGGAGTCCTTGGTGCTCTCTCAGCTTGGCAGTTTGCTTACAGACATTTCATTTTTTTAAAGATGTTAAACAGATGTTTAACACGGGACAAACAACCAAACAGAAAACAACATCCTAATGAGGGGACTGCCAAGGAGGAAACCACACCCCCACCAAGACTGGTAGGGCAAACTATTGCATATAAACAGAGCAAATCCCACCTGCATTGATGATGTTACCTAACTAGGTAACAAATATCTGCAAGCAAACAGCCAAACTCTGAAGCATTAAGGACTCCACAATTCAACCCCGAGCTACAAAGGTTCTCCTCTATTGCATATCTATATATGTATAGTTGTGTGAAAGATGACTGATAGGCATCTAGGATGGATGATAGACAATTGTTCTAATCTGTTCTTCATTAAAAAAAAAAAACTATGTAAGACTCCTGAAGTGTTCTCATTTAGAACTTCCTCATCTGTCTGTTTTCTTCCGCCTACTTTTCTTTCAAAAATATTTTGGTTTGCTTTCATTGACTTCTGTAACTCTTGCTGAGATGGGTCCTGATAGATTCTTTTCCCTCTCATGAGATAAATGTATTCCGTAAAAACCAAACGTCAGTTAGCATATCTTTGCTTGCCATGATACATGTTCTAATGAAAGGAAAATTCTCCCTTGTACTGTGTGAATGAAATCACTGTATTTTTTAAATACTGATTTTACATTTTGAGAAGGAAAGGAGGACGGAAGGAAGGAGAAATGAATGAATAAAGGAAGGAAGGAAGGAAGGAAAGAAGAGAGGGAGGGAGGAAGGGAGGGAGGGAGGGAGAGGAAGGAAACAAGGAAGGAAGGAAACAAGGAAGGAAGGAAGGAAGGAAGGAGGAAGGAAGGGGGGAGAAAAACAGGAAGGGAAGGAGGGAGGGAAAGGTGGGAAGGGAAGGAAGGAAGGAAGGAAGGAAGGAAGAAAGAGAGGGAGGAAGGGAGGGAGGGAGGGGAAGGAAACAAGGAAGGAAGGAAACAAGGAAGAAAGAAAGGAAGGAGGAAGGAAGGAAGGGGGGAGAAAAACAGGAAGGGAAGGAGGGAGGGAAAGGTGGGAAGGGAAGGAAGGAAGGAAGGCAGGAAGGAAGGAAAGAAGAGAGGGAGGGAGGAAGGGAGGAAGGGAGGGAGAGGAAGGAAACAAGGAAGGAAGGAAACAAGGAAGAAAGAAAGGAAGGAGGAAGGAAGGGGGAGAAAAACAGGAAGGGAAGGAGGGAGAGAAAGCTGGGAAGGGAAGGGAAGGAAGGAAGGAAGGAATGAAGGAAGGAAGAGAGGGAGGGAGGAAGGGAGGGAGAGGAAGGAAACAAGGAAGGAAGGAAACAAGGAAGAAAGAAAGGAAGGAGGAAGGAAGGAAGGGGGGAGAAAAACAGGAAGGGAAGGAGGGAGGGAAAGGTGGGAAGGGAAGGAAGGAAGGAAGGAAGGAAGGAAAGAAGAGAGGGAGGGAGGAAGGGAGGGAGGGAGAGGAAGGAAACAAGGAAGGAAGGAAACAAGGAAGAAAGAAAGGAAGGAGGAAGGAAGGAAGGGGGGAGAAAAAGAGGAAGGGAAGGAGGGAGAGAAAGGTGGGAAGAGAAGGAAGGTGGGAAGGGAAGGAAGGAAGGAAGGAATGAAGGAAGGAAGAGAGGGAGGGAGGAAGGGAGGGAGAGGAAGGAAACAAGGAAGGAAGGAAACAAGGAAGAAAGAAAGGAAGGAGGAAGGAAGGGGGGAGAAAAACAGGAAGGGAAGGAGGGAGAGAAAGGTGGGAAGGGAAGGAAAGGAAGGAAGGAATGAAGGAAGGGAGGGAGGGAGGGAGGAAGGGAGGGAGGGAGGGAGAGGAAGGAAACAAGGAAGGAAGGAAACAAGGAAGAAAGAAAGGAAGGAGGAAGGAAGGAAGGGGGGAGAAAAACAGGAAGGGAAGGAGGGAGGGAAAGGTGGGAAGGGAAGGAAGGAAGGAAGGAATGAAGGAAGGAAGAGAGGGAGGGAGGAAGGGAGGGAGGGAGGGAGAGGAAGGAAACAAGGAAGGAAGGAAACAAGGAAGAAAGAAAGGAAGGAGGAAGGAAGGAAGGGGGAGAAAAAGAGGAAGGGAAGGAAGGAGAGAAAGGAAGGAAGGAAGGAAGGAAGGAAGGAAGGAAGGAAGGAAGGGCGGAGTTACCAGAAACCATAGGAAACGATCCCCTAACCCCGTTTTCCCTCTTTCTCTGCTGGGAGGGAAGAAGGACCGACTGGAAAGCAGGTGGGGAAGCGGGTGCTTCTATCGAGGGAAGGTGGAGAAGGAGCCGCCGGCGCTCCCGTCGCAGCAGCTGGACTAGCCCGGTCAGCCTCCCGTGCCTGGCCGGCCACTTTTCCTTACTCTTCCGCTCTGCGCGCAAAGGCCTCGTGGACGGCTGGCCGCGGGGCCGGAGGGGAGGCGAGGGGCGCGCGACGGCTTCCCCGCGGTCTGGCCACCCTCGACTCCGAACCTCCGAAGCGCGGCAGCGGAGGCGGCGGCGGCGGCGGCGGCGGCTGGATGTGTAGCCAATCCCGAGAGCAAAAGCTGCTCGCCAGCCTCCCCCCCCGACCCCTCCCCGCGCCTCGTCTGCCCCGTGGATCCGCGCAGCTCCAGCACCGGCTTCGCCAAGGGAGACGCGCCGCTCTTCGCCTCACCGGGGGGCGGATGGGCAAGTTTGGGGGCCCCCAAGAGACTCATGGAAGAAAACGCCGCGGGGGCATCTTCCCAGACCCCCGCCTGCGCCGCCCCGCCGCCCCCGTCTCTCCCGTAGCCTCGGCACCTGAATTGTGGTGAAAAGGAAGAAGATGATGGTTCGCGCCCCATTGTTTTTCCTCCCTGCGCGCAAGGGCAGCGGAACCCGTGGACGATCCGGATGAGGTAGAACCCCCAGGGTCGCTCGCGTAGGTAAGCTTACCTGAGCTAGAAGCTTTCCTGTTCTGTGTGCTCTTCCGAAATGCGGGAGGGGGGGAACTCCAGATGCTGCGGGGTGGGCAGGGATGCGTGTCTCTTGTTTATGGGGTTCAGGCGCGCAAGGGCCCGTTGTGGTGTCTTTCCAATGCAACGGGGGGGGTTCTTCTTAGGGGTGGGAGGAAAGAGATCGTTGCCATGAACGAGCAATGGGCTGAGATCTCAGTTCCACTCAAGAGCGGATCCCCAGTCTCATCCCTCCCTACCTGAATCCCAAATTCACATCTCTCCTACGTCTCTCCCTCCCGCTTCTCGCCCAGAGAATTAAGGGATGGGGGGGGGGGCAAAAATAGACGAAGACACCAGCATTTCTTAAGCTTATAGGCATCTCTACGATGTACCGACTTGACTTCGTGCAATTTACTTGCGAGGAATACTGTGGCCGCTGTAAAAGCTGAAGGCTGCAATCTGACACGTTTCCTCCGGGCTAAATCCCATTGAACTTAATGGGATTTACTTTGAAATAGGGGTACATTTCTGCTCTGGCGTCTTCCTTAAATTCCTCTTGGAAGACAGTCATACTGCCATGGCATAACTTGGAGTAAAAGCCCTGCCCCCCCCCAACAGAATGAACAGAGGAATTTCAGGGGGCTAAAAAAACAACCCCACCCTCAGAAAGACTCCTCAGAAGTCCTGAGTGCAAAATCACAACATTTGTAGAATGCAAAACACCAGTTTCTGATAACTTCAAGAGATACCAGGATAATCATCCTGCAAACTGTGCAGAAGCCTTTAGAAAACCTACTTGCCATGAAAGGCTGTTTAAGGTAAGGAACGAGGCTGGTTGCCTTTCTGAATTCTCTGAGCCTCACAAAGACTTCTGCTGCAAATTTGCTTCCTTGTTCAATGATGTGCTTTGATTGCTTCTTGTCAGATTTGATCCCTGCTTCCAATTAGTAATTAGCATTACTTCAGACAATCTTGCTTAATGTTACCCTCATTCCCAGAAATATCAATTCATGTCTCTCACTTCAGAGAGTACTGTCTCATCTCTCTCTCTCTCTCCCTCCCTCCCTCCCTCTCTCCCTCCCTCTCTCTCTCTCTCATCCATTTATGTATGCATGCATCTGTCCATCCGTCTATCCATCCGTCTATCCATCCATCCATCCATCCATCCATCCTTCCGTCCATCCATCCTTCCGTCCATCCATCCATCCACCACCCACCCATCCATGCAGCTACATACTATATTTTATCCATCCATCTTTCTATCCTGGCTATGTGGGCAGTTATAGACTGAAACTGCACTTGGAAGGATGGGAAAGCCAAATACCCCAGGAGGCCTCGTCTTGAAACCTTTAAAGATGCCAGCTCATTTAGATTTTATGACTGGAACTTGTCTGCCTTGGGAGGAAGAAGCAGATCTTAACTAGAAGTCACTCCATTAATTTTAGTGGGCTTGATTTCTGTTGAGTACAGGATGGCTTTGATCACAGGTCTCTCGCACACATTTTTAATTCTTAACAATTTTTTATTGTTAATATCAAGTACAAGAAGATGGATACATTCTTTGGAGAAAGGGATGGGGAAGAAGAAATTTCTCTTTCTCTCCCTCTTTCTCTCCCCTTCTCTCCCTTCCCCTCTTTCCCACTTCCTCTCCCTTTTTTCTTTCTCTTTCTCTCCCGCTCCCCCTCTTGCTCCTCCCTCCCCGTCTCCCCCTCTCCCTTTCTCTCCCTTTACCTCCCTTCCCCTCTTTCCCACTTCCTCTCCCTTTTTTCTTTCTCTTTCTCTCCCCCTCTCAATCTTGCTCCTCCCTCCCCCTCTCCCCCTCTCCCTTTCTCTCCCTTTCCCTTCCTTTCTCTCTGTCTCTCTCTCCTCCCCTCTCTCCTTCCTTGAGGACAATTGAGAAGTCACAGTGTGGGTGTGGGTATGTGTGCAAGTGTTTCTCATTGTTTGTACTGCTTTTTTGTTGAGGGACTGTATTGGTGCATGAGAGACAGAAATACATGCGCACACATGCACAAAAACATAAACTGTGATGCCTCCAGAAAGCCTGTAATACTTTCCACTGGATAAATTTAATGCTGTCCACCGGACATAATTTCCCCCCCTCTTTACCTAAGTGCTTTTTTGCTTAGCTATTTGCCAGATCTCCTGGCATTTTAAAATGCACACATACCACCTCAGCGTTGCTCACCTCTCTTTGATAGGAATGTGCTCAGAATTTTACTGTGGCTCTCTGGAGACTCACCAATATCTGGGCATCTGCACAGTTTAGCCCTGTGGACCTTTCCAGAGGTTGCAAGCACTCCTCCCAGGACCTCTGTGTATTCTCAAGATTATAACACACCTGCTTGCTCAACAGATAGGTCAGGGATGAATTTTTTATTTGATAAGATCCTCTCTGCCTGTTTCCACTGTGGCTACCAAATTACTTTTGCTTAAGTGCCTCTCAACTGGCCAGAGCAGCAGGAACCCAAATAAAATGCTCCATCAGGTGAAACTTAAATATAACTTTTTTTCAAGACATAACTGAGCAGCTGAGATGGGATGCTAAGCTTTGCTCTTGCTCAGCGAGCTTTAATGTAGCAAGATTGAGATTTTTCCAGATTTCCTGTGAGTAAACCCTCCACGTTTCCTGCCTCTTTCCTTTCTTTCCCCCTTTCTTGCCTTATTCTTAAGAGGAAAAGCTGTATAAATTTAAAGTATTCTTGTTGGTGATCTCAAGCTACACCTCTGAAGAAGCTAATGTGCCTTCTATACCATTCTACACAAAAGGAGCTTATGAGACCCCACCTTCCTTTTGCTGTGGGAAAGACTCAACAAGAGTTTTGAAATTTAGCTTTATCCAGACAAAACAGGATTCAGTAAGTGAGCAAGAAAAGCTTGTTTGTTCTCCCTGTGAGTTCTGTTGAATTGAAAGCTATGAAGCCGTTAAGTAGAAGCAGGCTGGGCATTTTTCTTCTAACTCATCCAGTGAACATAAAACACCTCTATATATGGAGTGAAAATATTGTCTGTTGACCCAAATACGAGCACTAGTTATTCTTTGGTTTATCATTCTATTTTCCTGGTGTGTTTTATTAGCTTCCTTCCCATCTATCACGGAATGCATGAGTAAGTTTGGATTATGGGCCTCACCATTTGTGCGGCATCCAAATGTGCAAAGTTGCAGGCATGGACACATAAGCTTAGTGCTGTTTTTTTGGGGGGGGGAGCATAGAGAAGGCGCACCCTGGATGATTATAAGGACTCCTACAATTGTGATGCATCAGAAGCATAAGCTGAATATTGAGAGAATTGTTGAACGTTTGTTCCTAGAAATTCTATGGGGCAACTGTCTTTAACTAAGAGGCCCTAACCAAGAGTAGTGGGATGCTGAACATAAAATGGACAAACTCCCCTTCCCAGATCAGACTAGATTTTTATCTTTGAATCTTAGAATTGTGATGGGTTTGTAAAAGACATTCCAAATGCTATTAATTAGGCAAGGAAGATAAAAGTTTAAATCTTGCTGTTTTAGTGGGCTTTCTCTCTTACTTTGGGCAAAACCAGCAAAACCTTTAGCATCAATAAAAGAGAATATTTGTAGCTCAGGGCTAAAATGAATAGTCCTTAGTGCTCTCTGAGCTTGGTTGTTTTCTTGCAGGCATTTATTACCCAAACTAGGTAACATCATCAGTGCTAGAAGGGACAGCAAACCTCATTCCCTTCTAGCACTGATGATGTTACCTTGTTTGGGCAATGAAACATCTACAAGAAAACAACCAAGAGAACATCAAGGACTGCACAGGAGTCATTCTCCTCATGGCAAATCCTTCTCCCTTCTAGCACTGATAATGTTACCTAGTTGGGTAATGAAATGTCTGCAAAAAGAAATCAAGCTCAGAGAGACCAAGGACCCCTAAAAACCTTTAGCTCCTGAGTAAGGGAGTCCATACATGCAGTTTTTTAACAATTAATCGTACTGTCCTCATTGCATTAAAAAATAATAAAAATAATAAAAAAATAAATCCTAAAGGCTTAATTTACTTTAGAGGTGGTAATTTACTTCTCTTGGTTTGCTTTTTTTCCTATTAACTTGCCAAATCAAATTAGGCTTGTGGAAAATAAAGGAAGAATCACAATGTCCCTTCAGTTTCTGAATTATTAATAGAGATTTTGGGGAAATTACTATGCAAACATACTTGCTAATAAAATGATGAAAAGACAACATAGATTAAAGAATAGTCAACTGATATCCAACCCTTTTCCAGTTCATAGCTAACCCTTTTCCAGTTCAAAGAAAGTTGGGTATTATTTTAGTAATTTGCATATCTAGTCCATTTTAATTAAATCCTTGTTTTCTCATTCGATTGCATCCAGCTCATGCTCACAATCAATTGATTGCCCATAACTTTACACACTGTTTTTCAATCAACGTTGCACCTGAGATTTCCCAAATGCTAGCTCTGCATTAGTAGCTGCCAGTGGATTTGCTGCTAATGTCTGTATCCTTTTCTTACAGTGCCCAATTTTACATGTTTGCTATGGATTCTTACAAACAATAGCAATATACAAACACTTATCCTGTGGGAATAGCATGTTTCATTCATGCAGAAACAGCATAAAACTGTCCTGAGATTATCAAACTGTTTGATGCTCTCTGGAAGCCTTGAATTTAAACTTCCAGATTTTTTGTCATTTTGTCACACAATAGACTGAATCTGTTTTTGAGTTGGGGACATTTTTCATTTCCATCCTTGAAGCTCATGTAATTTAATCAGCTTTGCCGGTACTTTAAAAAAAAAGAAAAAAGTCAGGTCTACCATAATTTTCCAAAACCAACTTTCTGCTTTGCATTCCAGCTGCTGTAAGCCAGACATTTATCATGTCCTACTTGATCCTCCTCTGTGATAGATTTGGCACAACATGTAAAGTCAGCAAAAATGGAGAGTTCATGGGACACATTAAGCTTGTTTTTGGGTGAGGCTATTGTGTGAATCCAAACACGGTACTTTATTTCTGTAAACCAAGATTAATTTAAGTATGGTTTAGAACCTTGTATGAATATCATCAAAAATTATGTTGATTTGGAAAGTTAACAGTTCTGGCTGGAGATGATGAAAGTAGCATGTGACAGCATCAGAGAAGTTTACCAAGATGGACTATTTCAGACTGTATGGATGATTCTGTCACATTGGTTTATTAATTTGTTAAATTTATAAAGCTCCTAACTCCATACAACTCTGGGCAGTGCGCAATACTAAAAAGGATATGAAACAATCTTACAAAGAAGAAAGAGGATTGGGTGAGATTCCATCAATTCTAGGAATCTTTGCAAGGCTTTCATGAGCTAACGGGCAGTATATTCAGTGTGATATAGAAATATTCTTGCCCTTTTCCACAATCTTAAACTCAGCTTTCAGCATTCCCGTATCAATCATTTTGCTGCTTTCCAACAGAATTCACTAATAGTAGAGAAAGCCAAAGAGAAAGAAAATATAAAATTAGGGGATGGAGATAAAATTCAGCCCAAAGGTTTGGGATGTTGTGTAAAATATTTGTAATGCCAGATTTTTTTCTTGCAGAAAATGCTGCTTCAGAGTTCATTGTAATCTACTAACAGGAGAGGGTGTTGCATGAATCAGATGAATGTAGCTCAGAGTAAACAAACATGTAAATCATTGTGGGCTACAGAAAGAAAAGAGGAGGGGAGTGAGGGAGAGAGGATGAACTTGGGGAAGGAGCACTCACAGATGAGATGCTTGCAAGGATCAGTTCTGCCAAATGTCGGTCCATTTTAGAATAGCTGAGCTACTGGAAATAAAAATTAGGGTCAGATATTTTCAGTTTTCATTGCATTTGCTTGTATCTAGGAGCCTGTTCTCCAAGATTTAAGGTGAACGTTTATCATCTTCACAGATTGTACAAGCCTTTCTCTGTCCAACACTATCTGAATCATTAGATTCTGAAATCTTTTCCCTGTCCCAGGGAAAAGCCTGGTCTGAGTTTGAATGGAAACTTATTCACTAATAATCATTTCTCGACTAGGAGAAATGTTAAATCAATGCCAGGCTAAATTTTAGTAGCTTGGTCTAGGTCTATATTTTTGCAGTGAAATGCCTCTACTCTGGTGTGTTAAACTTACTGGGTTTACATATTGTAAACCAGGGGTGTCAAACTCAAGACCATGGGAGGGCTGCAGGTGGCTCTCTCAGGCCCTGTTTTCAGCCTGGATGGCCTCCTGCAGCCCTCTGCCAGCCCCCCCCCCCACCCCGATTCTGTTTTCACTGATAGACAGCTGGCAAAGCAAACTAAAAGCAAAACAAAACAAAAGGAGAAATGCATTTGCATTTGAACATCCAAGAAGGGACAGGAAAGGAGAAAGGGAAAGAGGAAAGAAAAAGAAAAAGATGGGAAGATGGGAAGAAAAAGAAGGAAAGAGGGGAAGGCAGAAGAAAGGAGAATGAAGAGAGAAGAGGGAAAGGAAAAGAAGAAAGGGAAGGAAGGGAGGGAGGGAGGGAAGTCCTGCCTTAGCACTTGGCCACCAGCAAACGGCAAGGTTTCTCTGGAGGACAGGGGTTTGGCATTCTCCCTGGTCTCTCCTTCCTCCACTGGAGACAATGGATCCCCCAACCTCTCCTGGCATCTCTCTGACATGAGTGATGTTGAGCTGGCCACGCCCCCTGACCCCCCCACCCCCAAGGTCAAACACAACCCTGATGCGGCACTCAATGAAATTGAGGTTGATACCCCTGTACTAAGCTATAGTGTGTAATCCATGGTTTATTGAATAAACCTGCTTGGGTTCATCTAATAACCTAATCCATAAATCCATAGTTTTTAAACTATAGCTGGCTCCTTGTCCTGCATTTTGCCAAAGCCATATTAAGCCTGGTGCAATTTTTGGACCCAATCACTTTAATATTTTCTCAGGCCTGTAAACATAGACACAAACTATCCAACATGTAGTTCACACTTCTCATTTCAATTACTTTGACAAAAGAAGGTCTACAGTAGATTCAGTGTAACTCTATTGCCAACATTTTTACTTTCTCTGGCACAAATCAGATGATTGGAGCAATGGAGTTGGTGGCTGTGGGGAAAACAAGATGAGACAAAGCTGTCCATTTCACATTCTCCCATCTTGGAGGGAAAGGGAAGGGAAGGGAAAGGACGGGAAGGGTGGGGAAGGGGAAGGGGAAGGGGATGTGAAGTGAAGTGAAGTAAAGTGAGGGAAAGGAAAGGAAAGGAAAGGAAAGGAAAGGAAAGGAAAGGAAAGGAAAGGAAAGGAAAGAGGAAAGACTCATAATGGCTTGGGAAAGAAGGAACGAAAGAAGGAAAGAAGGAAAGAAGGAAAGAAGAAAGGAACCCCCTTTCTCCTATTTAGGAAGATATTTGAAAAATGTAGCATCCCTAGAAGAAGGAATGAAAATGGATTTACAAAGCTGAGGAAAAGACAATGGACAACGTACCTTCCCCCACCTAATGACAAGCAATTCTGGGGTTTGTAGGCCAACACACTGAGAAGGAATTCAGTGAGAAAAAATGGAACTACACACTGAAGAAATATTTAATCACTAAAGATATCAGTGAGGATTTTTCCTATCAGACAATCTCATCTATGGTCTCTTTCGCCAAAGCGTCATCCCTGGAATGGGATGAGGTGTAATATCTTCTAGCTTTCTTCATTGGCTCCTTTCATAATTCCTGTATATAAGAATGACAGCTTACAGATTTGAGAACTTCAGTTACAACCACAAGTGTTATTTTCATTTGTAATTCAAGTATCTTGCAACTACTGCACTGCAACCCAATTTAGAAAATTCTATAATAAAATAAAAGGGGAAATGATCAGCTCAAATATTCATAGCACAGTAAATAAAAATGTCTGCCTTATAATAGGCTCTTCCTGTTCCAATAAGCTATAAATGGCTTCCATATATTATTACATTAAGTTTAAGAGATAATTGAATTTTCTTTCTTTTCTTTGAATAATGCATTGTATTTACTTCAGCCAACCAAATCTTATGCAGTAGGATATCTGCTAATGGAGGAAACTCCTATTTTTTTTTTGCTTCAGTTATATTTATGCATCAGTCAGTCAAACATAGTCCTCATCATTGTACTTTTTGGGGAAACTACATCTTTAATTACTTGTATAAAGCTGTCACAGGATGAGATTAATGAGATTAATAACATCTTATTTAAAATATCATTTAACATCAGGTGTTAAAGGTGAATAAAGATGACATCTGTTGCTTTTTCTCCCAACAGTATAAAAAGCCAGAAATGAAGCATTTTATTTCCAATATTCACTGTAAGCTAATAATTTCCCAAAGAGAGATCTTGAATACTGTAGTTACTGAACACAAATCCTATAGTTCAGGGTTTCTCAACCTTGGCAAATTTAAGATGTGTGGATTTTAACTCCCAGAATTCCCCAGTCAACTATATTGCTGATTGGTGTGATAGAACAGGGGTCCCCGACTCCCAGGCTGAGGTCCACTACTGGGCTGTGGCCTATTTAGAATTGGGTCATGTGAGAGGCTGGATGGAGCGTGCAGCTCAACTTGTCCTTCACAGAAGGGCTGTGTGAGCATGTGCACCGGCCCACTACTTGTGCATACAAGTTCCCCTCTCCCTTCCCCAGTCAGGCCACCAAGCAGCAAAGGTTGGGGACTGCTGTGATAGAACGTACAGGTAGTCCTCGACATGCAACTGCAACTGAGCCCAAAATTTCTGTTGCTAAGTAAGAAGTTGTTAAGTGAGTTTTGCCTCATTGTATAACTTTTCTTGCCACAGTTATTAAGTGAATCACTGCACTTGTTAAATTAGTAACATGGTTGTTAAGTGAATCTGGCTTCCCCATTGACTTTGCTTTTTAGGAGGTCACTAAAAGTGATCACATGGCCCTGGGACAGTGCAACCGTCATAAATATGAGTCACTTGCCAAGCGTCCAATTTTTGATCATGTGATCCTGGGGATGCTTCAATAGTCATAAATTTGAAAAATTGACATAAGTCACTTTTTAAAGTGCTATTTAAAAAGCACTAAATAAATGACACTAAATAAACCATTGTAAATTAAACCTGTAATCTGGATTCTCAGGAGGGAGGGAGGGCATTCCAGATGAGCAAATGTCAACAAAGTTTAGACAGTTTTTGTGGCAGAAAGAGAATGAAGAAGACTCCTCCCTAATAGTTTTCAGTTTTTGGTGTAAGGTAATCTGCTTTAGTTTGGCAAGATTTCTTTCTATAGGTGAGGAACAACACAGGAAATTGCCTAAAACGTGCTTGATCTCCCAAACAAGATAAGGAAATAGTTTATCAGGACCTTGGACAGATCACAATCCATTAACTGACCTAAACCAGCTTGAAAAGTAAATTTGTCCAAGGCCACAAATTTGGGTCTAAAAAGGTGCTTCTCAGCCCATAGAAAATGGTGGTGCAACTGAAAATGTATCACCAGTCTTTAAAACAGCCATGTCCTTTCAAACATCTGTCGGGCATCTGTCTGAAGACAACAGGGCTACTATTGAGGGGAACTGCAACAATCCCAAGAAATGATATAAAACATATTTTGAAACATATTTGCCAAATTATTTTTGACATGTAGTACAAATGTATTGAATGTTTTACTTGTCTCCCAAATCATTCTTAAATCAGTACCTTTGTCCAAATTATTTTTTTTAAAAAAATTCTTTTCATTTCTTTTTACAATTCTCCACTATTCTTTCTGTAAGAACATTTCATTTAGCATCCACATAAAAAAACTGGATTTCGTTTTAGAAACAAAACTCCATAGGATTATGATCCGAAAAAAATCCTTAATAATATCTCTACTTTAGAAAACTTAATAGCCTAATTGTTTGAAATCTGTATCATATCTATTCTTGAAAAGGATCCATGTATTTCAGAAAAGTAGATGTATTCTAGTGAAGTGCCATTTTTCTGTTTCTGCATGTTCACAAGTCCTAAACTGTCCATCAACTCAAAGAAAACATTGGTTAAGGTGCTTTGGGGGATTTTAATGTTTTTCTCAGAAGTTCTAGCCAGTTATGAATCTCCTGTGACATCCTGTTATGAGAAAGCTCAAAATACCCTCAATGTTGAAAGAATGGGAATTACTTAAGCAGGTCTATACTATTCCACCAGATATGGTGCCAGTTTTAACAATGAAGATAATATAATAAAAATGAAGTGCTTTGAAAGCTTGTCTGTCAGAGAAAAATGAAATCACCAGCAGCAATTAAATAAATAACTAATAACATATGACTGATAGTTTGTTGATGGAGCCATGCATGCAGATGTTTTAACCACAATGGAGAACGTTCCAGATTCCTCCAGATTTCAATCCACTTCCCCAGAAAGAGGCAGATATACCAAGCAATTGGGACTATAATTTATATACATGAACGCTGAATTTCATCTCCAGAAAGTCTCCTGATTTCCAAAGGCAATAGAGCAATGTTTCCCAATCTTGACAACTTTAAGATATATGGACTTCAAATTTTACATTCTGGAAGTTGAAGTGGCTAAGATTGAGAAAGACTGAATTAGAGGAAGTGTAGAAGAGGTAACCAGGAGAAATAAGATAGGTCTACTCTCTCCTGCCTTTAATAAGACCCTCAGCATGCCACAAACGTAACTTTTGAACAAAGCTGTATTGCTGAATTAGCCACATGCCTTTTCTTTAATATTGCTTAGGCAGTCTTCTACTATTATTCATCCCTGGTGTGTGGCTTATACGCTGAATTACCTGTCCTCAGAGAAATGATCCTCCAGTCTATTATTAGTCATTTCTGGTCTGGGGAGCTCTGTCTTGATTTTGGAGGTAAGATTAGACTTGTGGTTTCACATATGGAACAGACAGCTTCCATATTTCCTTTGCCTTTTCCTGTTATTGTTACAATTTTGTCTCTAGGACTGTGCAATTGGATTGGATGTCCTTGAGGGCATTCGTTGCTAGATTCAGTCATTACATGATGAATTGTCCAGATATTGTTTTGTTGTCATGTCTTAACTATACTACAAGCCCTTTGGGCCACAGAAATAATGGAAATCTAATAAGTGAAATAATTAATTTGGAGATATTGGATTAATTATTAGTGTGTAATTAATTTGGCTTTTCTATTTGAGTAATGAATAGTGTGGATGGTGATCTCAACAAGTGTTAATTATTTGTGTTAGTATGCATCTGAAGGACTGGTACATATTAAATATTGAATAGTAGTAGGTATAGAGTTTGTACAACATATTAAGCTGAGTTAAAATAGTTGGGCAATCTCTAATCCTGGGGGGTATGGGGAATCAGCTGTTGTCTTAGTGTATATGTGTAGAGATGGGTGTGTTTGTGTGTGTATCACACAAGCACATAGAGATAGATAGTAGATGGCATAGCATGTTTTGAGGACACAGCAATTCTGTTTTATAATTTAGCATTCTGTGTGGATTCATTCTGTATTCTGAGGGTTGCATTAAGTTTTATTTATTTATTTATTTATTCAATTTCTATACCGCCCTTCTCCCAAAGGACTCAGGGCGGTGAACAGTTAAAATAACATACATATAAAATGTGAATATAAGATGATTAAGCCAATTTGGTTCATCGGTTAAGAATTTTCAGCATAAAGATTTAGAAAAATTAGAAGAGATTTATGCCATCCCGGCTTGGTGAAATAGAAAGGTCTTAAGTGCATGACGGAAAGTACGAAGAACTGGGATCATTCGTATCCCTGGGGGTAACCTGTTCCAAAGGGTAGGTGCCCCCACAGAAAAGGCTCTTTCTCTGGGAACCACCAGTCGACATTGCTTTAGTGATGGCACCCTGAGGAGGCCCACCCTGTGGGAGCGTGCTGGTTGGTGGGAAGTTATTGGTTGCAAAAGGTGGTCTCGTAAGTACCCAGGTCCTAAGCCATGGAGCACTTTAAAGGTAAGAACCAACACCTTGAAGCGCACTCGGAAGAC
Source organism: Pantherophis guttatus (assembly GCF_059756535.1). Lineage (NCBI taxonomy): Eukaryota > Metazoa > Chordata > Lepidosauria > Squamata > Colubridae > Pantherophis > Pantherophis guttatus. The sequence goes on from NC_142074.1 coordinate 6,208,377, forward strand.
CACCGGGAGCCAGTGCAGCTTGCGTAGGAGAGGTGTTACATGTGAGCGCCATGTCGCTCCCAATATCACCCGCGCAGCTGCATTCTGGACCAGTTGAAGCCTCTGTGTGCACCTCAAGGGAAGCCCCATGTAGAGAGCATTACAGTAGTCCAGACAGGAAGTGATGAGGGCATGAGTGACTGTGCGTAAGGAATCCCGATCTAGAAAGGGTCACAACTGGCGAATCAGGCGAACCTGATAGAAAGCTCCCCTGGCCACGGCTGTCATATGCTCTTCTAAAGACAGCCACGTGTCCAGGAGGACACCCAAGTTGCGAGCCCTCTCCGTGGGGGCCAATGACTCGCCCCCAATAGTCAGCGATGGAATCAGCTGGCTATATCGGGATGCCGGCAGCCACAGCCACTCGGTCTTGGAAGGGTTGAGTCGGAGCCTGTTTCTCCCCATCCAGATCCGCACAGCTTCGAGGCACCGGGACATCACTGCAAGGGCATCATTGGGATGGTCTGGAGTGGAGATGTACAGCTGAGTATCATCAGTGTAAAGATGGCACTGCACCCCAAAACCATGGATGAGCTCACCCAGCGGCTTCACATAAATGTTGAACAGAAGAGGTGAGAGGACCGACCCCTGTGGCACCCCACAAATAAGGTGTCTTGAAGTCGACCTCTGCCCTCCTGCCAACACAGACTGCGACCGGTCAGAGAGATAGGAAGAGGACCACTGTAGAACAGTGCCTCCCACTCCTAGCCCCTCCAGCCGGCACAGAAAGATACCATGGTCAATGGTGTCAAAAGCCGCTGAGAGACCTAATAGAACCAGGATAGAGGAGCAACCCCTATCTCGAGCTCTCCAGAGATCATCAACCAATGCGACCAATGCCGTTTCAGTGCTGTAACCAGGCCTGAAGCCGGACTGGAATGGATCTAAGTAGACAATTTCATCCAGGTATTGTGGGAGTTGCTGTGCCACCACATTCTCAACAACCTTTGCCACAAAGTGAAGGTTGGAGACAGAACGGTAGTTTGCTAGAATAGCCGGGTCCAGAGAGGGCTTCTTGAGGAGGGGCCTCACCACCGCCTCTTTCAAGGTGGAAGGCAAGAAATCCTCACACAGAGAAGCGTTTATAATCCTCTGGAGCCAGCCTCGTGTAACCTCTCAGGAAGCCAGTCCCAACCAGGAGGAACACGGGTCCAATAAACATGTGGTTGCATTCAACTTCCCCAGTAACCTGTCCACGTCTTCAGGGGTCACAGGGTCAAACTCATCCCAAACAACATCCTCAAGACTTGCCTCCATCACTTCGTCTGAACTTACCCAGTCAGAGTCCAAGTCTTCCCGAATTTGAGCGATTTTATCGTGTAGATATTGTGCAAAATCCTCAGCTCGACCTTGCAAGGGGTCTTCCCGTGCTCCCAGATGGAGGAGGGAGTGGGTCACCCTAAACAAGGTGGCTGGGCGATTATCTGCCGATGCAATAATAGCGGAAAAATAGTTATATTTTGCCACTGCTATCGCCACTAAGTAGGTCTTAATATATGACCTCACTAGTGTTCGGTCAGATTCGGAATGACTGGCTCTCCAACTACTCTCTAAGCCTTTTCCAGCATTTCATTTCCCTCAACTCCTCGGAAAACCATGGAGCCGGGCAACTTCGACGCTGGGTCAGAGGCCGCAAAGGCACAACCCGATCCAAGGCACCAGTGGCCATCCTATCCCAGGTTGCTTCCAGGTCTTCAATCAAGTTGTGAGCTAGAGTCTCAGGAAATGGCCCAAGCTCCATCTGGAATCTGTCAGGATCCATCAGGCGCCTAGGGCAGAACCATTTAATCGGTTCCGACTCCCTGCGGTGGGGTGTAGCGGACAGAAAGTCAAGCCTAAGGAGAGAATGGTCTGACCATGACAAGGGTTCGATGACTATATCCCCTATATCTAGGCCATTCAACCACTGGTCAGATACAAAAATCAAGTCCAGAGTGTGTCCCCCCGTGTGAGTAAGGCCATGAACTAACTGGGTCAGGTCCATGGCCGTCATGGAAGCCATGAACTCCTGAGCTGCCTCAGATGTTTCACTGATGGACGGCAGATTGAAATCTTCCATGACAAGAAGCCTAGGAGTCTCAACCACCACCCCGGCTATTACATTGAGGAGATCAGGCAGGGCTGCTGCTACGTGGCAGGAAGCCAGGTACGTAATCAGCAGGCCCATCTGTAACCCATGACCCCACTTCACAAGGAGGGACTCACATCCGGCTGTCTGAGGAACAGTGGCTTCCCTAGGATCAAGACTCTCCTTTATAATAACTGCCACCCCTCCACCCCTACCCTGAGCCCTTGGCTGATGGAATGCGTGGAAACCTGGTGGGCACATCTCTACCAGGGGGACTCCCCCTTCATGGCCCAACCAGGTCTCTGTAATGCCCGCCAGGTCCGCCCTCCCCTCCTGAATTAGTTTACAAATTAGGGGAGCTTTGTTAGCCGTGGACCTGACGTTGCATAACATCAGCCTAAGGCTCGGGCCCTGAGACTCTGAGCAACCCAGGGAACGACAAGCTTTGGGGGTCGGAGCATGACACCGCTTGAAGACAGTGGTTGCGTGCTCCCCTAGCATGATGTGGCCCCCTGCTCTCACCATATCTGCCCCTCCCAACCATGACCTTGATGGAGCAACCTCTTTCCATACAGGTATTAAGCCCCTCCATTCCCAGATCTGCACATCTTATGGTATAACTCTGTGTCGGATCTGGCATCCTCTTTAAAAAATCATATTTTAACCCCTCCCTCTGTGGGTTGCCCCCCAAATCCACATGACCTACCCCGCTCCTATCTACCCCCTTTTTAGAAATCTTTAAAATATTGGATAAGAAATTAGATAAAAAGACCCTCAACCTCTTCTTTGCAACATGCCACTTCTCGGGATTCCAAAATCTGTCATCAAGGTAGGCCCTCGATAATGTGGAGGGCCAGGTCTGCGAGAGGGGGGAGTCTCGCAGAGCAAGAAGCTCAGCCACTGAGTACATCCGGTGACCAAGGGGTGATCTTAGAATGGCCAAGAAGATGACATAAGTTCCGAAAGTCCTGGAGAGAAGGAAGATGTAAATCTAGCTGTTGGTAGAAAATGCTATATTGTCCTCTAATAACAGTAGGAGGAGTCTTATGTTGTTCAAGAACACCAAGGAAATAATGTCAAGGCCACCCTCTCACAGTGGCTGGCTAGAGTGTAAATGGTCTGATGTGCCAATCCATCTGGAGGTGAAGAGCGATGTACCGACTCCTGCAATATCTGCATCCTAACTGTTAAACTCTCCGTCCGACTGAAAGAGTTGATGGATTATAGGGCCGGTTTGTAGGATCCTGTTGGGGGTGATGTTATGAGAAGATGAGATGTATTCGCAATGGAATACTAGGAAGATGTATTTGCTGTGGGATAATCAATTAGACGGCCAGTGATAGATGTATCTTCTGAGACCAGATGAGGAGTGTATGTGTAATATGAGGCGGCTGAGATTATAATTCTACAATCGTCTGCTCGCCTTTTCAACTCATCAGATCGTGGTTTTTTTTTTTATCTCAGCTGGTTTTTATATAGATCACATGTCATTATGGGAACCGCCCCTTCAGTAAAAATAAGAATCCTATGATAGTCCGGAGGGGGGGAGGGAGGGGTTTCTGTGGCGGTAAGTTATAGAAAAAAATATCCCTGCAGCATCAATCAAGGGTTGCAAAGCTGTTACTGGTTTTTCACATGTTGTTAATGGCCAGTGCAGCACCCTTCCAATGCCATTACTGTTGCCCCTGTCCAGGGTGCTGTAGTCTTGTAATGGAGGCTCCAAAAGTAATAGGACATTTCTGTTGCCTCGACAAGGACCGCCTCGCCGCTGATGTCATCACCGCCAACCACAGCATTGCCAGCAACTCAGCCATGGCCAACAGGAAGAAAGGCAGCAAGCCACCACACCTTGGGCGCCGCTGCTGCCTCCGACCTTGCAGCCATTGGTTTCCTCATCCTCGCGACACAGAGGAAACGCCGGTAGAAAAGAAACGCCGGTCTCGCCCCAGCCATGGCACCACGGAGAGCGGGAAAGCTCTCAGCTGGCCGGCGGGAAGTTCAGACAGCCGGGTTGGGGGTAATGACGATCCGTCTAGCCCCCGAAGACTTCAGATGGCCCAAAAGTCCTTGAAGGGGGAACATGATTTGATATATTTAATACCACTTACTAATCAAATTCAGACAATCGGACAGTAACATGTATGGTGAGGGCCTTTGTCTACATGCAAGCAGGACAACATAGCAAAGTTACTTGTAAGTCATCCTCAAGATCCCATCCCATAGCACAGAGATGGGCAACTGTGACCCCCAGACCACAGCAGATCCTCATCCTCTTTTTCAGCTCTTCTCACCATGACTGTAGAAAATGACTGGTTCAGTTTCTGCCATTTTGCTTCACAAAAGGCATTACAATTCTAGTGTAAACCCTAAAAAGAATTTAACACACCTTAACAAAGAAAGACAGACATTTAAACTCTTTCCCAAACTCAGGAAAATTCAAATAAAAGATCCTATCCATTTGCTTAATCAAGCCGTGGCTTTTACTCAAAGTCAAGGTCACCTATCTTTGCTTTTTTTTTTTTTTTTAAATTTGATTTATATGCCGCCCTTCTCCGGAGACTCAGAGCGGCTTACAATGCGTTAAGCAATAGCCTTCATACTTTTGTATATTTATACAAAGTCAGTTTATTGCCCCCACAATCTGGGTCCTCATTTCACCTACCTTAGAAAGGATAGAAGGCTGAGTCAACCTTGAGCCTGGTGAGATTTGAACCTGCAGAAATTGCAGGCAGCTGTGTTAATAACAGGGTGCATTAAACCACTGTGCTACCAAGGCTCCTTGGTAAGCTTTAAGATGTTCCAGATGATACTTTTTTTCCTCTGGCTGCTGCACCAGTCATGAAGCATAAAGTCTGAGAAGCTCTGATTTCCTCTGAGATGTTGGGTCTTTCCTGTCAATTTGACCAAGTTGAGATGTTCAACATAAAAGTTGGACATCAGCGATAAGTATTATCTACCTTATAATGCAATGTTCCTATGTCTGAAGCTGAGCAAATTTCACACTTTCACAAGAGACTTCTGAGATTCTTGGGGAAGAAAATGAATTATTAAATGTATAATGCACACAGTAAATACATACAATGTCCCCATTCAAAGCTTTTGAAATAAATTGAGATTGTGCAAGCATGTAAGATATTGAGGAGAAAATAAATGTGGGAGATAGGAAATGGCAGTCTGTATACAGAGTGCACTTTTTTATTGCATGTTGACACTGTGGGCCCCCAGTGTAATGTGCTTGAAACATCTTTTCTTATCCAATATTTCAGAGAGAGATGGAGAAAAATAGTGTGTTCTTTCTCTTACTGTGTGAAACGTCCCTCTGTGGTTCCAAAATTAGATGGGTTTGATGCAGAGCAGAGAATTGTTCACCAGCTGTGTTTCTACAATCAGTTGGTGATTCCTTCTTCCTTTCTAAGATAATATCCTGGCTTAGGTTGTCCATCATGCCCAATTCCTGGTTAGGATTACAGCTTCTGGATGTACACATCTGTGCAGCAGCTGCCAAAAAAGCCAACACAGTTCTGGGCTGCATAAACAGAGGGATAGAATCAAGATCACGTGAAGGGTTAATACCACTTTATGATGCCTTGGTAAGGCCACACTTGGATTATTGCATTCAGTTTTGGTCGCCACGATGTAAAAAAAAAAAGATGTTGAGAAAGAGTGCAGAGAAGAGCAACAAAGATGACTAGGGGACTGGAGGCTAAAACATATGAAGAACGGTTGCAGGAACTGGGTATGTCTAGTTTAATGAAGAGAAGGACTAGGGGAGACATGATAGCAGTGTTCTAATATCTCAGGGGTTGCCACAAGAAGAGGGAGTCAAACTATTCTTCAAAGCACCTGAGGGTAGAACAAGAAGCAATGGGTGGAAACTAATCAAGGAGAGAAGCAATTTAGAACTAAGGAGAAATTTCCTGACAGTTAGAACAATTAATAAGTGGAACAACTTGCCTGCAGAAGTTGTGAATGCTCCAACACTGGAAATTTTTAAGAAGATGTTGGATAACCATTTGTCTGAAGTGGTGTAGGGATTCCTGTCTGGGCAGGGGGTTGGACTAGAAGACCTCCAAGGTCCCTTCCAACTCTGTTATTCTATTCTATTCTATTCTATTCTATTCTATTCTATTCTATTCTATTCTATTCTATTCTATTCTATTCTATCTTGTTATAGTTGGCTTTCACAATGGTTTTCTAATTAAACCATGAGGTCACAATAGCTACAATAGTACTTAGCACTTAGGCTTATATACCGCTTCACAATACTTTACAGCCCTCTCTAAGCGGTTTACAGAGTCAGCATATTGCCCCCAACAATCTGGGTCCTCATTTTACCCACCTTGGAAGGATGGAAGGCTGAGTCAACCTTGAGCCTGGTGAGATTCGATTTGCCAAATTGCTGGCAGTCGGTGATCAGCAGAAGTAGTCTGCAGTACTGCGCTCTAGCCACTGCACCACTATGGCTCTATAGTCACAATAACAATTCCAAATGAGAGAGTGAGCAATAGATAGAACATAGGATCATAGGGCTGGAAGGGACGTTGCAGTCTTCTAATCCAACCAACTACTCAAAGGACGAGTCCTTATATCATTCTGGATAAATGACTGTCCAGTCTCTTCTTGAAAACCTCCAGTAATGGAGCACCCACAACTTCTAGAGACAAGCTATTGCATTGATTAATTGTTCTCACTGTCAGAAAATTTCTCCTTAGTTCTAGTCTGGATCCCTCTTTGACAAGCTTCCACCCATTACTTCTTGTCCTGCCTTCTGGTGCCCTAGAGAATAAATCAATCCCTTCTTCTTTGTGATGGGCCCTCAAGTACTGGAAGATACTATCATATCACCCCTTGTCCTTCATTACACTAGAGATAACTAGTTCCCCCAACCATTTAGCCTTCAGGCCTCTTATAATCTTTGTTGCTCTTCTCTGCACTCTTTCTAGGGTCTCAGCATTATTTGTAACGTTGTGACAAGACCTGGATGCAGTATTCCAAGTGTAGTTTTTTTCAGTGCAGTATAAAGCGGTACTATCAGTTTACGTGATCTTGAAACTATTCCTCTGTTGATGCAACCTAGGACTGCATTGGTTTTTTTAGCAGCTGCCGCCCATTGCTGGCTCATATTTAAATGGAGGTCCACCATGACACCTAGATGCTAGATCCCTCTCACAGAGGGGTACATACAGAAAAGGTTTGCCCTTGGAGTGCCTGTTAATGAGCTTTCTTGGAGTCAGGATTCTCAGCAAATATTCCCTATTGCAGTGATGGCTAACCTTTTTGCCGTCGCATGCCAAAAGCAGGGGGTCGCATGGGGGGGGTCGCGAGTCCGTGTGCCCACATCCATAATTCAATGCACCTGCCCTCCCACGCATGCGCACGTGACCCCCCCCACTTCACCCTGCTTTTGGCACGCAATGGCACGGTGGGCCTGGTAGGCCCGTTTTTCCCCCTCCCCAGGCTCCAGAGGCTTTCTAGGAGCCTGGGGAGGGCAAAAACAGCCTTCCTCATCCCCCCGGAGGCCTTGCGGAGGCCGGAAACAGCCAGTTTCCCAACTTCTGGTAGGACCGGAATGCCTGAAAATCAGTTGGCCGGTGCGCACATGCACCCTGGAGCTGAGCTAGGGCAACACTCGCGTGCCCACCAATATGGCTCCATGTGCCATCTGTGGCACCCGTGCCATAGGTTCGCCATCACGGCTCTATTGTATGGACCCATCTCATTTGGTTGATGTATAACAGAAAAACAGAGTTGGAAGAGACCTTGGAAGTCTTCTAGTCCAACCCTCTGCTCAAGTAGGTATATCAAGTATGCAATTTCTTCATGTATGATTCAAAGTATTAGGTGAACCCAGAAAATGAATGGAGAACCTTCCAGATTCTTCCAGACCTTCCCAGAAAGAGGCATATATCAAGCAATTAGATATGTATAAGTTATATATATATATGAAAGCTGAATTTCATCTCTAGAAAGTCTCCTGATTTCTAAAGGCAATAGAGCAGTGTTTCCCAGCCTTGACAACTTTAAGATCTGTGTATGACTATTTGTTTAGTGACCATTTGAGTTTGCAACAGCACTGAGAAAAGGGTGATGGAATCCCTGCTGCTATCCCAGATATGAATTGAAAACATACTTTTTTGATGGGCATTTATTTATTTATTTATTATATTTCTATACTGCCTTTCTCCCGTAGGACTCAAGGTGGTGTACAGTCAAGAAAAATATAGACACACAAACATCATAAAATTGCTAATTAAAATTATTACTTAGTTTGGTCAATTAAATAAAACCCAGAATTAGATAACATTTAAAAAATCATTCACATGTTCGTATGTTTAGCCCTGCCTGTTGGAACATCAGGGTCTTGAGGGCACGGCGGAAAGCACGGAGATCAGGGATATTCCGTATCTCCGGGGGCAGTTCATTCCAAAGGGTTGGAGCCCCCACAGAGAAGGCCCTCCCCCTGGGAGTCGCCAGTCGACATAATTTGACTGACGGTACCCTGAGTAGTCCCTCCCTGTGAGAACGAACTGGTCGGTGGGAGGCTATTGGTGGCAAAAGACGGTCTCGTAGGTACCCAGGTCCTAAGCCATGGAGCGCTTTAAAGGTGATAACTAACACCTTGAATCGCACCCGGAAGACCACCGGGAGCCAGTGCAGCTCGCGTAGGAGAGGTGTTACATGGGCGTAACGAGCTGTGCCCATAATCACGGCTATGTTCTGGACCAGTTGGAGCCTCCGGGTGCTTTTCAAGGGGAGCCCCATTTGGGGATGGGTGAACACTGAGTGCTTTGGAGTTAGAAGAAAGACTAGATGATATTGAGTTTTGGATGAATATAGCGGTTGGATTATGATTTTAATGCTATGCTATTTGATGGCATTGATGCAAGTGATTTAACTGTATTTTAATTTTCATCCTGTAATGAGGAGTGTAAGCGTTTCATAATCATTTTCTGGTTTTGTGCAGCATAAAAGCTTTAGTAAACAACAACCACAACCACAACAACAAAGGATAGAAATAATCATAAATAAATAAATAACCAGTCTTGGAATATATGCATATGGATAAGCTAATGGTGAAGGGAAAATCTTGAATTATACACATGTATACACATACACTCAGAGAGAGAGAGAGACGGAGGGAGGGAGAGAGAGAGAGAGAGAGAGGGAGGGAGGGAGAGAGAGAGAGAGAGAGACGGAGGGAGGGAGAGAGAGAGAGAGAGAGACGGAGGGAGGGAGAGAGAGAGAGAGAGAGGGAGAGAGAGAGAGAGAGAGAGAGAGACGGAGGGAGGGAGAGAGAGAGAGAGAGAGGGAGGGAGAGAGAGAGAGAGAGAGAGGGAGGGAGGGAGAGAGAGAGAGAGAGAGACGGAGGGAGGGAGAGAGAGAGACGGAGGGAGGGAGGGAGGGAGGGAGGGGGCCAGATATTTCTATGTGTTTGGAATTAATCATTTTAAACACAAATCTCAGCTACTTTTACATTTATATCGGCTTTGAGCCACACAAACAGATAAGCAGCCAACATTAATTTTCTAATTCTGATTTGAAGCATCATTTCACTAATTGCTCGACTGTCAAGAGTAATTTTCAGCTGTGGCAAAAACAAGAGCTGATGGCTAGATTCTGCGCAGCAGCACTGGGAATTCGTCAGAAACACATGTCAAACCTACCATAGCTCTTTTATACAACAAATGTGGCAAATCCTTTGCACTGCGTATTCCTTTCCTTTTTAGTAATAAACTGACTACGGGCCACACAGTTTATGGATTGTGATTTTAGTATAGTTGGACCATGTATAATTGACAGACTGGATTTTATCATAGATTTTATCTGTTATTTATTATTTTATTCTAGAACTTTTAATTGTATATTTATTGAGTGCTTTTATTTGTTCTGGTCTATGACTGTAATAAAAATCTGAAATTCTGAAAGGGCTGATGGTCTGGTTTAACAGAATAACAGAGTTGGAAGCAGGGGTGAGATGTAAAAATGTTTGCTACTGGTTCTGTGGGCGTGGCTTGATGGTGTGGCTTGATGGTCATGTAACCTGGTGTGTGTGGCCAACTTGACGTCACTCACTGTTAGAGCCAGGAACTGCACATTTTGAAGGACATTCTGCCCTTCTGAAGCCCCCGGCGCTTTGAGTTTCCCTCCGCCACCCAAGCGAACATTGGAGCCTTCTCTTGCCCCGCTCTCCATCCCGGAGGACCATGCATCCCCCCCCACCAATCCTCTGTATAAACCAGCCACCCCATTTCTGCAAAGGCAGAGCCTCCCCCCATGTAGGGCAATCTAAAAAGGGGAGGGGAATGCTGCAGAAAAGGCAGCCTTCCACCCGTGCCTCCCATGCTGGCTCTGCGGGACTTGGGGCTCCAAAGCAGCCCACTGGATTTCCACCCAGCCACCTGCTTGCCGGCGCTTCTTGGGAACTTGGCCCGCGGAGTCCACCGCTCCGAGGGAAGGAGGCTCAGCCACAGTGCATTCAAGAAGGGTGGAAGCCACCGGCGGGGTAGCAGCCCCCCCGCACAGGGAGTAGGCCAGGCCCGGCCATGCCACCATGGAGCCCGTGGCACTTTTTTTTTTTAATTTGATTTATATGCCGCCCTTCTCCGGAGACTCAGGGCGGCTTACAATGCGTTAAGCAATAGCCTTCATCCTTTTGTATATTTATACAAAGTCAGCTTATTGCCCCCACAAACTGGGTCCTCATTTTATCTACCTTAGAAAGGATGGAAGGCTGAGTCAACCTTGAGCCTTGGAGAGATTCGAACCAGCAGTAAATTGCAGGCAGCTGTGTTAATAACAGGGTGCTTAGACCACTGTACTATCAAGGCTCTTTCCCTTCGGCCTGGGCAGTGGCATGGGCGGATGCAGTCCCAGCCAAGGCCGCTCTGGTTGAGCGATCACCGCGCCTCCACAGCAACAGAATAACAGAGTTGGAAGCAGGGGTGAGATGTAAAAATGTTTGCTACTGGTTCTGTGGGCGTGGCTTGATGGTGTGGCTTGATGGTCATGTAACCTGGTGTGTGTGGCCAACTTGACGTCACTCACTGTTAGAGCCAGGAACTGCACATTTTGAAGGACATTCTGCCCTTCTGAAGCCCCCGGCGCTTTGAGTTTCCCTCCGCCACCCAAGCGAACATTGGAGCCTTCTCTTGCCCCACTCTCCATCCCGGAGGACCATGCATCCCCCCCCACCAATCCTCTGTATAAACCAGCCACCCCATTTCTGCAAAGGCAGAGCCTCCCCCCATGTAGGGCAATCTAAAAAGGGGAGGGGAATGCTGCAGAAAAGGCAGCCTTCCACCCGTGCCTCCCATGCTGGCTCTGCGGGACTTGGGGCTCCAAAGCAGCCCACTGGATTTCCACCCAGCCACCTGCTTGCCGGCGCTTCTTGGGAACTTGGCCCGCGGAGTCCACCGCTCCGAGGGAAGGAGGCTCAGCCACAGTGCATTCAAGAAGGGTGGAAGCCACCGGCGGGGTAGCAGCCCCCCCGCACAGGGAGTAGGCCAGGCCCGGCCATGCCACCATGGAGCCCGTGGCACTTTTTTTTTTTTAATTTGATTTATATGCCGCCCTTCTCCGGAGACTCAGGGCGGCTTACAATGCGTTAAGCAATAGCCTTCATCCTTTTGTATATTTATACAAAGTCAGCTTATTGCCCCCACAAACTGGGTCCTCATTTTATCTACCTTAGAAAGGATGGAAGGCTGAGTCAACCTTGAGCCTTGGAGAGATTCGAACCAGCAGTAAATTGCAGGCAGCTGTGTTAATAACAGGGTGCTTAGACCACTGTACTATCAAGGCTCTTTCCCTTCGGCCTGGGCAGTGGCATGGGTGGATGCAGTCCCAGCCAAGGCCGCTCTGGTTGAGCGATCACCGCGCCTCCACAGCAACAGGCGTGCCGGGCCCACCTTGCCAGCCTTCATTGCCTCCATGCGCTGCATGTGGAAGGGGCCATCGCCACCACTCTCACCACCATCCCATCCCACCTGGCTGCAGAGTGCAGACGTCCATGAAAGGCAGCAATGTTTTGCTTTCTTCCTTCTCCTGCCGTGAAACGAAAGCAAACAGCGGCGGGGTTGCTTCGGGCAGGCGGACGTCTGCACTCTATAGTCGGGTGGGATGAGATGGTGGCGAGAGCGGTGACGACGGCCCCTTCCACACGTAGCGCATGGAGGCAATGAAGGCTGGCAAGGTGGCCCCGGCACACCTGTTGCTGCGGAGGCGCAGTGATCGCTCACTCAGGGCAACCTTGGCTGGGCTGCATCTGCCCGTGCTGTGCCCTAGGCCGAAGGGAAAGCACAGCGGGCTCTGTGGTGGCGCAACCAGGCCTGGCGAAGGTGGGCAGCAATGGTGGGGGGGGGGCAGAGCTTGCTTGGGCTCTCCCGCCATCCTGGAACTGCGCTGCGCCGGAGAGGTCTCCTGTGTGGCCATAGTGCGACAGGGGAGCGTGTGAGGAAAAGAGGCGGCGATGAAGCCCTGTCACCTGGGAGAGGACCACGGAGGGACACGATCATCAGAGTCTGATGATCATGCAGCTCAGCTGGGCATGGTGGGGGGGTGCAGGGTTTTTGCTACCAGTTCTCCAAACCACCCACCGCCATCGCTACCAGATCAGGCGATCTGGTCTGAACCGGGAGCATTTCACCCCTGGTTGGAAGGGACCTTGAAGGTCTTCTAGTCTAGCCCCTTTGCTCAAGCAGGAGACCCTATACCATTTCAGACAAATGGCTGTCCAGTCTCTTCTTAAAAGCCTCCAGTGATGAGGCACCACAATTTCTGAAGGCAAACTGTATCGCTGGTTAATTGTTCTTAATGTCAGGAAATTTCTCCTTAGTTCTAGGTTGGTTCTCTCCTTGATCAGTTTTCTTCCATTGTTTCTTGTCTTGCCTTCAGGTGCTTTGGAAAACAGGTTGACCCCCTCTTCTTTGGGGCAAAGACCCTCAAATATTGGAACACTACTATCCTGTCACCCCTGCTCCTTCTTTTCACTAGACTAGACATACCCAATTCCTGCAACTGTTCTTCACATGTTTTAGTCTCCAGGCCCTTAATCCTCTTAGTTGCTCTATCGTTTAACGCAAAAGGATTCAGACAAAGTGGAACACAGAAGGTTCCATTTGCAGAGGGTTTGGAAGGTTTTTTTTTAAAAAATATTTTTTTAGAGGGTTTGCCTTGATGTTTCTGGGCTTCTGAGCGGTCTGGACTGGATCTACAGTAGCTTTGCATCAAACTGCAGTACATCAAAATTAGTATCTAATACCGATCACTTTGGAACCAGATTGAAACATGGTCATGGATAGACAGGAAATCAGGAAAGGAAGCAAGGGAGAATTAGAGGACAAATAACAGTGTCAGACCATTCTATTTGGATTTCAGATCCTATATTCTTAAGAGTATCCCCTGAACTACTAACTCTCTTTTTAGAACCCTGTAATCCCTTAATTTGGGGTCAAGTCGTGGTGACTAGATGAAGCTGAGCATTTACTGGCCAGATGCCCTTCCTGACACCTATGTGGAGTTTGCAGCAGATATAATTTTTTTGCACCCTAAGAGAGAGAAACATCTGCTGCTACCTAGGATTGAACTCTCAACCTTCCGAATGGGAGATCCTATGTTCTTAAAAGTATTGAATCCATAATCTGGAGCAAAGCAAAGGAGGTATTGCTTTAATAAGGGTTTAGAAAAGAGCTTTATATGGGAGGCTGATGTAGGAGAAGAGCAGGCTGAGCCCAAAGAAGGAGACAGCTAATGTTTTATTTATTTTTTTAAAAAAATTAAATTGATTTTACACCAACAACACAACACAACATACAGAACACAAACACATATTATGTGTTTCTTTTTACATATCAGTTTCGTTCCTCTTACTTTCTACTTTATATATTCCCCATTTCTCCCATCCTTTATTATCATTATCTTTATCGTCCCTTTATTTAAATTTTATTCATTTACAATATTTTATAGTTTTGTCACATTCTTCTCTCCATCATTTATTCACATTTACTTTCCCTAATCTCGAGCCAATCATATCACTTAGTCCATACTTGATAATATTCTGTATCTTCCTTTTCTTTTATTTCTTTTGTTAATTTGTCCATCTCCGCACAGTCCAGAATTTTCTTAATTATTTCATCCTCTGTTGGTACATTTTCATTTTTCCAGGACTGTGCGTAGACTATCCTTGCAGCTGTAATTATATCCAAAATCAAATGTCGGGTTTCTTTACTGTAGGTTCTGTTTAATATCCCTAGTAAAAACGTCTCTGGTTTCAAGTCTACATTGTAGCCAATTATCTCTTCTATCCAACTTCTAATTTTAACTCAATATTTTTTCACCTTAGGACATGTCCATCAGAGATGGTAATATGTTCTGGGGGCTTTTTTGCATTTCCAACAATTTGGAGAATTATTAGAAAACATTTTAGCAAGCCGTACTGGTGTAAAGTGCCATCTGTAGAACATTTTCAACTGGTTTTCCTTGAATGCTGTTGTTTTAATATTTATTTTCAATATTTTCTCCAATTCTATATTGTAGCCAAAGTTTTTCGCCCATCTAATCATAGTATCCTTAACTACCTCTTCTTCCATTTTGTACCTCAGTAGATATTTGTATATATTGCTAATTAATTTTACTTCTGTTCCATGAATGATTTTATCCAATTCTTGCGGTTCCTTTCGTATCTCATACATCTTTTTACCTCTTACAAATTTAGATTGAACTTGTGCAAATGTCCACCAATCCGTCACCCTGCCAATATCTTGTTCCAGTTCCTGTTTGGTTTTCAAATCTCCCTGATCATTTATCAATTCCTTATATCTAATTATCTTATTTTTCTCCAGTAAATTTGGGTATATCAATGCTTTTGTTGGTGATAACTACATTGGAATTCTAGTGTAGTGTTTTTGTTTTGTTCTTTTCCAAATCTGTAGCAATGAGACAGCTAATGTTTTAAAACTATAGCAATGGGGATGGTAGGATGGCTGGCATATAAATTTAATAAATAAACAAATAAAAAATGTTTTATCACTTCCCAATTAGACCCTTCAATCAATCAATCAATCAATCAATCAATCAATCAGAATAGACCTGAAGGGACCTTGGAGGTCTTCTAGTCTAACCCCCCACTCAAGCAGGAGATCCTACGCCATTTCAGACAGGTGACTGTCTAGTCTTTTCTTAAAAACCTCCTTCTCACTGTTAGGAAGTTTCCCCTTAATTTCAGGTTGTTATGTTGTTGCTATTTAACCATATGAAAAATATAATTGAATAGAATAGAATAAAATAGAATAGAATTCTTTATTTTGTTTATTTTATTTTATTTATTTATTTGTCAAGAACATATTAGGTAATATATATAAGTATAAGCATGGATTGGATACATAGATACAAATAGAGGAAACATTAGGACAGGGACGGTAGGCACGCTGGTGTGCTTATGCACGCCCCTTACAGACCTCTTAGGAATTGGGGTGAGGTAAACAGTAGATCGTCTTAGGTTAAAATTTTGGGGATTTGGGATGAAACCACAGAGTCAGGTAGTGCATTCCAGGCATTGACCATTCTGTTGCTGAAGTCATATTTTCTGCAATCGAGTTTGGAGTGGTTCACTTTAAGTTTGTATCTATTGTGTGCTCATGTATTGTTTTCATTTTCATTTTTCATTTTATTAAATTTGTATACTGCCCTACTCCCGAAGGACTCAGGGCGGTGAACAGCCATAAAATAAAACATATAAATACAAAATTTAAAATAGAGATAAAACAAATTAAATAAATTTGGCTGAACCATTTTAAAACCCCAATAATTTAAAACCAAATTTAAAATTCCCATTTAAAAGAGGAAAAGTTTAGGTCAGGCCAGCTTGCTGGAATAGGAACGTCTTAAGCGTGCGACGGAAGGTACGCAGATCCGGAATCCTCCGTATCTCGGGGGGGGGAGCTCGTTCCAGATAGTAGGTGCCCCCACAGAGAAGGCTCTCCCCCTGGGGGCCGCCAGTCGACATTGTTTGGCCGACGGCACCCGGAGGAGCCCCTCTCTATGGGAGCGTACTGGTCGGTGGGAGGCTATTGGTGGTAGCAGGCGGTCCCTTAAATAGCGATGTCCTAAGCCATGGAGCGCTCTGAAGGTGATGACCAAAACCTTGAAGCGCACTCGGAAGACCACCGGGAGCCAGTGCAGCTTGCGCAGGAGAGGCGTTACATGGGAGCGCCATGTCGCTCCCATCACCACCCGCGCGGCCACACTCTGCGCCAGTTGGAGCTTCCGAGTGCTCCTCAAGGGGAGCCCCATGTAGAGAGCATTACAATAGTCCAGACGGGAGGTGACGAGGGCATGAGTGACCGTGCGTAACGAGTCCCGATCCAGAAAGGGACGCAACTGGCGGATCAGGCGGACCTGATGAAAAATCCTCCCGGCCACGGCCGTCAAGTGCTCTTCTAAAGACAGCCGTGAATCCAGGAGGACACCCAAGTTGCGAGCCCTTTCCGTGGGGGCCAATGCTTCGCCCCCAATAGTCAGCGATGGCACCAGCTGACTATATCGGGACGTCGGAAACCACAGCCACTCGGTCTTGGATGGGTTGAGTCTGAGCCTGTTCCTCCCCATCCAGATCCGTATGGCCTCCAGGCACCGGGACATTACTTCAAGGGCATCGTTGGGGTGGAGATGTACAGCTGGGTGTCGTCAGCGTACTGATGGTACTCCACCCCGAAACCACGGATGATCTCACCCAATGGCTTCACATAAATGTTGAACAAAAGGGGCAAGAGGACCGACCCCTATGGCACCTCACATACAAGGCGCCTCGGGGTCGACCTCTGGCCCCCCCGTCATAACAAACTGCGACCGGTCAGAGAGGAAGGAGGAGAACCACTGCAACACGGTGCCCCCCACCCCTAACCCCTCCAACCGGCACAGCATGATACCATGGTCGATGGTATCAAAAGCCGCTGGGAGATCTAATAGGACCAGGATAGAGGAACAACCTATGTCCCGAGCCCTCCAGAGATCATCCACCAACGCGACCAATGCCGTTTCCGTGCTGTACCCAGGCCTGAAACCCGACTGGAACGGATCTAGATACGTCGTTTCATCCAGGTACCGGGGAAACTGTCGTGCCACCACACTCTCAACAACCTTCGCCACAAAGCGAAGGTTGGAGACTGGATGATAATTAGCCAATATTGCCGGGTCCAGGGAAGGCTTCTTGAGGAGAGGTCTCACCACCGCCTCTTTCAAGGCGGTGGGAAAGACACCCTCACTCAATGAAGCATTTATAATCCCCTGGAGCCAGCCTCGCGTCACCTCCCGGGAAGCCAGCACTAACCAGGAGGGGCACGGGTCCAACAAACATGTGGTCGCATTCAGTCTACCCAGAATCCTGTCCACGTCCTCAGGGGTCACAGAATCAAACTCATCCCAGATAACATTCTCAGGACCTGCCTCCGTCATCCCCACTGGATCTACCCAGTCGGAGTCCAGATCTTCCCGAATCTGAGTGATTTTGTCATACAGATACTGAACAAAATCCTCGGCTCTTCCCTCCAAGGGGTCCTCCCTCGCTTCCTGGTGGAGCAGGGAGCAGGTCACCCTAAACAGGGCGGCTGGGCGGTTATCTGATGACGCAATAAGAGCAGCAAGATGAGTGCATTTTGCTGCTTTTATCGCCACTAGGTAATTCTTAATATGAGATCTTACCAGTGTCCGGTCAGATTCAGTGCGACTGGCCCTCCAACTACTCTCTAGGCATCTTTTCCGGCGCTTCATCTCCCTCAGCTCCTCAGTAAACCAAGGAGCCAGGTGAGATCGGCGCCGGGTCAGAGGCCGCAAAGGCACGACTCGATCCAGAGCTCCAGCGGCCCTATCCCAGGCGGCCACTAAGACGCCAGTCGAGGCGTGAGCCAGGACCTCAGGCATTGGCCCAAGCTCCGTCTGGAACCTATCAGGTTCCATCAGGCGCCTGGGGCGGTACCATCTTATCGGTTCCGCCTCCCTGCGGCGGGGTGCAGCGGTTTGAAGGTCAAGGCGAAGGAGAGAGTGATCCGACCATGACAAGGGCTCGATGACTATGTCCCCTATCTCGAGATCACTCAGCCACTGTCCAGAGACAAAAATCAAGTCCAGTGTGTTTCCCCCCATGTGCGTAGGGCCATGAATTAGCTGGGTCAGAAGCCATGAACTCCTGAGCCACCTCAGACGGCTCACCCACGGACGGCAGGTTGAAATCCCCCATGACCATAAGTCTGGGGGTATCAACCGCCACCGCGGCGATAACATTGAGTAGCTCGGGCAGGGCTGCTGCCATGTGGCAGGGAGCCAGGTACGTGATCAGCAAACCCATCTGAACCCCATGACCCCACTTCACAAGGAGGGTCTCACAACCGGCCGTCTGAGGAACAATGGCCTCCCTCGGCCTAAAACCTTCTCTAATAATAACCGCTACTGCCCCTCCCCTCCCCTGAGACCTCGGTTGATGGAATGCGTGGAAGCCTGGTGGGCACATTTCTACCAGAGGGACCCCTCCCTCCTGGGAGTTGAAGTTGAAGTTGTTGTAGTTGAAGCTGAAGTAGTCATTGACAGGTAGGACATTGTGGTAGATAATTTTATGAGATATGCTTAGGTCATACCGAAGGCGGTGTAGTTCTCCCTTATGCTGTTTAGAGTCCATTGAGTGGATTATTCCTCATCCAATAGGCCAGAGACTGAGTAAGCAATTTGACTAAACACACCTCCTCTTCCAGTTTAGCTCCAGTTCCTTACTCAGACCGAGCCTTCGAGACTTGTTCTTCTGGAGCTCCACTCTTTGGACTCTCTAATCAGGAATTTTCGCATCTGGTACTTTTTTTATTGTTGGTGGGAGAGTGAGACCATTTGCAAGGAGGATTTCGCCTGCACCGCCAATCAGCTGTAGGGCGGTTTTGCCGGCGGTGGCTGGAATTGCTTTAACTGTGAGTTAATGGAGGGCGTGTGAGAGGCTGTGTTATCTGCCTCGCACCGTTTGTTTTTCATTGATTGATGGCCAGCAGTTATTGGAGGGCAAGCAGGAGACTGTGCCACGGCTCCATGCCATGGCTTTACTATAATTTTAAGTGAAGTGAGCGAAGGGCGCATGGTAGGCTGTGTTGCTCAGTCTCACACCGGGGGAATGGAGAACAGCCTCATGGTGTCGGGGCTCAGCTCTTCCCTGGATATTCTTGCCTGCATGTTACGGAACGATTTGGGAGCGATGGGACTGTGATGTCTGTCCCAAGCCATTTGAGTTTTTTAAATGTGCTGAGGCTTTAATTTTGGAAGATACGTTGCTGGCTTCTTAGCATTTGCTGCTTGGGTCTGTGTTTTAAGCGGAACTGTGTTGTCGGTTCCCTTTAATGGCCGCCATGTTTTTCCACCCTCACACAGCAGTTTGAACAACGGCCGTCATTTTGAATTTGGCCTCAGTGACTCAGCAGGGTTTTTTTCTTTACTTACCATTCATTATATTGGGTTTCTTTCTCACTTTCAGGATTTTGAATTATTTTATTCAGTCTTTCCTTTGTCTATTGCAGGTAGATCTGTGCCAACAACAGAGGGTTCCCACCTAACCCCCTTTGCTCCTTCAATTGAATTGCTCCCTGCTCTATTCAATTTCCTCCATGGCAGACCACAGCTGGTCCACTAGGAGTGCCAAGTCACCCACCCAGCCTAAGGGCAGACCTAAGGACTCTCAACCTTTCAGGCCTTTTGCTTCCTCTACCACCCCTGCTTCCACTTCTGCTGCTGCAGAGAAAGATGCCCAGAGAAGGCATATGGCTTTGAATAAGCTGACTTTGTATAAATATACAAAAGTATGAAGGCTATTGCTTAACGCATTGTAAGCCGCTCTGAGTCTCCGGAGAAGGGCGGCATATAAATCAAATTGTATGTGTTTTTATTGTTTGGCTGTGCACCGCCCTGAGTCCTTCAGGAGTAGGGCAGTATAGAAATCTAATAAAATGAAAATGAAATGAAATGAAAATTAAAAAAAAAAGAATAAGCAGTTTGATAAAGCTAAAAACCAAGCACAGGCCATTGTCCATCTCCTCCCACGGTCATGCCAGTTCCACTTGACCTTATTACAGATCAAGCCCCTGAGGCTCCACCCCACCAGGACATTTCTTCTTGGTCTCCAAACATCGCAAGCACCATTCAGGAAGATCAATCCATGGTGAGAGAAGTCTTTACACAGGGGACGGATGCCTCCCCATCTGCTGTGGTACAATCTTCTGCCACCTTCACTCCTACAGTGGTGGGGCTCTGCCCTGTAGAAGGGCAGTCTTCTTCTCTTCCACAGGAGATGTGTGATCTAATTGCTCAGACTGTGGCTAGAAGCATAGATTCTGCCCTTTCACAAAGGGGTATCTTGGCTCCATCTTCTGCTCTGGCTCCAGCGTTGCATTCTTCCAGATCTTCACATTTGTCTCACAAAGCAACTGCAGCTGCTCGCTCTCCTTCACATTCTCATCATAGTGATCAGTCATTTCTTGACGAGGAGGAGGCCTTTGACTACTGCCTGTCAGGTGATGATGAGGACCCTTCTCCTGGTGCTTCCCACTCTATGGGACTCTTTCGTCATGAGATGTTCAAAACCTTGTTACACAAAGCCAAGGTTACTGCCAACATGGGCCTAGTCCAGTCGACTCCGTCGGGGACTTCAGAACAAGGTGATTCCAATACTCGTCTTTTTACTGAACGAGTCACCCAGCAGGAGACTGTTCCATCTCCAAAGCTTTTTCTGGATACTGTTCAGCATCAGTGGTCACAGCCAGGCTCCATAGCCAATCCAAGTGGCCTCGACAAAAAGTTGTACACAGTTGAACAGGAATTTGAGGATCTTCTGAAGCTTCCTGTCATTGATCCTCCCATGGCCAGTCTGACTTCTCCCAGCATCCGTCCATCCAATGTGGCAGAGGGGCTTCACACGGAGGACAAACATGCTGAGATATCCACACGTAAGTCGCATCTGGCCTCTGCATGGGCTATTAAATCAGCCACGGCTGCTTCCTTTTTTGCCAGGACATCCCTCATCTGGCTCCGACAAATGCAGGCTAGAGTGTCTCCCAAGGATGCTTGCCAGCACCAGGACATTAACAAGATAATTGCTGCCACCGAATACATGGCAGACGCAACTCTCAATTCAGCCAAGTTCGCCTCCCGTGCCATGGCTTCCAATATTGTGTCACATCATCTACTCTGGCTCCGTCACTGGCAAGCGGACATGAAGACCAAGTGACGCCATGCAACAGCCTCTTTCAAAGGGGGGTCCCTGTTTGGAGAGGCTTTGGATCCTGTGTTAGTGGAAGGTAGGGACAAAAGGAAGGTCCTCCCCTTCTCATCCAGGCATTACGACAGACGGTCTAGCTTTCCCTATCGCAGGCAGTCCTTTCGTTCCACCAAGCACGGGTTTCAGATCCCGCCGCCTACACGACAGTTCAATCATACCTCCGACAAACCTCAAGAGCGACAGTCCTTTAGAGACTGTATATGCCAGTCTCAGGGCAGATGTCCTTTCCGGGGATCCGGATTTCGTCCCTATCACAGAAAATAATACCGTTCCCCTTTCAGCTCCCATTGGTGGTCAGATCGCTAACTTCGCAGACGTCTGGTGTGCCATAACCACAGATGCATGGGCCATTCAGACAGTGTCCCTTGGGGTCACCTTGGAATTCATTTCTTCACTCCCACGTCTTTTTACCCAATGTTCTATCTCCTCTGACCCTGCCAAGAGGGCCTCAATGGAAGCTGAGATTCAACATCTTCCGTCCATTCGGGCCATTGAGCCGGTTCCTCCAGAACACCAGGGCTCTGGGTTCTATTCTATTTTGTTTTTAGTTCAGAAGAAGTCAGGGGGTTACAAGGCCATTCTGGATTTGAAGCGCCTGAATGTCCATATTCGTTACAGGCACTTTAAAATGCACTCCCTGCATTCCATCCTGAGTGGCATCAGATTGGGAGACTTTTTGTCATCTATTGATCTCCAGGAGGCCTATTTACATGTCCCCATTAGGCTCTCCCACAGGAGGTTTCTTAGATTTTGGTACAGGCAGGCCCATTATCAATACAGGGCCATGCCCTTTGGTCTTTCCTCTGCCCCCTGTATTTTCACGAAACTTCTAGACATGGTGGCGGCTCATTTACAGTCCTTCCCAATTAGATTGCAATGCTATCTGGATGACATTCTTATTCAGTCTTCCTCACCCCAACAGGCCTGCAAGGATCTTCAACTGACCATTGCAGCTCTGCAACAACACGGTTTCATGGTAAATTGGGAAAAGAGCCAGTTGATCCCGTCCATCAATTTGGTCCACCTGGATGCCTGCATCAATATGACGTCAGGTCAGGTCTTCCTTTCATAGGAGCGTCTTCATAACATCGTGGCTACGGTGCGGCAGGTCAGAGCACTCCGCAGGGCTCCGCTTCTCCTGCTCTCCCAGTTGCTAGGGCAGATGATTTCATGCCTGTCAACCATTCCCTGGGCAAGGTTACACTCAAGGCCTCTGCAATGGCTTCTTCTTCCAAGCCAGAAGGCGGGCACCAGCAATTCCAGCCTTCAGATCAAGGTGCCACCGAAAGTCCGAAAGTCATTCCTCTGGTGGATTTCCATTGCCTTGAGAAAAGGGTCCCCCTTTCTCAAACCGCACCGTCTTGTTGTCACCATGGACGCTAGCCTGGTCGGTTGGGGGGCACACTCAGGGGCGTTGGACAGCCAGGGATCTCCTCAATGACATCAACTGGCTGGAGCTGTGGGCTGTCCACCTTGCTCTCCATTATTTCCAGAATCAACTGTCGGGGCATCATGTTCTTCTGCGGATGGACAGTGTCACAGCGAAGGCCCATGTATATTGTCAGGGTGGTACTCGTTCCACACTCCTCATGGACGAAGCCGCTCAGTTAGGTTTTTGGGCAGAGAGGCACCTACTCTCCTTACAAGCGGAGCACATAGCGGGAATCTTCAACACTTGCGCGGACTGGCTGAGCCATACTGGCATCGATCTGGTGGAATGGCAGTTTCATCCCTCTCTCTTCCGTCAGATAGTTCAGCTTTTTGGCCAACCATTGGTGGATCTGTTTGCCACTCTGACCAATGCCCAAGTGATCCGATTCTTCTCCAGGTACTGGATGCCGGAGGTAGAGGGCACCAATGCTCTGCGCTGCCAGTGGCCTCCAGGTCGGCTCTACGCTTTTCCTCCCATTCCATTGATCCCAAGGGTCGTATGGAAGATCCTGGAAGAGAATGCAGAGGTTATTCTGATCGCTCCCTTCTGGCCCCGACGAGCCTGGTTCGCGGACCTCAAGGAGCTTTCAATTGCTCCTCCCTGGAGGATCCCGCCGGACCATGTTTCACTTCTTCAGGGAGCAGTGACCCATCCCGACCCTCAGTGGCTTCAGCTAGCCGTTTGGCTATTGAAAGGGAACTTCTGAAACAAGATCAGTTCTTGGAAGTAGTGATAACCATTCTCCTTGCATCACGCAGAAGTTCCACCACTCGCATTTACAAGGCCACTTAGTCCGCATTTCGTCGCTGCTGTGTCTCATTGCACATTGATCTCACAAGAGCTACCATTCCACAGGTCCTGGAGTTTCTTCAGGCGGGCCTCAAAGCAGGACTGGCAGTCAATACCCTTAGACGGCAGGTCGCGGCCCTGTCAACAGTTCTCGCCTGTAAAGGTCACAGATCTCTGTCCCTTCATCCCCATGTCCGTTGTTTCTTACGGGGAGCGGCCAATCTGCGTCCACCCGTTGTCCACAGATACCCTTCCTGGGACCTGTGCCTAGTCTTGCAGGTTCTTGTGGAGGCACCTTTTGAGCCTCTGTCTCTGTCAGTCTCAAGTTCCTGTCCTTCAAAGTTGCCTTCTTAGTGGCTATCACTTCGGCTCGTCGAGTATCCGAACTGGCAGCCCTCTCCATCTGCAAAGATCTGTGTATTTTCCATTCGGATCATGTCATCTTACGATTGGACCCCACCTTTCTCCCGAACATCAATACCTGCTTCCACAGATCAAAGGAGGTTGTTCTTCCGGACTTCTGTCCCAGTCCTATTCACCACAATGAGCGTTGCTGGCATACATTGGATGTTTGTCAAGCGCTCAAAAAGTACATCTCCCGGACTGCTTCCTTCCGCAAATTGAAATTGTTGTTTGTTTCCTTTCAACCTACCTCACTTGGCTCCAAGGTTTCTTCATCCACCATTGCCCGATGGATCAAAACCTGCATCACCCTGGCTTACGAGTGTCGGAACAAACAACTTCCTGGTCATGTTACGGCTCATTTGACCCATAGTGCCGCCACCACTGCGGCCTGGGCGACTCAGGCCCCTCTCCTCGAGATCTGCCAGGTGGCTACCTGGGTGTCACCAACTTCCTTTATTTGTCATTACAAGTTGGACAAATTTGCATCAGCCAAGGCGGCCTTTGGCCGTAGAGTTCTACAGCATGTCCTCCCTATGGAGGGCAGTTCCACCTCCTCTGTTTCTTCCCACCCTGGGGATATTTAGCTTGGGTATATCCCACTCAATGGACTCTTTAAACAGTGCAAGGGAGAATGAACATTGGACTTACCTGAAGCTTCTTTCTCCTTGCGCTGTGTGAGAGTCCATACCCCCCCCCTTGTTTTTTTCTTGGAATCTTTCTTTGTGTTCTATTTTGCTCAGGGAGTCAGTTTCTTCGGATTCAGACTTCGTGCTGAACTGGGGCTAAACCGGAAGAGGAGGTGTGTTTAGTCAAATTGCTTACTCAGTCTCTGGCCTATTGGATGAGGAATAACCCACTCGATGGACTCTCACACAGCGCAAGGAGAAAGAACCTTCAAGTAAGTCCAATGTTCATTCTAGGTTTTCTAAGCCCAGAATTTCAAGTTTGGTGGCATAAAGTATTTTTTTGGCCAAGTGTGATTGAACACATAAGGAATTTGTCTTTGGTGCATATGTTCTCAGTGTACATAAAAAGACAAGATACACTCATCAAGATTCACAAGACACAACACCCAGTGACAGTCGTATGGTACAATAAGCAATCAAATCATACTAGGAAACAATATCAACATGAATTGCAAGGATATAAGCAACAAGTTACAGTTATGCAGTCACAAGTGGGAAGAGATGGGTGACAGGAATGATGGGAAGACCAATAGCAATAGTAATGCAGCCTTAGTGAATAGTTTGACAGTTTGAGGGAATTATTTCTTTAGCAGAGTGATGGTGTTTGGGAAAAATTGTTCTTGTATCTAGTTGTCTTGGTGTACAGTGCTCTATAGCATTGTTTTGAGGGTAGGAGTTGAAACAATTTATGTCCAGGATGCAAGGGGTCTGTAAATATTTTCACAGCCCTCTTTTTGATTCATGCAGTATATAGGACCTCAATGGAAGGCAGGTTGGTAGTAATTGTTTTTTCTGCAGTTCTAATTATCCTCTGAAGTCTGTGTCTGTCTTGTTGGGTTGCAGAACCAAACCAGACAGTTATAGAGGTGCAGATGACAGACTCAATCGTTCCTCTGTAGAACTGTATCAGCAGCTCCTTGGGCAGTTTGAACTTCCTGAGTTGGCGCAGAAAGAACACGTTTTGTTGTGCTTTTTTGATGATGTCTTTGATGCTAGGTGTCCATTTTAGGTCTTGAGATATGATAAAACTTAGAAATTTGAAGGTCTCTACTGTTGATACTGTGTTGTGTTGTTTAGTATTGTAAGAGGTGGAAATATGGAAGGGTTTCTCCTAAAGTCTACCACCATTTCTATGGTTTTGAGTGTGTTCAGTTCCAGAATGTTCCGGTCACACCATGAGGCTAGTTGTTCAACCTCCTGTCTGTATGTGGATTCATCATTGTCTCAAATGAAACCAATCACTATTGTATCATCTGTGAACTTCAGTAGTTTAACAGATGGATTGTTTGAGATGCAGTCATTGGTATATAGAGAGAAGAGAAGTGGAGAAAGCACACATCCTTGGGGGAGGGGGGGCTGTGCTAATTGTACAAGTATTTGATGTGATTTAGCTTCACCTGCTGCTTCCTGTCTGTTAGAAAGCTTGTGATCCATGTACAAGTGTGTTCAGGTACCACTAGCTGATTTAGTTTAGTTAAAAGAATGTCTGGTATGATGGTATTGAATGCTGAACTAAAGTCTACAAAGAGGACCCTTGTGTAGTCTTTGTAGTGCAGTTTGTAGATGTTGTAGGATGTAGTGCAGAGCCATATTAACAGCATCATCTGTTGATCTATTTGCTCGGTATGCAAATTGCAGGGGGTCTAACAGCGGATCTGTGATGGTTTTCAGGTGGGACATCACTAGCCTTTCAAAGGTTTTCATAACTACAGATGTTAGAGCAACTGGTCTGTAGTTGGTCAGTTCCTTGATGGTGGGCTTCTTCGGCACTGAGATGATAGTGGAGCGTTTGAAGCAAGAAGGAACATGGCACATCTCTAGTAATTTATTGAACATTCGGGTAAAGATGGGGGCCAATTGGTCAGCTCAGACTTTTAAGCAAGAAGGAGTTATCTTGTCTGGGCCTGATAGTTTTCCTGGTTTTTGTCTGTGAAATAGATCTTGCACTTCCTTTTCTGTGATCACTAGGGGTTGTGAACCCAATGGGATGGTGTCAGTTGTAGAAGGTTTGGCTGTTGTTGGTATGTCTGGGATGCAGGTTGTGGAGATAGGTGGCTATAGTTTCTTTTCAAACCTGCAGTAAAACACATTCAGGTCATCTGCCAGTTGTTGATTTCCTTCAGCCTGGGAAGGAGGTTTGCCATAACCGGTGATATTTTTAAGGGTTTTCCACATGTTTGCTGGTTTGTTTGTTGAGAAATGATTTCTTAGCTTTTCAGAATAGCTTCTTTTTGCTGCTCTGATCTCCCTTGTTAATATGTTTCTGGCCTGATTGTACAGCATTCTGTCACCTTTTCTATAGGCTTACTCTTTGGTATGACGTAGCTGCTTAAGTTTAGCTGTGAACCAAGGTTTATAGTTACTGTATATTCGCAAGTTCCTGGTCGGTACACATAGGTCTTCAGAGAAGCTGACATATGATGTTACACTATCTGTGAGTTCATCAGTCTGCAGAGGTATTTTCGAAAACATTCCAATCAGTGCAGTCAAGGTAGGCCTGTAGCTTTAACTTTGCCTCCTCAGTCCTCACTGATTCAATTGTTGGTTTCATGGTTTTAAGTCTTTGTCTGTAAGCAAGCACAAGGTGAATCATGCAATGATCAGAGTGTCCCACAGCTTCTTGTGATAAGGACCAATAAGCATCTTTTAGTGTTGTGTAGCAATGATCTAAAGTATCCTTGCCTCTAATGGGACAATTGACATGATGAAAGTATTTTGGAAGCTCTTTTATTAAGAGCTTTGAGCTTTGGTAAAGAGCTTTCTTTACCTTTGTTGAAATCACCTAAAATAATGGCCAGTTAATTTGGATATTTGGCTTCAGCCTCCATAATCTGGTCAGCTAGAGTTCATAATGCCTTGTTTACACAGGCTTGTGGTGTAAGGTTTTAGGGATAGGATTTAGGTTCTATGCCGTGAGAAAGAGTTGAAGTCCTTGTCTCTTAAATTTGCCAGGGTTGAGAAACACTGCCCTACAACAATAAAATAGCATTTCTAGAACCCTCTATCTGCTTGACCTGGCCCATCTCCAAAGGCTGACAACCTTTCCTCCTTGTATGCCAACATTACACACAAATATGGAAGGCTGGAGACCCACATTTTATCACTCGCTTCTCCTTGTTGCATGCTGTGGATTGCTGTGTTGAGATACTTTTCAATCAATGGACCATGAGAGATTTCCACCATGCAGAAAGTGCTTTTAACTTACAAAGCCTAGCTTGGTCTTAATAAAGTTATCATGGTTTATTTGGTGATAGATGGTTGCTAGAAGCTTGGACATAACTCAGGAGCATCAGGGCTTCATTGCACAGGAACAGATAATGTCTTCACTCCTTAGAGACTGTGACTTCTTTTCCCAATTGTCCATAACATGCTGGAGAGCAACTATCCCATTTGGGAGGATGGATCAAAAAGGGAATTAGCATGGACTCATTATGTAAACACAAGAGAATAAAGTCTGACCCTATCCCCCTCCTTGAATGCCTTTGAGCCTTATCTAGTCTTTCCCAGGTGAATCTGCCTGTCTGGGAAGATTCCTGTGAAATAGGCATAGAGCAATATAGTAACTATTTTGAACTCTATATGTGTGGGTCCGGTTGTTCATACTTGACATAGCATCCTGTCCTTGCCTCCACCACTCTCCTGCCAAAGCTGAATTGTTTCCCATTATAAGGTGTTTATTGACATCAAATCATCCTTCTCCTATTTATATAACCAGGAGGAAAAAGGTTAGTCCTGCTGAGTATTTTGTTTCATGTTGAGGATTTTGGAAAATTGCAGGTTGAAAAAAACTCCTCCCTTCTCTGTGTTTCATATTTTCACCGAAAACTCAGGGGAGGAAGAAAGAAAAGGGGGGGGGGAGAGAATAGATATCATCTACATAAGATGTCAAATTCTCTTGTGAATATCTTTATAATAAGAGATCATTCTGTTTTGACAAAGCTAAAAGTATGTGAATGTGAATGTGCATGTCTTTCTGTGTGTACTCTAATGAATAATTCATTACCTTCTCTGTCCATAAATGTAAATGCATGGTAGTGAATCATAGTAGGGTATTTCCTATTCTGAAATAGGCATGGCTATTTTTCTTGCCCGCAATTTGACTTGTTCAAATGCACATGGTGTTTAAAAATGCCCCCCCTTTCATTCTCTCCTCCATTTGCACAGCAAGTTAAGTATGGCTTACCATGAAGCCCATTAAGAAACTGACCCAGTCAAAGCAGCATTGAAAAGATAGCAAGGAAAAACAAAGCACTCAGGGAACAAGTATTCAAATTCACTTAAAATGCTTTATTAAACAGAATCTCTCTTGAAGTGCGTGCAAACTTGTATTCTCATTTTGAAGTGGCTTTCTTTGTAAGTAAGATAAAACCAACCCTACATTCCCCCCCTCCGCCCCCAATCTCCAGGGTGTTTTTTTTTTATTGCACTTGGGTAATGCAAAGGGAAACACTAGGGAATCAATTTATACAGTAAATGTTTGATAGGGCTAATGCAGACACCAGAGTTGATTTCTTTCTGCAATCTGAAGCCTCTGTTCTCTTTCTCCATATGACTCAATGTTTTGTTAAAAAAAACCCAGTAGAAAAAAGACAGTACAGGTAGTCCTTGATTTAAGACTACATTTGAGTACAGCATTTCCATTGCTAAACAAAACAGTTTTTAAGTGAGTTTTGCCCCATTTTATGACCTTTCTTGCCACTGTTGTTAAGTGAATCACTGCAGTTAAAATAGTAACATGCTTTTTAAGAAAATCTGGCTTCCCATTGACTTTGCTTGTCAGAAGGTTGGAAAGGGGGATCACGTGACATAAATACATGGCAATTACCATGTGTCTGAATTTTGATCATGTGATCATGGGGATGCTGTAAGTATCATAAGGATGAAAAATGGTCATAAGTAATCTTTTTCAATGCCATTGTAGTTTACAGTTTCATTAGTTTATAATACAAAATACAAAAATATGAAAGCAAGTAGTAGGAAAAATAAGTGGAGGAAAGGGGAAAGGAGAAGTGGAGAAAAGAAGGGAGAAAAGAAAAAAAAAGATGTTGACTTCTGACTCCCTCTAGTGCAGTAGAATAAAACAGTAACATCAAACCTCACCTTTTTACTTTTATATAATGTTATAAACTAGCCATTTCTATAACAACAAATCTATCCAATCAATAAAACTCAAAATCAAAGTTTCGTTTTTTCCACCTCAAGCACAAAGTCCACAAGTGGTTTCCAAGTAGAAACAAAATTATGTTTTTTCTTTGATCAAAGCAGTCAATTTTAGCCATCTCTGCTAACTCCATCAACTTTTGCAGCCATCCATCCAAGGTAGGAATCGAAATGTCCTTCAATTTTTGTGCATAAAGTAGTCATACTGCCGTTAACATATATAACATCAAAGTTCCAAACTTTTCCCCCAAGTCTTTTTCCATTAAACCCAAAAGAAAATTTTCTGGTTATATGCCATTGTATCTTTGAATGATCACTAAACAAATGGATGTAGGTCAAGGACTACCTGTACTGTATACATTCATCCACCATTTTCTAGGAAGATTTAATCATTTTCTTGATTTGTAGAGTCTATGGCAGAGATAAGATTGCCCACTTGCCTGAGAAATTTTAAATCATGATTTTTTTGAAAAAATCATAATAGTCTGATAATTCTCAGCTAAAATGACTGAATTTCTAACCTTATAGATCAGGCTAAATCTTTTGCAAACAAAGAACAGGATACTATACAATATTACTATATTTAAACTAGTTTATGGTCCACCTCAGGCTGCCCAGTCTCAAAGGTGTTAGAAAATCTGTTCTGGATTCAGCCATGTCTTGGTTAGCAATGGAATAATGGATAAGCAGTAGGCTATTTGGTTCACCCATTGAACTAAGCTAGAAAACATGATTTACAAAGCATGTCCCAAAGGTGCTTTTTCGAAAGGCAACTGGACTTTTTTTCCCCTTGAACACATTTCATTTCTCATCCAAGAAGCTTCTTCAGTTCTGACTGGATGGTGGAGGATGGAAGGATTTATATTCCTTGCAGCCATCTGGTCATTAGCACTCTTTCTGTGATTTGTTGAGACCACTTGGAGATTTATCTATGTCCTCAGGGTCACCTGAATAGTGCAAATGGGTTTGGAGCCTTATTGGAACTGCTGAAAAGGCTGTGTTGTAAACAGAAGATAGATAGTGTTGAGAGAGGGCTGTTCAATCTTAATGTAGATGGCCTCTTTGACTCCTCTTTTAAACCAGTGGTCCTCGCTGTCCAGAATGTGTTTTTTGCTGTCTTCCAAAGAGTGATCTTTGTCTTTCAAATGTGGATAGACTGCTGAATCTTGTCCTGATGGGTTTGTTCTCTTACGTTGTGCCATGGACACTATTTAGGTGACCTGAAGGCACAGATAAATCTCCAAGTTGACTCAACGACTCTCAGAGAGAGTGCTAATGACAAGATGGCTACAAGGAATATAAATCCTTCCATTCTCCATCATTCAGTCAGAACTGAAAAAGCTTCTTGGATGAGAAGCAAAACATCTTCAAAGAAAAACCAAGAAAATCCAGTTGCCTTTTGAAAAAGCACCTTTGGGAAAACCATGACCTAGATGACCGAGAATCTCCATAGACATTTACAAAGCATGATGCCAAAATCAGAAGTCTTTATCAAGAACTGTGAATCCTAGCGCTATCATCTTGTTCAGATTCTCCAAGATTTTTCTCAGACAAATATTTTCCTATCAGCCGATAGGTGAACACAACATTGAGTGATTTTTAAACCTATAAGAAGAAGGATACTTAATTCATCTCTTCCTAATTTTAAGAGAAGTTTGCAATCACTTCAAATCAAGTGCCAAATCAAATCAGCTCCCAGCAAGACACATCATGAATTTATAGCCTCAGCCCATAAAAGGAGGTTGCGCTCCCCTCCTCTCAATCCTGAGTAACACGAGTGGGGTGAATTTCATGCAGCTTTGAAGCTGTAAAAGTAGCTAAGAAAAAGGTAAAGATTTTTTTACTTGCCAGCAGATGGCAAAGTCCAGCCTTATGTTTATATATACAGTGTTTTGTCCCATTTTTTGTTTGTATATTTTTAAAATAAAAGTGAAGGACTTTATCTTTGAAATATTTGATGTTTCAGCATTATTAAATATCAGAAATTCACTTGTAAATTTAGCAGGTACATAATGCAATTTTCTCTGACTTTCCTGGAATAATTACAGCTATGTCCCAACCAATCAGGCATCATATAATTGTGATAGCTTTTTGTAACCTTTGTAGAAACTTTGAAGCAGGTAGGCAGTTTGTGCCCTTAATGGGCTATATGATGACTTCATACTTCTTATAACAAGCAATATTGTGGTGAGCAATGCTACTCCAGAACAGGACGGGAGTAAGAATAGTACGTCTTGTTCTGCAATTTCCTAGATTCCTTGTTCTTACAATTTCTTCCTTTGTAAGAATTGTAAGGACAAGGCTCTGATCAAAGGTATGCAAACAACAAGATCCATCTTGTCTTTCCCTTCAAATATTTCTTTTCATTAATTAATCTATTAATCACATTTATTCTTCCCAGTCTTTCTTTAAAAAGCAAGAAATCCCTCTGAATAAAAGCCCTGTTTTTGATCTAGGTTTTCTGATGGAAACCAATAAAGGATGGACATCATTAGCATAAACAGAATGTCCATTACCACATAATTTATTTATTTATTTATTTATTTATTTATTTATTTATTTATTTATTTATTTATTATATTTCTATACCGCCTTTCTCCCATAGGACTCAAGGCGGTGTACAGTCAAGAAAAATATAGACACACAAACATCATAAAATTGCTAATTAAAATTATTACTTAGTTTGGTCAATTAAATAAAACCCAGAATTAGATAACATTTAAAAAATCATTCACATGTTCGTATGTTTAGCCCCGCCTGTTGGAACATCAGGGTTTTGAGGGCACGGCGGAAAGCACGGAGACCAGGGATATTCCGTATCTCCGGGGGCAGTTCATTCCAAAGGGTTGGAGCCCCCACAGAGAAGGCCCACCCCTTGGGAGTCGCCAGTCGGCATAATTTGACTGACGGTACCCTGAGTAGTCCCTCCCTGTGAGAACGAACTGGTCGGTGGGAGGCTATTGGTGGCAAAAGACGGTCTCGTAGGTACCCAGGTCCTAAGCCATGGAGTGCTTTAAAGGTGATAACTAACACCTTGAATCGCACCCGGAAGACCACCGGGAGCCAGTGCAGTGTAGCATTTTAAAAATGATATAGAGTTTCCTGCTTGAGCAGGTGCTTGGACTAGAAGACCTCCAAGATCCCTTCCAACTCTGTTATTCTGTCAAAAGATTCTTTAAAATCCTGCCTTTGTTATTTTTTTTTTTGCAAATAACTCAAGGTGGCAAACATACCTAATATTCCTTCCTCCTATTTTTTTTCCCATCACAACAACCGTTTGAAATAAATTGGGTTGAGGGAGAGGGCTGGCCCAAAGTCATGCCTAAAGTGGGACTAGAAATCATCATCTCCTGGTTTCTAGTTCAGCAACTTAACCACTACACTAAACTGGCTCTCTTTGTCTATATTATGTGGAAATAGACATTTTAATTCTGCTTTAACTTTATCTTTCATATGATTTTATGACTTTTTATCTCTAAACCACACAGCATTGGTGCTGGCTAAATTGGATAGCTATCTAGTTGAGTGAGTGAGTGAGAGAGAGAGAGAGAGAGGGAGGGAGGGAGGGAGGGAGAAACAGAGAGACAGAGAGAAATGATAGACGATAGACAGACAGATAGACAGACAAACTATGCTTCATTTCTCTCTTTTTTTTCTAAAAATAGTCTACTTGTCCCAAATTGAAGTTCTTGAGATGTGTTGCAGTGCAATTCTCAAGAAAAGCCATAGGGTCATTTGAAGGACCCCAGATTCAAGAAGAAGGAACTGAAATTTAAGGTCTCCCTCAAGGGTCCCTCTAAGAAGTTGGGTGCCGACTGCTTGGGAATCACATAATTAGTTAGCATGCCAGAATCTAGTTTATTATCAGAATTAACCAGACAAGTTGCTTTACCAACTAAGAACAACCATGCCCCGCCACCCACAAAATTGGGAAACTGCTATCGATCTATCAATCCTTTCTGGGCCAGGTGTGGTTTCCCAAACCCTGCTTGCCCTAACCATCAAGGATCCTGTTGTAACTCTGCTTGCTATGATCAGGAAGAATCCTTGTTTGAACATGAACTAGAGTCTCAGAAACATAATTGGCCAATTTTGTCAAAGGAAATTACATCAAAGAATCCTTTCCTTAGTTGGGCTAAGGAAGACATCCAATTCCTGCTTAGGAATCTATGCCTATGGAATCTAATGTAGTAACCTATGACTATCATTAAATGTTGTATCTTATGATTCTTGATGAATGTATTTTTTCCTTATTTTTCTTTTTTTCCTTTTATGTATACTGAAAGCATATGCACCAAAGACAAATTCCTTGTGTGTCCAATCATACTTGGCCAATAAAGAATTCTATTCTATTCTATTCTATTCTATTCTATTCTATTCTATTCTATTCTATTCTATTCTATTCTATTCTATTCGCCTATGGAATCTTTAGGGCCTCAGGATATTGTTGATTAGAGTTAATTGACTGACTGCCAAACATAACATGTTTGTTGACAGGGAAGCAAGTGTTACAGTTGCTGTTTTATATGTGATTGAATCTTAGCTTATGGGTTCTGGGCTTTTGATTCATTGTTCTCTAAGGACTAGCAACTGAGCCAGCTACGCAATCCAGAAAACCTTGCTTTGAATTTTCCTTAAAGTTGCAGATAACTTTAATAGATACTGAGGTATTTGGAGTACAAAGTTGCTTGGTTATGTGCCATTGCATTGGTGTCATCATTTTGCAATGACATATAAATTTTACTATGAATTAATAAAAGATGCTATCGGATTCCTTTGATCCTTTTGGCTTCTGAATTTTTGCATTATTTTGTTACTGAATGTTGATATGGATTCTATTCATTAGTTTGATATTACTTTTATTGCATAATAGGTCATCCAACATAAGATGAGCCTGAATGAAAAAACTAATTGTCTTCTAAGTTAACCAAAGTGATAATTAAGGCTAGTTGTTGTGAGGACTATATTTCATAACCAGAGTTGATAAATCTATAAATATCAGAAACTTGGATTCCTCACCACACCTATTCTTTAAGCAGGTCAAGTCTTGCTTCAAAGATTTTTTAAAAAGTATTTAAAAATACTTTCAGACTGGAATTGCTGATAAACCTTTTACTAAAGCTTTGCAATGTACCAATCCACAATTGATACGTAGTCTTGAAAAAGGGCATTTTTTCTCAGGGTGGTTGTTCTTTCCAAATCATGCAAAGCATGGATCATCCAAGAAGTCACAAATATAATCTCCAAGAATCAGCAGGCTTCTCTTACTTTGGCTATGGTTGGTGGGATTTATTTTGCTTCACAATCACTAGTGAAAAATGGGTTTCATAAGACTGTAGAGAAAAATAAAGTTGTCCAGTTGTGTCTGATTCCAGGGAGTGGTGCTCATTTCTGTTTCCAAGCCGAGGGAGCCAGCATTATCTGAAGATGCTCCCATGGTTGCGTGGCTGACCTGACTATATGCCAAGATGCATGAAGTTCTGTTATCTTCTCACTGTAGTGGTACCTATTTATCTACTCACATTTGCATGCTTTCAAATTGCTATGTTGGTAGGAGCTGTTGCAAGTAACAGAAGCTCATCCTATCATGGTGTGGTGCTTGGGTCTTGAACTGCCTAACTTCTGGTCAAAAGCCCAGTGTCTTAACTGCTAGGCACCCCCTTTGTAAGATTGTAGGGATGAGGGAAACAATTGCTATCTCACAAAACAAAACAAAACAAAACAAAAAACAAAACAAAACAAAACAAAACAAAACAAAACAACCTATCTTAATGTCACCACTGTGGTATTTAGTTCAGTTCACACTGGAATAAATGATTCAGATTGCCAATGTAATTACATAATGTCTGGGTAACTGATGCTACAATATTGCACTATGATGCACATTTACAAACCTGGCTTCAGTTATCTTCAAAATAAGTAGACACAGGACTAGCATCCTTTTCAAGAAACAAGTTTCAAGAGACAGTTAATGTTTCTTGTGAAGACAAACATCTTTGACCTTGACCTATGATTAAACTATTCATTTCAGTGAATGGAAATAAATAAATAAATAAATAAATAAATAAATAAATAAATGAAATTTACCGGGTAAATACTAATTACATAAGAAGACATTGATTGGTGAGGGAAGTACATATTAGATTTACAAAGCAAACAACCAGAGATGAAGTATATAAGAAATCATGAGATGAAACCTTGATTTACAAAGGTAAAGAAACTATAATCTTAAAACAAATACCACGAAGGATTAGAAATCAATGCCAACAATACCAATTTTTAACAACCCAACTGATTAGGTACAAAATAATGTTTAGATGGCTGACACCAGATGGAATTTTAATTACATGGCAAGATAAAAAATATAAAATAGATACACCAGAGAAGGCAAGAGAATTTTATAATCTACATTTCACACAGGAAGAAGAACAGGAAAGCAAAGAGGAATCAGAGAGCAAAAACCAGGAAGAAGAACAAATAGAAGAAATAGAGTGAGAAAGAGAAATAAGAAAAACCCAGGAAAAAGAATGAGAGGAAAGAGAAGGGGCGAAAGCAAGAACGTGGATGGAGACAAGAAAAACTAAAAAACAACAACAATAGGCAATGAAGAGGCAATTAAACTTTTTTCAGTAAATATAAATAGATTAAATATACCAAAAAAAAAGAAGAAGAAGAAAAACACAAACATTTATAAAATTACGAAAATTGGAAGCAGATGTGATATGTCTTCAAGAGGTACACATCAAAAAAGAATATCAAAAACTGTTAGAGAATCCAAAAATAGGAAAACTATACACATCATTGATACAAAAAAAAAGAAAAGAGGAGTAACGGTATATGTAAAAGAAAAGATAAAATCAAAGTTAATCTATGCAGACAAAGAGGGTAGAATTGTAATGATGGAATTAGAAATGGAAGGAAAAAAACATTATTAATAGTAATATATGCCCCTAATAAAAACCAACAAGAATTCTTTTAAAAATTACACAGCAAAGTAATAGATCTGGAATATGAAAATGTTTGTCTAATTGGAGATTATAATGCCATAGCAGATGTTAAAAAAGATTATAAGAGCAACAAGAAAAATAAAAAAAGAAAGAAACACTACCAGTACTTGCAGGACCGCCTACTACCACCAATAGCCTCCCACCGGCCGGTACGCTCCCATAGAGAGGGGCTCCTCCGGGTGCCGTCAGCCAAACAATGCTGACTGGCGGCCCCCAGGGGGAGAGCCTTCTCTGTGGGGGCACCTACTATCTGGAACGAGCTCCCTCCAGAGATACGGAGGATCCTGGATCTGCGCACCTTCCGCCACGCTTTAAAGACCTTACTATTTCACCAGGCAGGCCTGGCCTAATTTTCTCCCTCTTTTATAAAAGATTTTTAATTTTTAAATATCTTTTAGTATTTTATACATTCAATTTTAAATTGGTTTTAAAAGTTTGGGGTTTTAAGGCCTCCTGACTCTCAGCTGATTTGCTCTCAGCTCTTTTGCGCAGGGCTCTGCTGCTTGCTGCAAAGAGCTACATTGCTGGAGCAAATTTTTTTTCCTCCTTGTGCAAATCAAGCTGAAAACGAAACTGAAAATAAAGCAGGCTGTTGGCTGTTTGCTATTACGTTGGAAAATTAGGCAGAGGCAGATTTCTTATCTTTTTCCTCACCAAAGAAGGTAGGTGCAAACAATGGGAAATTTAGGGCAAAAAAGGAGAGTTCAAGATTTTAAAACACAAAAGAAAAAAAAGTTTTATTTAACTAGGGAATTGTAATAATTGAGATACTATTAATTGTATAATGTGTTGAAAGCAGAAATGGTTAAGTTATGATTTGGAGGAATATATGGGGGAAATTATTTGGTTTATTATTATTAGTAAATATAATTAATTGATTTGTAAGAAATTAAATTGCATGGAAATAATTGGAATATTCATGTTCATATTGATTAATATACAAAAAAGATAGTTATATAACTAATTGATTTATATTAAAATGTTGAATTTGTATTAAACAACTGTAATATTACATAATTAACCAATGTGAGGATGGATATAAAAATAGATGACAATGGGAAGGTATAATATAGAACAGAAGGGAAAAATTGAATTTGATTGAGATGAGAATGAAGGGTAATATTGGTTTTTTTAAAAAATAGATGAGGAATAAATATGGCAAAAAGGAAATATAGAAATTGTAAATTTAATTGAAATGACTAAACACTGTTTAAATTTGTGAACCGGCCAAATACTCTGTTCAAAGAAAATACATTGTATGTTTGTATGTGTGTTTCTAATTATTGCTATTTATTCCTATTTGTTCTCTTTTATTCTTTAAAGTTTAACAATTCATTCTTTATCTTAATATCTTTATATTTGTTTGGGGTTGCCTTTCTTCCCTTTCATCTTTTTTATTGTACAGCAATCTTTCTCCTCAAACCTACCACCTCTCTTTTTTCTTTCCTTCTTACTTTCTCTTCCCCCCACCCTCTTCTTCTCCTCCCTACTTCCTCTTCCTTTCTTCTTCTCCTCCTCTCTTCCTCCCTCTCTTACCCTCACTCCTACTCTAATTTCCCTTCCCTTCCTTCCTCCCTTCTCTTCCTTCCCTCTCTCTCCTTCCTTCTTCCATCTCTCTTCTCCTTTCTTCATCCCTCTCTATTGCTGTATTCATTTTCAATTTTATATTTTCCTCTATGGAGTCCAGGCAACCCCGGTCTTTCTTTCATTTATCAAGTATATTTCTCAAAATTTCCCCTCATTTTTTTAATTATTAGCAGTATATTTCATCTTATTCCATTTTTTCTATTGAACCCAGTGTAATCATCTTTATCTTTTTTTCCAATTATTTCCTTTTCAATATTATCTCCTTGTTTCTCTTGCTTCTCATTCATCTTTTCTCTTTCTTTCTTTTTTTTGCAAGCTAACCAATTTTCTGCTTCTTTATTTCCCTTAAATGCCTCCCTTACTTTTTGAAACATCTCCCTTAGTGTCTCATATTCATCTTCCCAATTCTCCATATTTTCAATTTTAAAAGGCTAGGATTTTTAAGCTTATTCTTTTCATTTACATATGTGGGGGGGGGAATGCTTTTCAAGGAGCCACAAAGGGGGCTGAGAGCAGAGTCATTCTGACAGTGTCTTTTAAAATTGCTTGGAAGACCCATTTTTTCCCTAACAATAATGGTTTGTATACTTTGGAATAAAACATATACCTGGAAAAAGTACTTGCAAAACTTGGACAGAAGGAAAAGAAAGGCAGGACTGGACTCATTATCAGTAGCTAACTAGTTCATTGTTATCAGTGACTCCCACTGATTCTAAACTCATTTTAAGACTGGGATTGGTGACTACTGAAATTTAAGTATTCAACATTGGTCTCAGAAATCTTTGATTTGAATTATCAAATCTCTGATTTGAACTATCAAATCTTTGATTTGAACTTTGATTTGAACTATGGCAAGAAAAATCATAAAATGGGGCAAAACTCACTTAACCATAATAATTTCTAGATATTTTAAGTGTAGAGCATTGAAGTGTTGAGAATGACCCATTATTTGGCTTCCGGTGACGTCATCGTAATGGATGGCTGGACAGGGTGAAAGCTCTATACCCAGCTTTCAGTTTTCTACAAACGGCGGCTTTATTTAGCCATTGCAAGTTGCGAAAAGGTTTGCAAAGGAGAGGGGATAGTGAGGCATGTGTGGAGGTGGCATCTTCCACACACTGAAGAACACTCCCCCGGGGTGCCTTTGTAGGAAGAGGGCGGCAAATGGTCGCTCCGAAGCAGTGACTGATCTTTTTGGAAAGGGAAGCCAATCTGTCACGGTGTAAACTAGTGGAGTGAGATTGATGAGCTGAGTGAGTGGGAGTAAAGAGAATGATATTAGCCTCTTTGAACTGTTTTGGCCAAGTGAAAGTGAGCGGCTGGAGTGGAGACTGGCCATTTCTGACTTTTGTGGTGTGGAGCCAGCTGTATTTTTTTTCCCTTTTGGATTTCTGGAAACATTCCCTTTGTGTGTTAAAGATTGGAGATGTTTGGTGATGGTTTGGCTGCTTCCTATCTGAGACTCACTTGAGATTTCTCTGTTTAGAACTCCTGCTGCGTGCTGGACTGAGGGATATATAGTGACTTGACATTTTTTCTTTTCGTTTTCTGATTGTTATTGTTGGAGCTATCTATAACTGGAAATGCTCTTTCTCCACCTTGTGGCTGAAGCTGGTATAGCAGGGAAGAGAATTCTGAAACACTGAGAAAGTTAATATACTGGCTTGTGATATAGCCTATGCTGATTTGGAAGAAATTTTGGTGGGACTCAGAAATGTCCACAACGTGACTCCGGTGGCACCGCAGGTGCCGAGGACGCTCTTCCCTTGAGCGCCAGCCCCGCGATCTCATAAAGCCGCTAGAACAGTGCAAATCAGCTGTCTAGCAGCTTGAAAACTTTCTCCCTGGAAAAAGGGGAGGAAGAGAGCAGACGGGCATAGGTAGAGTTCCCTAAGGAGCTCCAGGAACAATTCTGGGGCTCAAAGGGTGAGAGCTCCCTGGAAGCCCGACAGAGCTCCGGATCCAGGACGTTTCTGCTTCAAGCAGAATAAGACGCTGCGACCACCCCTGCAAACAACGCTTGAATAAACATCATTCTGAAGCAGGCTGAGCAAACTCAGGAGAGATGAGATCTGCAAGTACTGAATTTTAACTCCAAATGTATATTACTTCCTTCTGATTTATTAAGGGGAGAAAGTGAAACCAAGATGGCGATTGTGCTTTAATGGGGCATGAAAGCGAAAGTTAAAAAGGAAAGTTTCTTTAGTGTTGGCAGCCCCTGTCTAAAATTAGAGATTTGTGTTTAAAAAAAAAAGGAGAACATTAGAGATTACAGCAGTGATCCTTAAAAAAAAAAAAGGACTGATATTATTTAAAGACTGATTTCTGGATTTGGTGGATTTACAATTCTGGCAGTTGACTGAATTTAAATTGGAAACTAAAAATGGCTTCAAAACAAATTAAGGCTATTGTCCCCAAAAGTGCTGGGACTTCACCAGCTCAAACATCCAGATTGCAATCTCTCTCTGTTCCAACAGAACCAACAATATTAACATTTGAAATGTTGCAGGAAGCCCTCAAAACACAAGCCTCTGTTACAGAAACAAAAATTGCTTCAATGTTTCAGGAGCAAACTCGAGAAGTTGCTGAAAAAATTGCACAGGTCAAAGAGACTATTCAAAACGAAACCAAGAATTAGAGAAGATATTATTATGGCAGTACAAGGATTGGCAGGACACATTGAAGCAATAGATGAAAAAGTGGAAGAAATTAAGCAGTCTAATGAGAACTTGGAAAATAAAATGGGGGAGGTCCAGGACAAGATGGAAAGAGCAGAGGCAGATGTGATAATGATACAATATAGAGACATAGAATTTGCTCTGAGAATAAGAGGCCTCAAGGAAAATAAGCAAGAGAATTTGAGAGAGATCTTTTCAGAAGTATTTGCACAGATAATGGAAGATCAAAAAGCAAATTTTGAATGGCAAATTGACAAAATTTATCGTGTCAATTCATGGGTGGCCAGACAGAAACATCTACCAAGAGACATTGTAGTTTATTTTACAGCAAGGAGATTACGCAATGAAATCCTACAAGTCACTTTTAAAAACAAACTTCAAGTGCAGGGGCAGGAGGTTTTAACACTGAAAGAAATTCCCCCCAAAATGTTGAGAGCCAGAAAGGATTATGCCTTTCTGGTGGAAGAATTGAGATACTGTCAGATACAGTATAGATGGGAAATTCCAGCTGGTTTGGTGGTGAATTATTCAGGAGAAAGATACCATCTCAATTCAGTGTGGAAGGCAAGAGATTTTTATACCAATGTATTAAAGGCTGGATGCCCTCAGCCCCAGGAAGCTAGAAGGAAGACAGAAATGGATGGGGCAAGAAAGGGGGAGAAAGAAGAATTGTTGGTACAGGCCCAAAAGGGTGATTTGATTATTCAAGAAGAATTAATACAATTTTTGACAATTTTTGACTGTTCAAGCTTTGGAGATAGAAGAACCTAAGGATCAAAGACAGACTCGAGCGGCAGCCAAGCGTCAAGAAGAATTAAGAGTGCAGCAACTTCAAATGATTCAAGATACTACAAAAACAGAAGCAGTGGGAGGAGCAAAGCCAAAAAGTAAACTGCATGGAGATTTCCAGCAGATGCTCCAAGTGCTTCAGAGAGCCAAGAATGGCAACTAGATTTTTGACCTGGAATGTTAATGGCCTAAATTCACCACAAAAGAGGAGAAAAATATTTCATTATTTGAAACAGTTTAAAAATGATGTAATTTGTTTACAAGAGACTCATATTAGAAGTAAAGATCAAAAATATTTAACAAATGCAAGGTTAGGTATACATTTTGTTGCATCTGGTCCTGAGAAGAAGAATGGTATAGTTATATACCCAAAAAAGGACTTAATTGCCAAATTAATTGAAGCAGATGATCAAGGAAGATTTTTAGCAATTGAACTGTTAATAAAAGGAGAAAAAATACTTTTAATTGGAGTCTATGCACCGAACCAACAACAGGAAAAAATTTATAAGCTTTTACATTCCAAGTTATTACAATGGGATTATAAATCATGTATTTTTTTTAAAATTATAAACTTTATTAAAACACATATAAAAACATATAAGAACATTTACAGAACAAACAACACGTAAATAAATTAATCTTTTGAAGCATTTGTTTCGTATTGGTCCTTCAGTTAATACAGTTGTACTTATTTTCCTTGGTCTTAAGCTGATACCGTATTTTCCGGCGTATAAGATGACTTTTTAACACAGGAAAATCTTCTCAAAAGTCGGGGGTCGTCTTATATGCCAGGTATAAGCCTACGATATCTACCTTGACAGACTGACAGAAGCGGTAAGAGCAGCTACTACCATCTCTAGTCATTGCTAGAGATTTCTAACCTGAATCTGAGTTGCCGGCGCTGACTGATGATGCTACGGGAGTGTCGACAACATTAAGGGGAAGCTGTGCCGATCTCGTCAAGGCTGCATGCCGCTGAGTGCTGGACCCAGCTGGTTGCTGCACGGAGCTTCCCCCACCGTCCCAGGCATCCAGGTGGATATTACCGATGCTCCAACTTCCCCAGACCCCCAGTGATGGCGAGCCCCAGCTGTCTGGAGAAGTTGGAGCATTGGTAATATCCACCTGGATGCCTGGGACGGTGGGGGAAGCTCCGCGCAGCAACCAGCTGGGTCCAGCATTCAGTGGCATGCAGCCTTGACAAGATCAGCACAGCTTCCCGAATCTGAGTTGCTGGCGCTGACAAATGATGCTACGGGAGTGCCGACAACATTGAGGGGAAGCTGTGCCGATCTCTAATTTTTTCTCTAATTTTATTGGTGCAACCTGGAACAAATATAACAGCTTTGGTAGAGTGTTCATTTTAATAGTGGAGATTCTTCCCATTAAGGAGATCTGTAGGTTTTTCCAATTATCCAAACCTTTTTTTATCTGTGTCACTAATTTATCATAATTATTTTCTCTTATTGATGAAGTTTTTGGTGAAAGCCAGATCCCTAGGTATTTTTTTTTTTTGTTGTTGTTGCTTGGATTTGTATCTTATTCTCCAGTTCTATCTCTTGGGACTTTGTAACTATTATTTTTTAATAATAGTTTCGATTTATTCCTATTTATTTTTAGGCCAGCCACCTCTCCACATTCTACAATTTTCTTAAACAACTTTGGCACTACTTCTAATGGCTCTTCTGCTATGAATACAAGGTCGTCAGCAAAAGCCTGAACCTTGTACTCCTCTCGTCTTATTTTTAACCCTTTAATTTCCTGGTCTTCCCTAATTTTTTTTAGCAAAATTTCCAGTGTTAAAATATATAATAGCAGAGAAAGTGGGCAGCCTTGTCTAACCCCTTTTGTTATATCAAATTGGTCAGTCATGTCGTCATTCAAAATTACTTTTGCTGTTTGTTTGGTATATATTTCTCCAATAATTTTTTCGAATTTTGTTCCGAATTGCATACTCTCTAATTGTCCTTTTAAAAATTTCCAGTTTAAGTTGTCAAATGCTTTTTGGGCATCAAGGAAAACCAGCGAAGCTTGTTTTTCCTGATATGCCTCGTAATATTCAAGTGTATTTATTATTACTCTCATATTGTTTTTAATTTGACGACCCGGCATAAATCCATTTTGGTCCATATGAATAAAATTATTCAGTACTTTTTAAATTCTTTCCGCTATGATTATTGCGAATAGTTTATAATCTGTATTCAATAGAGATATTGGTCTATAGTTTTGGATTAATTGGTGATCAGTATCGTCTTTAGGTATGATTGTAATTATGGCTTCCGTCCAAGTTACTGGGAATTTTGTCTCCTCTAAGGCCTCATTATATAATTCCAACATGATCTCTCCCAATGTTTCTTGTGCATTTTTGTATAATTCCAACGGTATGCCGTCTGGTCCCGGAGTTTTGTTATTTTTTTGTTTTTTCAGAGCAGCTTCCAATTCCATCTTTGTTATTGGCCTATTTAACATTTCTCTCTGTTCATCTGTATTTACTGGAATATCTGATCTTTTTATGTATTGTTTTATCTTTTCTTCTTCTACTTCTTCCTGTTTATATAAGTTTACATAGAATGTTTGGATAATTTCTTTTTTCGCTTTCTTACTGTATTGGATTTCTCCATTTGCATCTCTAAATTGGTGTATCATCCTTTTATCTTTATCTCTTTTCAATCTGTAGGCCAGCCATCTCCCAGTTTTATTAGCGAATTCAAAGTAATTCTGTTTGGCCATTTTTATTTTCCAAGCTAGTTCTTTTTGGTTTATCAGATTTAAATTATGTTTGATTGCTTTCCATTCTTCTTTTATTTTTTTACTATGCGGATATTGTTGCAGTTTATGTTCTATATTTTTAATTC
This sequence comes from Pantherophis guttatus, assembly GCF_059756535.1. Lineage (NCBI taxonomy): Eukaryota > Metazoa > Chordata > Lepidosauria > Squamata > Colubridae > Pantherophis > Pantherophis guttatus. The sequence goes on from NC_142074.1 coordinate 6,253,169, forward strand.
TTGGTACAGATTATCTACCTGTTGTTTCTTTTCTTTATTCTTTTTCCCTATGTATAGTAAGTAAGCTTTTTTATTGCGGTCAGAGACCAAATTAAAATACACATAGAAGGGGAGTATATTTTACAAATATAGATAGATCATGTGACAGTACACCATCTACTGCCTCAGATACAATCCATACTGTCAATACTAGTGATCCTCTGCCGTAGGGGTTACCCGTCTCTTCCCTCGTTTTTTTTCAGCCACGACTGCAGCAAAAATTTTTGCCACCTTTGGAGTTATATTGGGATCTGTGTCCTTGAGTAGGAAATAAAGGCTGAACAGATCAGGTGAACCAGGGAATCTCTGGGAAATAGGAGAAATGAATCTTGATCTTATGTCTTGGTAGTGGGGACATACGAATGTAATGTGGAACAGAGATTCCGGGGATCGGCCATCACATGTACAATAGATGGATTTTACTCCCCACGAAAGCCTACTGTCGAGGACATTCGAGGGGATCACATTAAATCGTGCCTTCATAAATGCGAGCCTATGTTTGATAGAGTGTAACGCGGAGAGATAAGGCGGAGGGTGAGGTGAGGGAACAATATCAAGGGAAAACAGTGAGCATGTTCCCGATCCGTTTGCCAGATTTAATTGTCTTTCAACGTCGTCCAGCCATTGAAAAATCAATGATTTGGCAGCATCAGGGCCTAAAATGAAAGCTTCAATGGGGGAAATCCCAATCTTCAAAAGTTTTGTATGGATATTATGGGCCCAGGGACTATGAAAAGGGTCCCACCATAGGCATTGGCCTAAGTAATAGCCTGGGAGTCTAGTCCACAGGGGGACAGGGGGCCATATCGAGTCAAGGGAGCACGTACCCGCTGTTTACAAGCAGTGACATGCTCCGGCCCCCAAGGCTCCACCTGTTCCCCAGGTTGCACAGACCCTCAGGACCCGACCCTTCGGCTGATGCTGTGCAATGCCAGGTCCGTAGTAAATAAAGCCCCCCTCATTTGTGATCTTATTTGTGAGAGGGGAGCGGACCTGGCGGGTATTATGGAGACCTGGTTGGGCCAGGAGGGGGGGTCCCCCTCATCGAGATGTACCCACCAGGTTCCAATGATAAATTTTCCTGCTTCTTGCAAAAACCATGATTTTAGACTTAGAGTGGTTTATATGCAGTTGGTTAGCAGAGCAATAAGCAGAAAGGATTTTTAAGGCTCTACGTAGGCCCACCCGGGAAAATGAAAGTATTGCAGCATCGTCAGCGTAGAGCAGGAGCAGACATCTATAATCAGCTAATCTATATGGCTTGAATGCACCGAAGTTTCATTGCCTCATCCATTGCCTAATGTAATTATTTTTTAGTGTGTCTTGTTTCCATCCGTGATTTCGTTCTTGCGCCCTCTCTTTCCTCCCTCTCTTTCTCTTGGCTTGTCCTTGCTTCCTTTCCTTGCACCACTTCCGTTTGGTCTTCTTCCTGACTTCTACTTTCCAATTCTTCTTTACTTTCCTGTTCGTCTTCCTGATTAAAATGCACATTGTAAAATTCCAGTGCTTTTTCTAGCATATCTATTTTGTACTTTTTGTCCTCCCAAGTAGCCAAAATCCCTTCCGGGGTTAACCATCTAAAGGTTATTTTGTATTTGTTCAACTGGTTTGTTAGGAATTGATATTGTTGATGCTGGTTCCTGATTCTTCGGGGTACTTGTTTTAGCACTATGATTTCTTTTCCTTTATATGTCAACTTCCCTTCACTAGCTTTCCTGTAAACTTCATCTCTAATTGATCGTTTGGAAAACCTGACATGTATTTCTCTTGCCAATCGGTATCTTCTTATATAATTTGTATGTACACGGTAAGTTTCATCCAATTGTCCTTTTATTTCCAATTTATCTTTTTGTATTATTTCCGCCATTATCTCAGCCATTTTTTCACCCAAATCTTCATCTTTTTCTTCTGGTATATTTTGAAAGTGGAGGAAGTATGAAGCTTTCTCCATCTTGAGCATCACTAATGAATCAGACAGTTCCTTATTTAGTTGAGAAGTTTTCAGTTCTATTGCCTCTACTTTTGTCTCTACTTGGTCTATTTTTGTTTCTGCTTTTCTAATCCTTTGTTCATTTTCTGTTATGGATTGTTGAATGTCTCCAATTTTATCATTCATATTTTTAATGTCCTCTCTAACTTCTCCAATTTCATTTTTGATCTCCGCATGGAATGTTCTCATATCTTCATGGTTCTCTGCTATTTTTTTCTGTGTTTTTAGTAATGTTTCCTGAATCATTGAAAACATACTTTGCATGGTACTTAAGGACAATTCCGATTTTTCTTTCTCCTTTTCTTTTCCCATCATACTATCTAATGTTTTTTGTTGTAGTGGTGATGCCACCGTTATTGTGGGGTTTACAAGTGGCTTTTTGCCTGTTTTCGTTATGGTAGATGTTGTTGACATTTTAAATGCTCGTGAGAGGCTTTCCCAGGCTAACATATAATTATCAATCACTAATTTTCTTTCCCCTGTTCCTTCAAGTTTTTCAGCCTTTTCTACTTCTATACAATAATTTATCCACACTTTTAAATACACTATCATTAATTATCGGTCATTCAACAGTGCTTAGTTGTTATTCTAACAGTTTTCTTTCTTACTTTACAATGTTTTCAATCAATCAGTCTCTATTATAATTCATTCACCTTTCACCTTCCTATTTTTTTCAATTTATATGGATTCAGTATATATTATATATAGATTATAAATATGTAAATTATAAATTATAACTATGCACAGTATATACAGTATATAAGAGTTGTTAACAATAGAGACAAGGAAAGGGATTTTTTTTTTAACTTTCCTTTATAATACTTAGTGTTTCCAGTCCGGTCTCGTCAGTGGTTTCAAGTGGTTTTAAGCGTAGCTATAACTGCTGTCCATTCATGTCCATCTCTCTTCCCCACAATCCTCGTCTTGGTCTTTGTCTCTGCAATTATTGCAATCGCCAGTCTTTTATTTAAGTCCTCCAGGCAGTTCTACAGTTTTTCCACTTTGCCTTAGGTATTTCCTTCTCCAACTTTGCTTCTCCACCTCTGCCTCAGGATCTTAAGGGTTACAATCCTCCAATATTGCCAAGTCACTCTGTGGGATTCTTCTTCTCCGCGCTATTACTCCTTCTGTTTGTTTGCGCTTTTATTTTAAATTATCGCCGCTGATTAGTCCCTCCATTTTATGCCCACCTCCGTTCGCGCTCTTCTGAACTGTTCATCAATTCTGGGAATTTTTTGCTCGACTGCTCGAAACTGCAATCCACTCTTAGCTTTGTTCTAAGTAGCCGCCATTGCTCCTGTCTGCCCTAAAGGCCGGCTTTCTCTCCACCAGTTTTAAGGCGTTCGTCCTGTATCCCCTCCGGCATTAGCGCCACGTCCAGAGGCTTCAAGACTTCGCCTTTTATTTCCCGATCTCTATGGGACCAGGAATGCTCATAAAGAGCTTCTAATAGAGAGTTTTTGGGTTCCAGAAATGGCAGCTCCATTTCCTCACCCCGCTCACGATGATGTCACTGTCAGAAGTCCGGCATTATAAATCATGTATTTTATTGGGCGACTGGAATGGAGTTTTGGACACTAAAAAAGATAAGAAGGGGCTCTTGCAGAACATTTCAACGTGTACCAGATTTCCAAAATCGTTTTTTGAAATGATGGAGGACATGGAACTGAGAGATATCTGTCTAGAGAGAAACCCCAAAGAAAAAGACTTTACCTTTTTTTCTGATAGACATCAATCTTTCTCAAGGATTGATTTTATATTAATTACAAATGATTTCTTTTCCAGAGTGAAGAAGACAAAGATTTGTCCAAGAGTTTTAACCGATCATAGTCCAGTCTGGATGGAATTAGAGTATGGAAGGGGATCTAAGAGGTCTTGGAGGTTAAATGAAAATTTGTTTAGATATGAGGAAAATGTAAAAGAATGTTAAAAATTTATGAAAGAATTTTTTATTATAAATATGCATAAGGGTACATCTATGGAAATGGTATGGGATGCAAGTAAAGCATATATGAGAGGCATTTTGATATATTTGAATAATAAATATAGACGTAAACAGGAAAAAAAAGGAAGGACATAGAAGAGGAAATCAGGAAAAAAGAACAAGCTTTGATATTGAATCCAGCAGATAAGAAAATAAAAGAGGCAATTAATTTATTGCGCAGGCAATTTAATATGTTAATGGCAGATCAGGTCGCAACTAATTTGCAATCTGCTAAACATAATACTTTTTGTAATGCTAATAAACCAGGGAGGTGGTCAGTATATTTGTTAAGGAAAAAGCAAATATAGAGAAAATAGAATATAAAGGTAAAGAGGTTTATCAGCAATTAAAAAAGCATTTTTAGAATTTTATACGAGGTTGTATGCTGGTGATAAAATTCAAGGTACAGATATAGATAGATACTTACAGAAAGAGTATATTCCTACAATTACAAAAGGGAGGGTTTAAATTAACCAATAACTACTGAGGAGATTATGTTTGCAATTAAGCAGTTGAAAGTGGGTAAAGTTCCTGGGACAGATGGCTTGACAGCTGCTTATTATAAACATTTGCAGTTAGAAATGGTGGGACCACTTAAAGAATTATTTACTAATATACAATCTGGAGGAGATGTACCCCCATCTTGGAGGACAGCTTATATTTCTTTGATTCCAAAGGAGGAGCAAGACCATACCCAGCCAAAAAATTATAGGCCCATATCACTCTTAAATACAGATTACAAGATTTTTGCTAAAATATTAGCAAATAGGTTAATGACAGTCATGCAACAAATGATTCATAATGATCAAACTGGTTTTATAAATGGTAGACAAATGAAGAGTAATGTAAGGCAAGTTGTTAACCTATTGGAGTATTTGGGGAAGAACAATCAAATCCCTGCAGTGCTGATATTTCTTGATGCAGAGAAAGCATTTGATCGATTGAATTGGCAATTTTTATTGAAAATAATAGAAAAGATGCAGTTTGGGGAACATTTCACAAAATCTATTAAGGCAATATATCAGAAACAAACAGTGCAAATAATAATTAATGATAGTTTAACAGACACTTTTAATATAGAAAAAGGAACAAGACAAGGATGCCCTTTGTCTCCATTATTGTTTATTCTGACTTTGGAATTTTTGTTAAGTAAGATACGTGGGTCGGACAAAATAAGTGGAATTAAGATTAGGCAGTATGACTATAGATTACGAGCATTCGCAGATGACTTGGTTGTTACTTTAACCCAACCATTACAGTCGGTTGTAGGTCTAATGGATATAATTAATCAATATGGACAAGTATCTGGATTTAAAATAAATGCAGGGAAAATGAAGATAATAACTAAAAATATGACTATAAAGCAAAAAGAAGAACTAGAAAGATTAACAGGATTTGAAATTGTAAAAAAGGTTAAGTATTTAGGGGTTTATATTATGACATCAAATGCAAAATTATTTAAGTATAATTATGATCCATTGTGGCAAAAAATACAAAGAGAGATGGAAAACTGGAAAAAATTACGATTATCCTTGCTAGGAAGAATAGCAGCAGTAAAAATGAATGTTTTGCCTAAATTTTTGTTTCTTTTTCAAATGATACCAATACTAAAAAAGATAAGAATTTGAAGATATGGCAGAAGGGTATTAATAATTTTGTTTGGGCAGGGAAGAGACCGAGAATAAAACAAAAAATAATGCAGGATACATGTGAAAGAGGAGGTCTCAAAATGCCTAACTTAAGACTTTATTATGAGGCAGCTGTTCTATCAGCAATGAGTGATTGGATGAATTTAACAGAAGAAAGAATATTGAATATTGAGGGATATGATTTGGTTTACGGGTAGCATGCTTATTTATTATATGTTAAGAAAATGGACAAGACTTTTAAAAGTCTTGACTGTGGACGTTGTAGTGCTTCGGAAGCCTTGGTGGACGCTTCGTGCGCTCTAGCTTCATCTAACATGCCTGCTAATGTCAAATACGGCTTCGCAAGGAGGCGCCTCTAGAATCGAGTGTCTCTCACGCCACAAATCAACTGTTCGAGGAGGGCATCGTCTAGATCCCGGTAGTCGCAATGCGTTGCGGCTTTTCGAAGGGCAGCCACATATGTGCTGACCGGTTCTCCTTCTCTTTGTACTCGTTGCCGGAACTCGTAGTGTTGTACAAACTTCGAAGGAACGGGAATGTAGTGGGCCCTCAGGTTTGTTTGTAGGACGTCCCAGAGGACCATCTGAACCGGAGTTGGTTCGCAGAGGGACTCGGCCATTTCAAAACGTCTGGCCCGCAGTGGCTCAGGAAGAGGGCTCTTTTTCGGTTTGCAGAGAGCCCTTGCATCTCACTGGCTTCCAGGGAACACTCGAACCTGGTCAGATACGACCCCCACTTCTCTCGGGTTGGGTCGAAGGGTTTTGGCGGAACGTAGACAGACATCGCCGTATGTCTCCGTGTTCGCTTGTCAGCCTGGCTGAAACTCAAAGCTCTTTTTGATTTACTTCTTGTAGTCTCAATCCCACCTTCGTCGCCAATGTTGTAGCGCGGGAATAACGAGAGGCACAAGCAAGCTCTTTAATTCAGGGTCAGACTTCAGCAAAGAAACACAGGCAACAGCTCTCCTTATATATAGTTCTGAAATAACTGTTAGCCAATCACAATCGTTCCTGCATTTGAATTTCCCGCACAAAATAGATACATACATAACACTTAGCAATAGAAATTTTGGGCTCAATTATGATTGTAAATCAAGGACTACCTGTATAAGAACAATCCATTTCATGTACTCATTGATGTTCAACCATTTATTTAATAATCATTTGAAGTTACAACAAATGATTTATGAGCAGGGCTCACACTTACGTCTATCCCAGCACACATGGTTGTGATCAAAATTAAGATGCTTGGCAACTTGCACGTATTTACAATGGTTGCAGGACCCCGGAGTCATGTAATCACCATTTGCAGCCTTCCCAGGTGGCTTCCCACAAGCAAAGCCAATAGAGAAAACTGGATCAACTTAATTAATTGTTATCTAATTCTGGGTTTTATTTAATTGACCAAACTAAGTAATAATTTTAATTAGCAATTTTATGATGTTTGTGTGTCTATATTTTTCTTGACTGTACACCGCCTTGAGTCCTACGGGAGAAAGGCGGTATAGAAATATAATTAATAAATAAATAAATAAATAAATAAATAAGTAAGTAAATAAATAAGTAAATAAATAAATAATAACTGCATGATTCATTTATTTGTGGCAAAAAAGGGTTGTAAAATCAGGTGTGATTCAACTGCCTTACTTGGCAAAGGAAATTGCACTCCCAATTGTGGGAATACCTGTAGTCTCCCCAAAAAAGTCTCTGGTTTCACTTGTACCCTAGTCTTTAAAATCTTCTGAATCAATACGTTTATTTGAATCCAAACATTTTTTTACTGTTTTATACGTTTAAAACATTGGTTATGCTTTAAATGGCTATGTAGAGTCTGTAGTATCTTAGAATTGCAACTGTCACCTGACAGGATGGCAAAAAAGCTATATGATGTATTGACAGTATTTAAAATAATGATAGCTTCCCAAGTGAATTTATTGAAATAACAAATAGCTCAATGTGCTATTTTATGAGCTGGCAGATGGTTCATTCTGATATCTGCTCTAGCCTGTTTATTTCAGCTTTGCTGCTTACTCAGGATCCCAATAGACCAGTGATGGGGGGAAAACACGAACTCTTGTGTGGCAGATTCTGATTTTTTATTCCTTTAGTGAAGCAGACAGTTAGCTCCATTGTGTGAGCAATGCCTTTCTGAATCAAAAACACATTAAAGAGATGCATTCTCCATATTATCAAGATGGGTTGGACTTGGTAAATGCTACCACTTATCACTTATGAACTAAAACAGCTAATGAACAAAATAAAACAGGGTGCTTGTCTGCAGAATTTGATATGTATTTGCACAGAGGTGTAAAATGGTTTTTCTGCTTTGGCCCAGCAGTTTTCATTTATGAAAAAGAAAAGTGTCAGATGTTATTTGAACACTGGGACTTGTCTCCCTCCATTTGGAGAATATCTATGGAGATTCTCAGTCATTCTAGGTCATGGTTATCCCAAAACTGAATGGTGGAGAATGGAAGGATTTATATACTTTGCAATGCCCAGATGACTGCAAGGAATATAAATCCTTCCATTCTCCACCATTCAGTCAGAACTGAAGAAGCTTCTTGGATGAGAAGCGAAACATCTTCAAGGAAAAACAAAAAAAGTCCAGTTGCCTTTGAAAAAGCAACTTTTTCATCTGGGACTTCATCTGGAGAGTGACCCAAATTTATGACTTTGGCTGTCACGTCAATCTGTACTGCAGGATAACTATGGATAACTATGACAACTTTACGACCTGTGGACTCCAGGCTGGTTCAGGAATTCTGGGAATCCACAGGTCATAAAGTTGCCATAATTGTGCACCCTTGCTCTGGTTATTATTTGGTTACTGCTATGCAGAAAGTATCACTCTGCAGCTTTTCATTCTAAACAAGAATTTTATTTTATTTTATTTTTTTCTTTCCAAAGAGAAATTCTTATTCATGGAGTGTATTCTTTCAGTAATGAGTCCATTCAGGGATTGAAGTTGTCAGAAAATTGTCAAAAGTTGGAATTAAGGCAGAAGATTGGGCTGTCATGGAAATTTTTCTAGCATTTGACCACTAGGACAGAAGTTTATATACTGGAGATTCAAAGCCTCCATCCAGATATAAATATACCAATCAGAGCTAATTGAAGAAAGAGGAGTATTAATCTTTTCCTGAGAGTATTAATCTTTTCCTGAGTAAATTATTACCCTCAGTTCTTTAGACATGGTTCTAATGAATCTGTCACATCATCTCTATATCCTTTGATTTTTGACACTTTTATGTTTTGACACTCTTGTGGTGTCACAGATTTAGATCCATTACAGTCATGTCTCTCAACCTCAGCATCTTTAAGCTATGTGGACTTCAACTCCCAGAATTCCCTTGCTTGCAGGGAACTCTACAGATCTTAAAATGGAGAAACCACACTTTACAGGATACTTCTGGTTCAGGATCAAAAGTATCCATCTAAACTGAAATTATTTTTAAGGCATGATGGTTGAGTATCTTTATTAAGATCAAAGGGATAGGATTTTTCTCATTTTCCTTTTCTTACTGCTTTCTGTGAGTCGGTAGGTCTCCTCACTGACAACAGTGGAAGTTGCAGGTGACTGATCCTGAGGACAATCTTCTCCATACTGGGTGCTCTTCACATATGTGGGCTTCAGTCAGTGCACTATTTGTTTATTTATATCTTGCTTTTTAAAAAATAAATAATTCAAGATGAACATATTCCTTCCTCCTCTTATTTTCCCTACAACAACAACCCAGAGAAAGCTTGATTGGCCCATAGTCGCCCAGCCAGCTTCATACTTAATGCAGGACTAGAATTCACAGTTTCCTGGTGATGGGCTCAAAGTCTCCGTCTCCATCTCCTTCTCCCATCCCATTACGAATTTCTAAAAAAAAAAAACATTGAGAGAAAACCCGCTTCGGTTTTTCCCATATAACAATTTTTATCAGCTTAAAAAAGAAAAACTTTTGCAAACAGGTTTGAAGAGTCTGGCCAGTAAGGACCAGCCAAGGCAAGGAGAGGGAAGCCAGCACACCTTCCCGCCCTCCCCTCCCCCATCTCAGACTAGCTATAAAATACACAGCTCTTTGATTCTGCTTAAATGATCAGATGACACCTGGGCTTGCTTGCTTTAGAAATCTGTATTATGTTTTTACAAGAATAAATAATATATATATATATATAAAAAGAAAACAAAGATGATAGCAGAAATTGATGTTTTCAACTTCCCACTGAAGATCTTCTAGCTAAAAAGTCAGTTAGCAAGGATATGGCAAGGATCAAAAGCACAGCTCTGGTGGCTTGTATTTGCACACTTTTAGGTGAGTGTAAGAGAACATTGGTTCTTCATTTGCAGAACATTGGTGGAATCTGTTGAATAAAATTAATAATTTAGCCTTTTTTTTCTTACATGGGCATGCTGAGTGCAGCTCATGTTCTGTTTCCCTTTTCTCTGCTGATGGCAATTCATCACAAGTTGACATGTTGTGTTGGGATTTCAACAATGGATGGAAACTAATCAGAGAGAGAAGCAACGTAGAACTAAGGAGTTCTTAACAGTGAGAACGCACACATATAACAAAGATTATTATGGGACTGGAACCTAAAACATACGAAGAATGGTGACAGGAACTGCGTATGTCTAGTCTAATGAAAAGAAGGACTAGGGGTGACATGATAGCAGGGTTCCAATATTTGAGGGGTTGCCACAAAGAAGGGGAGGCCAACCTATTTTCTAAAGCACCAGAAGACAAGAAACAAGCAACCTAGAACTAAGGAGAAATTTCCTGACAGTGAGAACAATTAATCAATGGAACAGCTTGCCTCCAGAAGGTGTGGGTGCCCCATCACTAGAAGTTTTTAAGAAGAGATTGGACAGCCACATTGGTATAGGACCTCCTGCTTAGGCATGGGGTTGGACTAGAAGACCTCCAAAGTCCCTTCCAATTCTGATATTCCGTTTTAATTGGGAGAACCCCTTCGGGGTAGTGGTTAAGGTATCAGCTAGAAACCAGGAGATCGTGAGCTCTAGTCCCATGTTGGGCACAAAGTAAGCTGGTTGACTTGAGCCAGTGACTCTTTCTCAGCCTTGGAAGAGAGGCAAGACAAATCTTCTGAAAAATCATGCCATGAAAACTGCAGGAATTAGGCCAGGCAGTTTCCAAAAATTAGACACCATTGAACAGAAGAAATAAAAGTCTGATATATTGAGGTTCCATCCTGTTTATCAGATGATGGTCTATCTTCTATAAATTGGTTTCATCCAACACATTCATTTGGTTTGGCGGAGGCCATGGATATAATCTCCCTGAAAAAAAGAAATGTCAAAAGTTACATTCTCCAGACCATCACACGGGATGAAGTGTTTTTCCCACCTCCCAATTCTGAGTTAGCTTGGGGTATGCCTAGAAAACCTCAGTATTGAAAAATAGTTGACATGGAACCCAGTGCATTCTCTTCCTGTTCAGTCAGAAGAACAGCAGTTACTTGCCTGAGAAACAAGCAAGAGTTTAATCCACTTAAACTGAAGTGCCAACCTGTCTTGATTTATGCCTTATTGGAACGGTTATAAGCACGTTGGCTTAATTGGACTGGAAGGTTCAAGGGAAGTCTCCAGAAGGCTGTGCAAGTGCAGTCTCCTCTCAGTCCCTCTAAAGTTCAGGGAAATGTTTAACTATGTCTATCGAGGTAAGTAAAATGAGGACCCAGATTGTGGGGGCAATAAGCTGACTTTGTATAAAAAAGAACACCGCTTAGGGGTGGCCGAAAGCCCTACTAAGCAGGTATATACAAAAGTATGAAGGCTATTGCTTAACGCATTGTAAGCCGCCCTGAGTCTCCGGAGAAGGGCGGCATATAAATCAAACCAATAAATAAATAAATAAATAAATAAATAAATAAATAAATAAATAAATAAACAAACTGTATAATGCTGAAGGATGGAGCAATGGAGAGATTGCTTGCAGCTTGCTACAGAGACAGAAGGACATGTAGAACTCTGATGTGATTGTGGATTCCGGCACTAGTTGGGAACAGGCAATATTTCTTGAGTTATTACTGAATGTATATCCTTTTTTATTTTTGTTTGCAACTTAGGCAGGTGCATATGGGAGTAGTGGGCAACCCGTCCAATGTTATTTTCCATGCGAATGTTTGGTAAGATAGTTGGGGATAAGAGTGTATGAAGATAACCAATGAACTTTGCCCCTGAGTGGAATTTTGTGTCTGGATGTCCCCAGATCAGGTCCAACATCATAAATTGCTGGGCTACATCATTCTTGCTTTCCCATCAGTTTTCAAAATTTGAATCAGTCACAGCACTGCTATATCTGAAATGCTAAGTCCCCAAAAGGGCTATTTGATTTTATACATTTCTGTTTGTCATGGTTCTGAGGCCCAATACTGCAGTATCTGATTGTTGTCACCCATTTAGCATCACCCAGGCAGCCCATGTAGTTGTTGTTGTTGTTGTTGTTGTTGTTGTTGTTGTTGTTATTGTTGTTGTTATTATTATTATTATTATTATTATTATTATTATTATTATTATTATTATTATTTAAATTTCTATACCGCCCTTCTCCAAAAAGGACTCAGTTTAAGGGATGCTAAAGTCGCAGGTGACTGTTGCTCCCCTTGATGGAAAGATTCTCCTCGTTGTGACTATAGTCAGCATATGCAAACTATTAAACATATTGTGCAATATTGTCCACATCATGTGTTCTCTGGTTCCCTAGAATAGGGGTCCCCAACCTCCAGTCCGCAGCTTGGTGCCTGTCCACAGCCTGGTGAGAACCAGGCCACGCAAGCAGCAGACAAGTGCGTGAAGCTGGTTTTCTGCAAGCATCACGTGCAAAACCATCTCTCTCTCACAGTGGTGGGATTTTACCAGTTCGTACTGGTTCGGTGGAACCGGTTGTTAAGTAGTTAAGCAGTTCAGAGAACCGGTTGTTAAAAGAAATCTCCTTTTGTTTTTTTCCACTTTACAGGGTTAATCCTGTAAGGAATTACAACATTCGGTGTTGTTTCCTAGCCTAATTTTTATCGCCCTGCTTACAGAAACTGCCTCTCCAGCAGTATGCCTAGATTTATTGTCGCTTCCGGTTCCGGAGGTTCTCAGAGGTTTTTTTTTTGCTTGACTTTCTTAAAGTGGAAGGGTTGTTTTAACGTTTTTACACCGCTGTTGGGAGGAAATACTCCCCTGTTGGAGTTCTTCCAGCCAGGATGCAATGATCAGCACTTTGAAGAAATAATTGAATAATGGAGCAGAAGCTTTTAATGACAGGGAACCAAGATGAGTGACATTCAGCAAGGCTTCTTGGCTAGCTAGAAAGATTGACATTCAAACATGAGTTTACATACCCTTTCTGACTTTTGGTCTACAACTGGTTTTTGGTGAAGTTTAATTCTGTGCTTGGTGATGTTTAGTCCTGTGTTTAGTGATGAGATAATTTTCCCTATTCAGCTTTGTTTGGAAGGAAAAATGTTAATCTCTGTTCCTGAAAAGAAGAAGCTTCAGAAATCTGACTAGTTCTGTGTCTATTTGTTCTGGTAATTGGTTTAATAAGCAACAGATACTCTGCTCCTTTGCTTCATTCTGGAGAGTTTAAATGACCTCTCTGCTAAAGGTTTTCACTTTATGAGCAAGAGTTGGCTGCTGATAGTTATCATTGCATTTTAACTATTTTAATTCCTCAAGGTGCTCTGGCACCCTCCCTGATTTGTAACTTCAGTTTTCAGGTAATTCTAATCTAACGATTGGTATTTAGGGATTGGTATTCTTGCAAGCAAAGAAGCTTTTTGTATTTTTGTCCAGGTAATCCTTGATTTACAACAGTTACAATGGCACTGGAAAAAGTGACTTATGACCATTGCAGCAAACATTAGGGCAAAGAAGTGATGCCACATGACGGTTGTTAAGAATGCTGCAACGGGCATAAATGATGACCAGTCATAAGTGCGAGGACCGGTCAAAAGTTCCAGGACCTGTTAGAAATCACTTTTTCAGCCCTCTGGGTAGTCTTTTTGTGCATATGGACTACTCAGAGGGCTGAAAAAGTTATTTTTGACCAGTCCTCACACTTATGACTGTCCTCACATTTTACGTTTTTTGCCCTATTTTGTCACCATGGTGAAGAGAAGCAGTTGTGAAATGAGTGACACGGTTGTTAAGAATGCTGCAACAGGCATAAATGTGAGGATGGTCATAAGTGTGAGGACCAGTCAAAAGTGTGAGGACTGGTCAGAAATGACTTTTTTCAGCCCTCTGAGTAGTCCCTATACACATAGCCATAGCCACCCGGTCACATGATCAGCTAGGCACGCCCACCCGGTCACATGACCACCAAGCCATGTCCACCCAGTCACATGACCACCAAGCCACACCCGCCCAAATAAGCCATGCCCACAGAACCTCTTGTTAAAAAATTGAATCCCATCACTGCTCTCTCCCCTCTGCCACCAGTCTGCAGAGATAGAAAGTTTGGGGATCACTACCCTAGAAGACCTGTATGAAGCAACACCAGAGGTGATCACTTGGATAGTTGAACTGGACATCCAGTTAGGAGGCCACTGCCATATCCCCATAGACGTTTTGTATATAATTACATGGAAGTTGTGTATATGTTTACTTCTCTTCTGTCATGTTCTCATAGTACACTAAATAAATAAATAATAAGCACCACTGTAATTCAAGGAAGGGTTGCTAAAACATTTCCAACCCAGAATTTAAGAGTTTATTGGTAGACTAATAAATGTTTTGGAGATTGTTATATAAACAATCAGGTACAAGTGTCCCTATTCATAACAAAGAGATCCAACTGCTCATTGGAACATAGAAAAAGGGTTAGAGGACTTCCGGTTGGTGATCCGTGATGATATGGCGTTGCGAGAGTGATCACTACTCTCCAATGCCACTAATCACAGTGTATTGGGGGCCCCTTCAGGATGCGAAGCCAGGAGACCTTCACGGACAATAGAGGGAATCTGGCGAGCGAGAAAGTGAGGTGCAAGTGCCCATTGCACGACCAGACACCTCTGTCGAACCAGGGCATGTGTGTCTGTCATTTAATGGCGGACCCGAGGCTGCAGTAGCCAGCAAAGAGATGGGAAGCAAGAAAGATCAGAGAAAGCAGTGTTAGAAGATTACTTTCACCCTCATTCCTGAACACCATGGAGAGTGGTATCAGAGGAACGAGGTTGGCGGAGTCGGGTGAGAAAGATTCAGAGAAAGGAAACGAGCAGCGATTGAAATAAAAGAGCAGATTGGAATATCATAGAATGCCGATAAGCCGGCAAGGAAGAATAAAGAGATTGCTGTGACAGATTGCTGGCACAAATGGATAACCGGTGGGATACAGCAAGAAACAGTAAAGTGGGAGAACTTCTGTTGTTTACAGCCACAGATTGGATGGAAAATTAGATGGACGGAGATTTGGCTGTAAATGAGGGGGGAAGAACAGCAAGTGCAGCCATTACTAGGAACTGACGGTGCGATAGTGGAAGAGTGGCTGCAGAGACCAATGGAGAAAGGAACTCTCACTTAGACCAGCTGGTATTGGTAATAGGAGGACTTCGATATTATTGGTGATTGGACAGTAATGACTTTTATGAATTAATAATAGGAGAAGATCTTTTGATCCATATAGCAATTTAACTATATCTTGACGTCTCCATATCTTAATACATCAACATCTTTATATATTTATATCTATTTTTCTTACATATCTCTATATACATTTATATATCTCTATATCTCTATACAACTTAGATACATTTATATATATTTATAAATTCATATAATACTTAGAGTTTCAATTTAAATTTGTGATACCTTTTTTACTAATTTCCTGCTCAGTGTTAGCAAACAAATTGTCTATTTAAGATAAGTTACATATCATAACCATGATAGAATGTTAATTTATTAATAATAATTTGAGAATCCTTGTTCTTAATTGTCTGTGAATATAACCAAATTAATTATTATTATTGTAAGTTAAGCATTTTTAGATATAGATATAGATTGATTGATTGATACAGATTGATAAGCATACTAATTTAATATTTGAAGTTTATATGTATTTTGTACACACACAAAAAACCCGAGCATCCTTAGCATTATAAGAAATAAGACAATCACTGGATAAAGATAAGAGGTAGTCAGTGAGTGAAAATTTGGAGAAATATTGAAAGAATAGTAAGAGACCAAAAAAAGGTCTTGAGAGAAATGACAAGTCTTTCATCAATGGTATTAAAAACAGGAAAGAAGACTACCTCCAACCCTACGATAACCATGACTTCACCAACAACACAGAGATCGACAGAAGGGTTGTCTAAAACAGAAAAATCTATGGTGATACCGACTATGCAAGCCATGCAACCGACTCTGACATTAATCCAAGACACCATGTTGAAGATGCAAGAAAAGATGTCCAGTAACCATGAAGAGTTAAAGACAGATATCCAAGCCTTAGATCATAAGATGAATGAGATACAAGAAACAATACATAATAACGAACAAAGGATAAAAAAGGTGGAAACCAGGATAGAACAAAATGAGAAGGATTTGAATTCAGTAGACCAGAAATTGATGGTATATCGCTGAAATAGTACAACAAGATAAGCAGGATATAATTAAAGAATTAGACGAAGTTTACAGAGTGCAGACCAATTACACCAGAAGGAACAGACTACCCAGGGAAGTACATGTCAGATTCGTGAGGAAAAAAGTGAAGGATATATTATACAACATGGTGAGAGAAGAACCAGTGACGTATAGAGGGAAAGAGGTGATAATTCCCAGGAGAGTGAGGGAAATGAGAAGGGACTATCGATTTTTAGCTATACAATTAAATAAAAGGAGCATCCTGTTTAGATGGATATTGCCGGAAGGCATGTTAATTACCTGGCAGGGGAAGAAAATCAAAATTGATAGTTTAATAGCTGCACAAGACTTTCTCGACCAATAGAGAGGAAAGGAGGAGGAACAAAGCAACAAGGAAGAAGTAGAAGCAATAGCACCAGAAGAGGAGATCCTCTGCCAATGGAACTCTAAAGAAGGAACCCCAGAGAAGAAGGAGATAGAAGAAAAGGAAAGCAAAGAGACAAAAGGGAGAAACTAAGATCTCAAAGAACTACACAAGCAAACAGAAACTAAAGTCGAGTAAGAAAAGCAGAAATGGAGGATTGGAAATTAACATCAATTAATGTTAATGGATTAAATGATAGTAGGAAGAGAAAACAAATACTCACAAAATTAATTAAGCAAAATGCCAATATAATATGCCTTCAGGAAGTTCATATAAGAAAAGAAAAGGGAAAATGTTTAGAATATAAGAAATTTGGAAAAACCTTCACCTCACTAGTGGAGAAAAAAAAGAGGGGAGCTGTAATATACGTTAAAAAAGAGATTGTAGTGGAGTTAAAATACAATGATATTAAGGGGAGAACACTAATGATTGAGATAAGGAGAGGAGACTCTCAAATATTATTGGTAGCCATATATGTCCCAAACAAAAAGTAGGGGGAATACTTTAGAAAGCTCCATGAGCAAATAAGTAAAATGGAACATAGCAACATCTGTATAATAGGAGATTTCAATGGGATAGTTGATCCAGATAAGTACTATAAGAGTGACAAAAACAAACAAACAAAAAGGGATAAATTACCAAGAACATTTTTTTATTTAACGGATGAATTGAACTTAGTAGATGTTTGGCGGACTTTACACCCGAATAATAAACATTATATCTTTTACTTGAATCCCCAAAAATTGTGGTCGAGAATTGATATGATATGGGCTAGTAGGAATCTTGGAATGTAATCTGCAGAAATAACACCAAATATATGGGCGGACCATAATCCCTTAGAAATAAGGTGGAAAAATGCACAGAGGAAGAAACAGAAGAGATGGAGGCTAAATACGCAACTTTTGTGGGACAATGACTTTACAGAAAAAGTCAAGGGAGAATTAAAATTATTTTTTAAGGAAAATGAAAATCAAGAAACACCTTGAGTAATTATATGGGACACGATGAAGGCATATTTAAGAGGGTTGGCAATATCATATAGTGCACATAAAAATAAAGAAAAAAGGAAGGTACAGAAGGAACATTTAGAGAAACTGGGGGAGGCAGAAAGGAAATTGCAGCAAAATCCAGGAGACAAGGTGGCCAAAGAAAGTTGGATGATGCTAAGACACAAATTGAATATTTTAGAGCAGGAAGAATTGGCATACAAAATAAAACGATCAAAACAATACTACTTCGAAAATGCTAATAAACCGGGCAGATGGCTGTCGTATAAACTAAAGAAGGAGAATGAAAAAGGGATCATTTATCAATTGGAAGACATGAATGGAAATGTATTAAACAAAGAAGAGGATAAGCTCGAAATTGCTCGGGAATATTATGCAGCATTATATAAAGAGGAAGAAGTCCCAAGAGAGAAAATTGAACAATATCTGGCAAATGAAGAACTCCCATTGATAGGAGAGGAGGACAGGGTATTATTGAATAGAGAGGTAACAATAGAGGAACTAAAGATGGCAATTTCAAAACTTAAAGATAATAAATCACTAGATCCGGATAGTTTCCCAGGAGAATTGTATAAAAATTTGGAGGAAATACTATCACTGAAATTATTGGAAATTTGTAATGAGGCGTTGATGGACTCTAAAATTCCACATTCATGGAGGGAAGCTTATATCATGCTACTGCCCAAAGAAGGTACCGATCCAAAACAAATACAAAATTATAGGCCAATTTCCTTTTTAAATTCGGATTACAAAATTTTTATGAGCATAATGGCAGAAAGAACAAAGAAAATATTAAATATCTTGATACATACAGATCAAAATAGATTTCTCCCCGAAAGGCAAATAAGAAATAATATAAGAATAGTGATTGGCGCCTTAGAATATTACGAAGTGCACTTGGATAAACAGATGGCACTAGTCTTCTTAGACGCCCAGAAAGCATTTGACAATCTAAATTGGGAATTCATGGTCAAACAAATTAAGAAATTGGAATTCGGAGAAAATTTTGAGAAAATGATAAAAGCAATTTATAACAAACAAAGGGCAAATATATTAGTAAATGGGGACATGACCAAAACATTTCAGATTAGGAAGTGGGTAAGACAAGGATGCCCTTTGTCGCCATGACTGCTTATACTGCCCTTAGAAATTTTGTTAAGAAGAATCAGAAATAATGATGAAATAAAGCGACTGAAGATTAGGAGAGAGGTATATAAAACTCAGGCATTTGCGGATGATGTAGTTTTGATTATGGAGGAACCACTAGAAACAGGATAAAAAATCCTAGAAGAACTAGGTAGATACGGAGAAGTGTCTGGATTTAAATTAAATAAAACCAAAACTAAAGTGTTGGCCAAAAATATGACAGAACAGCAAAAGAAAGAAATAGAAAAAAAGTTGGGTTTGCAAATTGTTAAAAGAATAAAGTATCTAGGAGTCTGGATAACACCAAGATGCTCGGCTTTAAAAGAGGATAATTATGTGCCTTTGATTAAAAAATTAAACAGGATTTGGAAAGATGGGGGAAATTGCAATTGTCACTCTTAGGCAGAATAGCTTCAATAAAGATGAATATCCTGCCCAAGCTGTTATATCTGTTTCAAACTACACCGGTTAATTTGGACAATTTTTTTTCCCCGGAATTGAATAAATCTATTAGGAAATTTGTCTGGGGCGGGGGGGGGACCTAGAATTTCATTCAGAACATTACAGGATAAAAGGAGCAGGGGAGCTTTGGACTCCCAGCCTGGGAAATATTTATTTTATTTTTATTTTATTTTTCAATTTATATACCGCCCTTCTCCCTGAGGACTCAGGGCAGTGCACAGCCAGAATTAAAAACATAAAATACAAATATTAAAAACAATTAAAATCTATATAAATTTGGCCCAAAATTTAAAAAACCACAAACCAATTAAACATTTAAAATTTAAAAAAAAAATTCTTCCTAAGCCAGCCCGGCTTGCTGGAAAAAGTGGGTTTTAAGGGCACAGCGGAAGGCACTGAGGTCTTGGATTCTCCTTATCTCTGGGGGCAACTGATTCCAGAGGGTAGGTACCCCCACAGAAAAGGCCCTCCCCCTGGGGGTCACCAGCCTACATTGTTTGGCTGATGGCACCCTGAGGAGGCCCTCTCTGTGGGAGCGCACGGGTCGCTGGGAGGTCGTCGGTAGCAGCAGGCGGTCTCGAAGATAGCTAGGCCCTATGCCATGGAGCGCTTTAAAGGTGATAACCAACACCTTGAAGCACACCTGGAAGACCACCGGGAGCCAGTGCAGCTCGCGCAGGAGCGGTGTTACATGGGAGCGCCATGCTGCTCCCATCACTACCCGCGCTGCTGCGTTCTGGACCAGCTGGAGCCTCCGGGTGCCCCTCAAGGGGAGCCCCATGTAGAGAGCATTGCAGTAGTTAAGGCGAGAGGTATAATATAAATATATTATAAGGCAGCTAATTTAGTGTGGATAAGGGAATGGATCGCCCTAGAAAACAAAAGGATTTTAACCTTGGAAGGCCACGACTTGCAGAGAGGGTGGCATGCATACCTATGGGACGAGGACAGGAAAAAAAAAACATATTTCCACAGACACAGAATAAGGGACACATTAATACAAACTTGGACAGAGATTAGGCAAAGGCAATATATGAAAGTCCTGAAGTGGCTTTCCACAATGGAAGCTACGATATACCCCAACATGTTAGGAAACGAAAAAATGTTTAGATATAAGTATATTTTAGATAGCGGTGGAAACCTTAAATCCAATGATACACTGAGAGAACAAGGCATTAATATTGACTGGTGGCCATACCTACAAATCAAGTCTCGATATCAAAAAGATAAGGAGGAATTCAGTATAGAGATAAGATCAAACGGACTGGACAAGATATTGATAGGAACGGAGGAAAAAATTTTGGCTAAATTATACAATTACCTATTAGAATACGAAAGGGCAGAGGAGTTGGTTAAGGATCAAATGATTGCGTGGGCTTAACGCATTGTAAGCCGCCCTGAGTCTCCGGAGAAGGGCGGCATATAAATCAAATTAAAAAAAAAAATACTATACGGTGTGGGAAGGGTGGTATAAGTGGATGGAAGATAAAATAAAAAAGGAATAAGGGATGGTGTAACTACTAAAAGCAATAAGTAATCTAAGAGACACCATGTATGTAACCTATATATATGTATGAACACTGCTTAACCGATATTAGTTGAATTGCAATATTATCTAACTCAATAAAAAATGGGGGGGGGGGGAGAAAAGGGTTAGAAAGACAATCCAACAGCTTCCAAAGATAGTACATAGTACTTAGATAAAAATTGATCCTAAATGAAAAATACTTCAGTTGCTGCAGTTGCTGGAGTTGCTTGAAAAGATGTAAATGCTTTTTGTCTCAAGAAATCTTGCTAAAGAAAACTTTCTGAAAAAAATCTTGTTTGGAAACACAATCAGTTTCAGCTGTGAAAAAGCCTAAAGTTGAAATTGAAGGACTGGGAGGGTTACTCTGGCTGGCTAGTGGCCTTTTTAAAAAAATCTTTAAATTCTTGAATACACTAGGCAAGCAATAAAAACAATAAATAAGCAAACACTGGTTTCTTGTCCGGTATCACTTGATAAGATAGGCTAGGAGCTCAGTGGCTCATGTGGTTAGGATGCTGGGTTGGAGGCTAATAAGCCTGCATTGGAGACCTAAGTGCTGCTGCATGGTGGGGGTGAGTCCTGTCATCTGCTCCAGCTCCTTAACGTGGACATGAAAGGAGCCCCCATGGGCGTTCTGGGCAATGATGTCACTGGATAATTCTTTCAACCCAGAAGTGCTTTAAATGGTGCCTCCGACATGACAGGGATGGCAGAGACCATAGACTGATATCAGCGTAATATCACCAGAATTTGGGGATGTACTTTAATTGACAAATGTTATGTCTCCCTTCATTGCCTATAATCACACAATTGCAAGAGTGCTGAAGCATCCTTTTGGTTTTCTAAAAGGTGCATTTTTTTTTAAATTTGATTTATATGCCGCCCTTCTCCGGAGACTCAGGGCGGCTTACAATGCGCTAAGCAATAGCCTTCATCCTTTTGTATATTTATACAAAGTCAGCTTATTGCCCCCACAAACTGGGTCCTCATTTCACCTACCTTAGAAAGGATGGAAGGCTGAGTCAACCTTGAGCCTTGGAGAGATTCGAACCAGCAGAAATTGCAGGCAGCTGTGTTAATAACAGGGTGCGTAGACCACTGTACTATCAAGGCTCTTTTGTTAGAAACCCACAATGTCAAGATTGAGGGATTTGAGAAGGTGACAGAATGACAGCTATTTTATGAAACCTTAACTTTTTATTTATTCTAGTTCTTTTATTTAGTTCCAGCCATGTCATTTGTAGTGCAATTTTAACTTATCTGCCCCACTGGAAGTAGTTTAACAAAAATTTCAGCATTTATGGACTTACCTTAAAAGTCCCTAGCGGTAGTTTTTCCATCATCGCCCTCCAACTCAGTTTATTCAATCTTCCTTTTGGGGATTAGAGACCATGTACCCCTGGAGGTTTAATGGCTAGAAAGAACTCATGTTCAATTTGCAGTTTTTGCTCAGGAGAGAATTGTCTTGCACTTGACGATGGCATCCATGGACCAAAAGAATTCAGCCTGCCCTTCTGTAGTTTGCCCTGAAATCCTCATCAAGATTTATTTATAAATTGTGAAAAGAGAGGAGGTTGCACTAAAAATAATTAAATGTGTCAAAATGTAAATAAAACTACTGCAAGGTCACACAGTGAGTGCTTGGTAAGAACATCAGAAGACTGAAAAAGTAATGGAAAAGATGCTTACTCATTAACAAGACATTATAAAAATATGCCAGTGCTTCATTAATGTTCTAGTGATTGCAGTTGGTTCACACATACTGAGCATCTCTGAATCTGTGGTTATAAATCAAAGAGAGTTCAGAATATGCATACCTTCATATAGATTTGGCAACAACCTTTTACCTTTCCTGTCTGTTCCATGCATTTGCCATAGTTTCTACACATGATGCATTGTAGTTCACATGTTTTGTAGGCAGAGTCTAACTCTGAAATCTGAGCATCTCCAATGCAAAGGAATCCTGGTCTTGAATTTGCCTTGTACTTGAAATCTGGAAGATACTCCTATTTCAAGCTGTGTAAGAATTCTGGGCAACATACCGAATAATGGACCTTGGAGGTCTTCTAGTCCAACCCCCTGCCCAAGCAGGAGACCCTATACCATTCCAAACAAGTGGCTGTCCAATCTCTTCTTAAAAGCCTCCAGCACCCACAACTTCTGAATAGGAATTTGCAAATCTGGAGGGCACAGATTGAAGATGGTTAATTTAGATGCTGACAAGATAAATAATCTAGAAAGTTTTATGATCCAACTGAAATACTGCTTTGATTCTTCTCAGGTTTCATCCTATTCTCCAGCTAGCATATTGCTGTGACAAATATAGAAAAGTAAAGAGATCTTCCCAATCTAGTGATAATTAAGGTATCAGAAAGGGGCCTTGAATTTGTTAAGGACCCCATTTCTTTGCTAGGTTTACATGTATGGCAATAATTTTACTCGGTGACCACACACACACACACACCTATATATCTCTATCTATCTATCTATCTATCTATCTATCTATCTATCTATCTATCTATCTATCATCTATGTGTGTATATATATATCTCATAGAAACATTTATATATGTGTGTGTGTGTGTTTTCTGAGGTTTTCGCGGGTGTTTGTATGTAGGTCTTTGGGTATTCAGGTTTTTGCCCGCGTAAAATTGGAAGTGTCGCCAAGACACTTCCAATTTTATGTGTATACATGAGATGAGGGTGTGGCTAACTGATGAGGCCTTATAAGGCTGAAATAGATCTATCTTAGTCTCCCAATGGGCAGCAAAGTGTCTGCTGGCTGCCAGAAGAAAAAAAAAAGCCCAGAAACTAGTGAATTGTGATTTCACTGAACTAGGGCTGCATAATATCTTGGTTTACATAGGTAGAACCTGGCTAAAGAGAAATACACGTAAAACCTACGAAAAAGAAAGAAAAACAAATATTGTACCTTTACAGGGAGGATACATGAGATGAGGGTGTGGCTAACTGATGAGGCCTTATAAGGCTGAAATAGATCTATCTTAGTCTCCCAATGGGCAGCAAAGGGTCTGCTGGCTGCCAGAAGAAAAAAAAAAGCCCAGAAACTAGTGAATTGTGATTTCACTGAATTAGGGCTGCATAATATCTTGGTTTACGCAGGTTTACGCAGGTAGAACCTGGCTAAAGAGAAATACATGTAAAACCTACGAAAAAGAAAGAAAAACAAATATTGTACCTTTACAGGGAGGATACATGAGATGAGAGTGTGGCTAACTGATGAGGCCTTATAAGGCCGAAATAGAACTATTTTAGTCTCCCAATGGGCAGCAAAGGGTCTGCTGGCTGCCTTTATGTGTATTTCTCTTTAGCCAGGTTCTTCCTATGTAAACCAAGATTTTTATGCAGCCCTAGTTCAGTGAAATTACAATCCACTAGTTTCTAGGTTTGTGTATTTCTCTTTAGCCTTAGTCTCCCAATGGGCAGCAGGGTGCTTGCTGGCTGCCGGAAAGAAAGCCTAGAAACTAGTGGATTGTGATTTCATTGAACTAGGGCTGCATAAAAATCTTGGTTTACGTAGGAAGAACCTGGCTAAAGAGAAATACATACATACATACATACATACATACATACATACATACATACATCTCCGATATCAGTCTATGGCCCCTGCCATCCCTGTCATATATATATGACAGGGATGTCATATATATCTCATATATATATCCCTGTCATATATATATGACTCCTAAAAAAGCATATTTTATAATGCAGTATTTTTTTAAATTTGATTTATATGCCGCCCTTCTCCCGAGACTCAAGGTGGCCTACAGTGCGTTAAGCAATAGCCTTCATACTTTTTGTATATTTATACAAAGTCAGCTTATTGCCCCCACAAACTGGGTCCTAATTTACCTACCTTAGAAAGGATGGAAGGCTGAGTCAACCTTGAGCCTGGCGAGATTCGATCTTACTTTAATTGCAGACAGCTGGTGTTAAATTACAGTGCTTCTGTCTGTTGAGCTAAACCAGGCTCCTATTAGTATTGCAGGCTAACTCTGCTGATTGCCAGGAGTTTGATCCTGAATGGTTCAAGTTCGACTCAGCCTTCCATCCTTCTGAGATCAGTAAAATTAGGACCCAAATTGTTGGGGGGAAATGTGCTGACGAAGAGAGGGCTGTAAAGCACTATGAAGTGCTATATAAGTCTAAGAGCTATTGCTATTGCTATATTTACCTTTCCTAACTTGGTGCTTGCCAGATAGATTACAGCTTGATTTCCATGCTATTTGCAGAACGGGCCTGCTAATTGGTAATTTGTCAGCCCTCTCAGGTAAAGCAGACAAGAAAAAAAAAACTAATTCTATTGTATTGTAAGAATACATTACCAGAAACTTGCAAATCTGAATGTATAAACTTCCTGCTGCCACTTTTAACTGCTTGATCCATTAGGGTGGGACCTTCCTAAGTTTCTGTAGCAGACTATTAAATGATTGTGGACTCCTGCCTCTTATCAGCTTGTTTCATAATCAGTATTTTTTTTCCTCGACCTCCAAAGTCATCTACACATTCCAAAATCAGAAGGACTAGTTTGGAGGACTTTCAGGAAAAGTTGATACCAAATGTTGTCCTTAATGGATCTAAGTCTACATGAAGGGAAGTAAGCAGTAGGGTGCCACAAGGTTCCGTCTTAGGCCCAGTACTCTTCAATATCTTCATAAACAACTTACCGTATTTTTTGGAGTATAAGACGCACCGGAGTATAAGACGCACCTAACTTTTTTGTTTGTTTGTTTTTTAAAAAGGTTTTTTTTAATTTTTTAGATAAAAACATACAATGTATTTTCTTTGAACAGAGTGTTTGGCTGGTTCACAAATTTAAACAGTGTTTAGTCATTTCAATTAAGTTTACAATTTCTATATTTCCTTTTTGCCATATTTATTCCTCATCTATTTTTTTTAAAAAAAACAATATTACCCATCATTCTCATCTCTAATCTTAATCAAATTCAATTTTTCCCTTCTATTCTATATTATACTCCTTCCCATTGTCATCTATTTTTATATCCATCCTCACATTGGTTAATTATTTAATATTACAATTGTTTAATACAAATTCAACATTTTATATAAATCAATTAGTTATAACTATGTTTTTGTAAATTAATCAATATGAACATGAATATTCCAATTATTTCCATGCAATCCAATTTCTTACAAATCAACTAATTATATTTACCAATAATAATAAACCAAATAATTTTCCCCATATATTCTTCCAAATCACAACTTAACCATTTCTGCTTTTAACACAATATACAATTAATAGTATCTCAATTATTACAGTTCCCTAGTTAAATAGAGCTTTTTTTATTTTGTGTTTTAAAATCTTGAACTCTCCTTTTTTGCCCTAAATTTCCTATTGTTTGCACCTACCTTTTTTGGTGAGAAAAAAGCAAAAGAAATCTCTTTCTGCCTCATTTTGTCACGTTGCAGCAAAGAGCCTGCTTTCAGTTTCAGTTTTTTCAGCATAGCTAGGGAAAAAAAATCTGCTCCAGCACTTTTTGCAGCAAGCAGGAAAGCCCTGCGCAAAACAGCTGAGAGCAAATCAGCTGAGAGTCGGGAGGCCAATCTAATCAACTTGTGCTAAATAACCTATGCTGAAGCTGAAAGGGACTGTTTTTTCTTGCTGTTTGCTTGCAAGAAGGTAACTGCTGCGAGGCACAGGCCAAAGGGTGGGGGCCAGTGAGTGGGCAGGGCTACATTCAGTGTATAAGACGCACCTAAATTTTCACCCCTTTTTGGGGGGTAAAAAGGTGCGTCTTATACTCTGAAAAATACAGTAGATGAGGGAATAGAAGGGGAATTTACCAAATTTGCAGATGATATTAAGCTGGCAGGAATAGCTAACACCCTAGAAGATAGGCTCAAGATCCAGATGGATCTTGACAGACTTGAACACTGGGCCCTATCTTACAAAATGAAATTCAATGTAGAGAAAAGTAAAGTCCTACACTTAGGCAAGAAAAAACAAATGTACACATATAGACTGGGTGAAACCAGGCTTAACAGTAGTAACTGTGTGAGGGATCTTGGAGTCTTAGTGGACAATCAGCTAAATATGAGCCATGAGTGTGCAGTGGCAGCCAAAAAAGCCAATGCAATCCTAAACTGCATTAACGGAAGGATACAATCAAGATCAAGTGAAGTACTAATACCATTCTATAAAGCCTTAGTAAGACCACGCCTTAGAGTACTGCATCCAGTTTTGGTCACCACACTATAAAAAAGATGTTGAGACCCTAGAAAAAGTGCAGAAAAGAACAACCAGGATGATTAGGGGACTGGAGACTAAAACATATGAAGAACGGTTACAGGAACTGGAATGGCTAGTCTAGTGAAGGCTAGTCAGGTGAGATGTGATAGCAGTGTTCCAATATTTGAGGGGCTGCTACAGAGAGGAAGGGGTCAAGCTATTTTCTAAAGCGCCTGTAGGCCAGACCAAGGAATAATGGATGGAAATTGAACAAGGAGACATTTAACCAGGAAATAAGGAGAAATTTTCTGACAGTGAGAACAATCAACCAATGGAACAACTTGCCTTCGGAAGTTGTGGGAGCTTCATCACTTGATACTTTCAAGAAGAGATTGGACTGCCATTTGTCAGAAATGGTGTAGGGTCTCCTGCTTGGGTGGGGGGTTGGACTAGATGACTTACAAGGTCCCTTCCAACTCTGTTAATCTGTAATCGGTTGTGCATGTAGTCTTTCCCAATAATGAATTCAGGAGTTTTCTCCTGACGTAGGAGATGACCAGGCTGAGCCTAAGGGAGGGGTCAAATGCATCACATGTCACAAGTCCCTGTGTACCAGCAAGAGATTTATTTATTTATTTATTTATTTATTTATTTATTTATTTATTTATTTGTTGGTTCAATTTATATGCCGCCCTTCTCCGGACACTCAGGGCGGTTTACAATGCGTTAAGCAATAGCCTTCATACTTCTGTATATACCTGCTTAGTAGGGCTTTCGGCCCGCCCTAAGTGGTGTTCTTTTTTATACAAAGTCACCTTATTGCCCCCACAATCCGGGTCGTCATTTTACCTACCTCGAAAAGATGGAAGGCTGAGTCAACCTTGAGCCTGGTGAGATTTGAACTTGCAGTAATTGCAGACAGCTGGTGTTACTTAACAGCACTTTAGTCTGCTTTGCCACCAAGGCTCTTAATTCTAGATCTTAATTCTTAGATCTAAGTCTAGCCCAGCTTGAATGCCTTTCTTATTTCCTGCTCATTTCCATTGGTCAGATTCTTGTAGATGAATCTTTGTACTCATTTGAACTGCCTGAATCTTCTGATTTCTGTGAGTCTTGACAGCTGCTTTCTTTGTTTCCAAACAGCCCATCAAGTCGCTATGAAAAATGGCTCAGCTCTATTACAAAAAAGTAAACTACTCCCCCTATAGAGACCGGATCCCACTGCAAATTGTCCGGGCAGAAGTGGAGCTGTCCTCGGAGGAGAAGGCCTACCTTAGTGCTGTGGAGAAGGGGGACTATGCCAGCGTAAAGCATTCCTTGGAGGAGGCGGAGATCTATTACAACATCAACATCAACTGCATGGACCCTCTTGGTCGCAGTGCCCTTCTAATAGCCATAGAGAATGAAAACTTAGAGATTATGGAGTTGTTACTGAGCCACAATATCTACGTGGGCGATGCACTCCTGTATGCAATACGGAAAGAAGTCGTGGGGGCTGTGGAACTG
Source organism: Pantherophis guttatus (assembly GCF_059756535.1). Classification (NCBI taxonomy): domain Eukaryota; kingdom Metazoa; phylum Chordata; class Lepidosauria; order Squamata; family Colubridae; genus Pantherophis; species Pantherophis guttatus. Next base: position 6,281,701 of record NC_142074.1, read on the forward strand.
CTTCTGAATTACAAGAAGCGAAGTGGCGAGAAGCAGGTAAGTCAAGAATGAACTGAGATGTGTATCCAAGGGATTTCCCCAAAGATGCTTTTTCAAAAGACAATTTGACTTTCTTTATTTTTCCTTAAAGATGTTTTGCTTCTCATCCAAGAAACTTCTTCAGTGCACTTCATGTCAGCTGCCCCCTCACTTGTGCTTCACTACCATGTGGTCACAATCTGCTATGAACTCTGGGGAGGGTAGATGGGAGGGTAAATGCTTGGGGGAAAACAAAAGTAACTGCTGCATCTCCCTGAGATGCTGCCTCAAGGTTACCCAGCTGGGAGAAGAATGCAGCTACATACCAACCTATGCTTGAAGCGATCATTATTAAAACATTTTGCTTGAATCTGATGAGTTACGGGGGTGGGGGTGACAGCAATGGGAAGCAGTTAAGGGAGGGAAAAAACTTAGGTATTTTGCTGCACGATTCTCAGTTCTAACTACATATTACTGCAATACACTTGACTTCTAATAAAACTATACCTTTCTCAGCAAATGGAACTAAGGATCGTTTCTAGAATTAGAATTAGAATTTTTTATTGGCCAAGTGTGATTGGACACACAAAGAATTTGTCTTGGTGCATATGCTCTCAGTGTACGTGAAAGAAAAGATTATCAATAATCATAAGGTATAACACTTGATGATAGTCATAGGGTACAAATAAGCAATCCGGAAACAATATCAATATAAATCATAAGGATACAAGCAACAAAATTACAGTCATACAGTCATAAGTGGAAGGAGATGGGTGGTGGGAACGATGAGATGATTAATAGTAGTGCAGACTTAGTAAATAGTTTGACAATGTTGAGGGAATTATTTGTTTAGCAGAGTGATGGCGTTCGAGGAAAAACTGTTCTTATGTCTAGTTGTTCTGTGTGCAGTGCTCTATAGTGTCATTTTGAGGATAGGAGTTGAAACAGTTTATGTCCAGGATGTGAGGGGTCTGTAAATATTTTCACAGCCCTCTTTTTGACTCGTGCAGTATACAGATCCTCAATGGAAGGCAGGTTGGTAGCAATTGTTTTTTCTGCAGTTCTAATTATCCTCTGAAGTCTGTGTCTGTCTTGTTGGGTTGCAGAGCCAAACTAGGCAGTTATAGAGGTGCAGATGACAGACTCAATAATTCCTCTGTAGAACTGGATCAGCTGCTCCTTGGGCAGTTTGAGCTTTCTGAGTTGGCGCAGAAAGAACATTCTTTGTTGTGCTTTTTTGATGACTTTTTTGATGTTAGCTGTCTATTTTAGATCTTGTGATACGATAGAACCTAGAAATTTGAAGGTCTCTACTGTTGATTCTGTGTTGTCTAGTATTGTGAGAGGTGGAAGTATGGGAGGGCTTCTCCTAAAGTCTACCACCATTTCTACGGTTTTGAGTGTGTTCAGTTCCAGATTGTTCCGGTCACATCACGAGGCTAGTTGTTCAACCTCCCATCTGTATGTGGATTCATCATTGTCTTGAATGAGACCGATCACTGTTGTATCATCTGCGAACTTCAGTGGTTTAACAGATGGATCAAAGAGGGCCCTTGCGTCGGTCTTTGGAGATTCAAGATGGTTGTAGGATGTAGTGCAGAGCCATATTAACAGCATCATCTGTCGATCTATTTGCTTGGTATGCAAATTGCAAGGGGTCTAACAGCGGATCCGTGATGGTTTTCAAGTGGGACAGCACTAGCCTTTGAAAGGTTTTCATGACTACAGATGTTAGAGCAACTGGTCTGTAGTCGTTCAGTTCCCTGATGGTGGGCTTCTTTGGCAGTGGGATGATAGTAGAGTGTTTGAAGCAAGAAGGAACATAGCACATCTCTAGTGATTTTTTGAAGATTTGGGTGAAGATGGGGGCCAATTGGTCAGCACACACTTTTAAGCAAGAAGGAGTTATCTTGTCTAGGCTTGGAGCTTTTCCTGGCTTTTGTCTGTGAAATAGGTCTTGCCCTTCCTTTTCTGTGATCACTAGGGGTTATGAACCCAATGGGATGGGGTCAGTTGTAGGAGGCTTGGCTGTTGTTGGGTGTCTGAGATGGGGGTTGTGGAGATAGGTGGCTGTAGTTTCCTTTCAAATCTGCAGTAAAACACATTCAGGTCATCTGCCAGTTGCTGATTTCCTTCAGCCTGGGAAGGAGGTTTGCCATAGCCGGTGATATTTTTAAGAGTTTTTCACATGTTTGCTGGTTCATTTGTTGAAAATTGATTCCTTAGCTTTTCAGAGTAGCTTCTTTTTGCTGCTCTGATCTCCCTTGTAATACATTTCTGGCCTGATTCAGTGGTGGGTTCCTCCCGGTTTGGCCTGGTTCCGCCGAGCTGGTAGCGGTGACAATATGATGTCACCGAACCGGTTCTGCTCCCCTCGCCCCCCCCCACATTTTTCTTACCTTTTATTTGCCCCATCTATTGCTGCCTCCTGAGTCCCAGCTGATCAGCTAGAAGGAAAAAAAACTGTTTAAACTCTTGCCGCAGGGCTTCAAAGGGCTGCCCTACAGCTGATCAGTGTTAAAAGGCAGTGTAGTGGTAGACTGGTGCCTCCAAAAACAAATGAGTAGATCGGTGCCTGCAAAAATAAATGGGTAGACCGGTGCCTCCAAAAATAAATGGGTAGACCAGTGCCTCCAAAAACAAATGGGTAGACCAGTGCCTCCAAAAACAAATGAGTAGACCGGTGCCTCCAAAAACAAATGAGTAGACTGGTACAGCTCTGCAAGCAGTTAAAAGCCTGGTAGACCAGTACCTCTGCTAAATCCTAAAGAATTGTCACATGACCATCAAGCCATGCCCACAAAATAAGCCACGCCCACAGAATCGGTAGTAAAAAAAATTAGAACCCACCCCTGGCCTAATTGTATAGCATTTTATCACCTTTTCTGTAGGTTTCCTCTTTGGAACGATGTAGCTGCTTAGGTTTAGCTGTGAACCAAGGTTTGTTGTTACTCTATATTCGCAAGATCCTGGTGGGTACACATAGGTCTTCACAGACGCTGACATATGATGTTACTGTCTCTGTGAGTTCATCTAAGTCTGCACTTTCAAAAACATTCCGATCAGTGCAGTCAAGGCAGGCCTGTAGCTTTAACTTTGCCTCCTCCATCCAGGTCTTCACTGATTTAATTGTTGGTTTTCTGGTTTTAAGTTTTTGCCTGTAAGCAGGTACAAGGTGAATCATGCAATGATCAGAGTGTCCCACAGCTGCGCCTGGTAAGGACCGATAAGCATCTTTTAGTGTTGTGTAGCAATGATCTAAAGTATTCTTGCCTCTAGTGGGACAATTGACATGCTGAAAGCATTTTGGTAGCTCTTTCCTTAAGTTTGCCTTGTTTAGATCTCCCAAAATAATGGGCAGTGAATCAGGGTATTTGGCTTCAACCTCCATAATTTGGTCAGCTAGAGTTCGTAATGCCTTGTTTACACAGGCTTGTGGTGGGACATAAACAGCAATTAGAAGAAATGAGGAAAATTCATGAGGTGAGTAATATGCTTTGCAGTTGATAATTAATGTCTCTAGGTTTTCGTCACAGAATGTATATATTATAGTTATATCCTGAGACCAGCTCTTGTTGATATATAAGCATAAGCCTCCTCCCTTCTGTTTACCAGATGTTTCTGAAATTCTGTCTGATCGTTGAATCTGAAACCCTGGGATATGCAGGCTGCTATCTTCAATTGATTCATTTAACCAGGTTTCAGAGAAGCATAGGGCTGCTGAATTGTAAAAGTCAGAATTGTATCTGTTTAAAAGGAGTATTTCATTCATCTTATTAGCAAGTGAATGTATGTTGGTTAGGAAAACTGAAGGCAGAGGAATTTTATTTCTCCTATTCCTTAATTTGTTTAAAATCCCCGCTCTTTTATGTCTCCTTCTTCGCTTCTTCCGTTTGGTTTTTTTGGTAATCCATGGTTTCGGGAAAGGGAGGGGGTGTTGAGATCACAGAAAGCTGCTCCTTAAAGAAACATTGCTTAATTTTTAGCAGATGGTCTCGTGAGTAAGAAATCCGTAGTGAGTCACAGAAAATAATTAAAAATAAAGAAACTATTAGAGAGCATTTCACCAAGGCAGCCTTCGGCGGTGCCATCTTGGATCATCTATTTAGAGGTTTAAGTGATGGCAAGTCTGACACCTCATTTCAGAACTGAAGAAGCTTCTTGGATGAGAAGCGAAATGTCTTCAAGTAAAACAAAATTTAGTTGCCTTTTGAAAAAGCACATTTGGGACAACTATGACCTGGAGGACTGAGAATCTCCATAGACATCCAAGGGATTTACATACACAATATAGGTAGTCCTTGACCTACCACCCCAATTAGGACCAGACTTTCCACTGCTAAGCAAGGCAGTTATTAAGTGAGTTATGCCCAATTTACAACCATTTTGCCACACTTGTTAAGCAAATCACATGCAGTTGTTCAGTGAATCACGCAGATGTTAAGCAATTCTGGATTTTCCCATTGATTTTGCTCATTGGAAGTCAGCTGGGAAGATCACAAATCATAATGAGATGGCCTTGGAATGGTGCAATAGTTTTAAATTCATGCCAGTTGCCAAGTGCCTGAATTTTCATCAAGTGAATATGGGGATGGTTGTAAATGTGAGGATTGGTTGTAAGTCACTTTTTTCAATGCCATTGTAACTTAAAATGGTTGCTAAATTATTGGTTGGAAGTCAAGGACTTCCTGTATTATAAATGAGGAGAGGATGAACCAGTTCAGCATTTTGTTTTGTTGGTTTGTATCATTGAGTTGGTCCAATTGAAGAAAACAGAATTGGAATTCACTTAATTTGTCTTTGAATAAAATCTCAACATCAAAGGTTTACCGAGTCCTCATAGGATTGCTTCTGTTTACATGGGATATGATAGAGGAGGGAGAACTCAGTTTGGAATATGCATAACATGTACTTCGGGAGTTTGTTTGCTCTATGTATAGGCTGAAATGGGCAGTAAACAGTATCAGCCTTTTCATTTGGTCAGTATTTCTCAACCTCAACAATTTTAAGATGTGTGGACTTCAACTCCCAGGTTTGCTGGCTGGGGAATTCTTGGAGTTGAAGTTCACACCTCTTAAAGTTGTTGAGGCTGAGAAACACTATTTAGATGAACGAAGCCCTGATTTTGCATGAACAGGAAAGATTTAGATTCTATGTTATGTTCCACGCAACTTCTCTCATGCCTTTGAAGCATCTCTGAAGCCTTTGCATGGAGCTGAAAATGATGTCCCCTCCCTCCCTCCCTCCCTCCCTTCCTTCTTTTGGAATTTGTCTATCACCTAAAACCACTCATGCTCTAAGTAGCCCTCAGAACCTATGTGATACAGTACAATACAAAAATCCATACAACAGTGAACAAACATCACAATACCCACCTCAATTCATTGAGTAATGTGCTAAAAATATTAAATGTGATGTCAACAATGGACTTCATTACCAGAGATGGAGAAAGATTCAGCTCTAAATTTAAGTGTTTTTTGCCACTTTTTTGCCGTTTTTTTTGCTACTTTTATTGTAGCCATACAGGTCTGGCTGGTAGCCCTGTTTAATGTGACCCAGTTCCTGTTAGAAAGAGAAAGATCAGAGAAATATCTCCAAGGCCATTGTGAGGATTATTCAAGAGATCTGAAGGTTAAAATTGATTGACTCTGCTTTAAACTGGATTCTATGATTGTGCATATCTTGTTGAGATGACAGAGGAATGCTTTGGCTTAGCTACCTAGGATAAGCTTGAATGTATACATCTTAAGAAAGTGGTTGGGATCTTTGAGGCTGTGGATGCAACCATCTTTTGACTGTATCCTGGTAAATCAAGGTCTCCTGGGAGATGATGTGCAGTCGGCTCCAACAGGTAGTGAATTCATCCTTGAGCGAAGGGATGTACTTCATTCATTATTTAACAAAATCATTCTTAAAGAAATCATTATTAGACCAAACATTGTTGAATAATTTCTGGCTGTCTCTTTCTGGGGAAGCTTTTAGAGAAGGTGTTGGTCTGAGATTTCAGAGCGCTGTGGTGGAAGAAGATTATCTGGATTCCTTCTAATTAGGTTTCACACATGGAGACAGTTGTGATCTTTGACGTGCATCTATTCTGGTCATCTATTCCGATCACCCTTGATCTTTGAGCATTCAATACCATTAATCATGGAATCATTTTGAACCAACTCAGGACATTATAAAGGAGTGGGGAGGGAGAGAGAGAGACTGTTGTAGTGGATCTCTTCTTCAAATTTCAGTTGGTGTTGAATGGACCAGAGGAAGAGATCTCTGTTACGTAATGAGTCTCAGGATTTGGTGGTCTCCTTTTTCCTTTTTAACATCTATATGAAGCCACTGGGTGAGGCCATCCAAAGCTCTGAGTTAGATGTCATTAGTACATTGATGATAGCCAGCTATATAATCTCAACCTTCAGCAGACCAAATGATGCTTTTTAAAGTTTTATGCCAGTATCTGGAAATCTTGGGAGTCTGGAAGTGGATGAACAGGTTTAGGCTGAACTGTAGCATGGAGAAGCCAGATTCACTTAACAACCATGTTAGCATTGTAGTGATTCACATAACAACTGTGGCAAGAAAGGTTGTAAAATGGGGAAAAACTCACTTAACAACTCTCTTGCTTAGCAACAGAAATTTTGGGCTCAATTGTGATCCTAAATTGAGGACTACCTATATTAAACAGTGCCATTTTACTGGACCTAGGAGATACATCTTCTCTAACATAGTGCCTGCCCAATAGAACAGCTCCCTCCACATATTCAGTAGGGCCTTGATTCTGCAGATTTATAAACCCTCCAAACTTACTAGAATCTCCCCAATATTTCATTCTACACTATTTTTCCTCATTGCTCTGCATTATAGTTTTTCACCCTTGTTAACTGTCCAGTATCACTTGGCAAATAGCTAGCCAAATACATTTAATAAAGAAATAAACAAATTGGCAGTTGGACATTGCACAAAAATCCATCCATCTTTCACTGCCCTTATCAAGGAAGTTTTGGAATTAGCTCCGGCTATCACCTGAATCAATCTTGCTGGGGCTTGAATTATTTAAAGCCATCATTTTTGCTCTGTCAAATTTTAGTTTGTAAGTGCCTTAAGGCAAAGCCTCTTGAGAATAGCTGTGCTGGTAGTACATAAATTATAATAACAGGTATTCACAATGCTCCATTTGGGGTTCTTTGCCCCTCAAAGGTTACCACAGAACTGGAAAAAGAGAAAGAGAAAGGGAATCAGAATGATCAAAGGTCTGAAAAGATCAATGGGCTATATTTGTTTGCTTTTTAAAGACACCAATAAAATGGCAATCATACACAGCTTTCTCTGTAGAGGATTGAGTTGCAAGTGATGATATAGAAAAAATGTCAAAGGACTTTAAAAAAATGAAACTGGACATAAATTTCAAATCAGATGTGAACAGGTGGCACCCTGTTCCCTTGCGGAAAAGTGAGGGGGGAGGGAGAGAGAAACACACACTGCCACCCACACTGCAATTTTTAAACCGCCCGCCCCCCCCCCCAGCTGCTGATATCAAATTGCCACATATTGGTAGCCTGTAATGTAAACTATCAGACTGGTTAAACACACCTCACTTTTTTCCAAATGCCACAACTGTTCATGAAAGAAGGCAGATCCTTGCAAACTATAACAACAGTTTGTTCTCTGGTCACTCTGGACTTGATTTTCATCTCTGGTAGAGGGGACCTAGACATTAAACCCTTGTCATGGGCAGATCATTCGCTCCTTCACTTAAACTTTCAAGCCGCTTCCCCCCGCCGCAGGGAGACGGAACCGACTAGATGGTTCTGTCCCAGGCGCCTGATGGATCCTGAAAGGTTCCAGATGGAGCTTGGGCCGTTTCCAGAGACTCTGGCACACGACTCGACTGAAGATCTGGTGGCCGCCTGGCATAGTGCGGCCACAGGGGCTTTGGACCGCGTCGTGCCTTTGCGGCCTCTGACCCGATGCCGACCTCAGCCGGCTCCTTGGTTCTCCGAGGAGCTGAGGGAGATGAAGCGTCAGAAAAGACGCCTAGAGAGTGTTTGGAGGACTAGTCAATCCGAATCTGACCGCACACAGGTGAGATCTTATATCAAGACCTACCTAGTGGCGATAAAAGCAAAATCTAACTATTTTCCCGCTCTTATCGCATCTGCAGAGAACCGCCCAGCCGCTCTGTTTAGGGTGACCCACTCCCTCCTTCGGGTGGGAGTGCGGGAAGATCCCTTGCAGGGTCGAGCTGAGGATTTTGTGCAGTTCCTGCATGATAAAGTTGCTCAGATTCGGGAAGGCTTGGACTCTGACTGGATGAGTCCGGGGAGGGAGATGGGGGTGAGTCTTGAGAATATTATCTGGGAAGAGTTTGACCCCGTGGCTCCTGAGGACGTGGACAGGATTCTGGGTAGGCTTAGTGCTGCCACATGTTTATTGGACCCGTGTCCCTCCTGGTTGGTACGGGCCTCCCAGGAGGTTACACGAGGCTGGCTCCAGGGAATTATAAATGCTTCCTTGAGTGAGGGTGCCTTTCCCGCCACCTTAAAAGAGGCGGTGGTGAGGCCCCTCCTCAAGAAGCCATCCCTGGACCCGTCTGTATTAGTAAATTATCGTCCAGTCTCCAACCTTCGTTTTGTGGCGAAGGTTGTCGAGAGTGTGGTGGCACGACAACTACCCTGGTACCTGGAGGAAGCTATCTATCTAGACCCGTACCAGTCGGGCTTCAGGCAGGGGTACAGCACAGAAACGGCATTGGTTGCATTGGTTGATGATCTCTGGAGGGCTCGGGACAGGGGTTGCTCCTCTGTACTGGTCCTATTAGATCTCTCAGCGGCTTTTGATACCACCGACCATGGTATCATGCTGCAGCGGTTGAGGGGATTAGGAATTGGAGGCACCGTGTTATGGTGGTTCTCCTCCTTCCTCTCTGACCACTCGCAGTTTATGTTGGCAGGGGGGCAGAGGTTAACCTCGAGGCGCCTTGCTTGGGGGGTGCTGCAGGGATCGGTCCTCTCACTCCTTCTGTTCAACATTTATGTGAAGCCGCTGGGTGAGATCATCCATGGTTTTGGGGTGAGAGTCCACCAGTTCGCTGATGACACCCAGCTGTACATCTCCACCCCAAACCACCCCAATGATGCCCTTGATGTGATGTCCCGCTGCCTGGAGGCCGTGCAGGTCTGGAGGGGGAGAAATAGGCTCAAGCTCAACCCTTCCAAGACAGAGTGGCTGTGGCTTCCGGCGTCCCGGTAGAGTCAGCTGGTGCCATCGCTGACTATTGGGGGTGAATCTCTGCCCCCCACAGATAGGGCTCGCAATCTGGGCGTCCTCCTGGACTCACGGCTGTCTTTAGAAGAGCACATGATAGCCGTAGCCAGGGGGGCTTTTTATCAGGTTCACCTGATCCATCAGTTACGTCCCTTTCTAGACCGGGATGCCTTGCGCACAGTCACTCACGCCCTCGTCACCTCCCATCTGGATTATTGTAATGCTCTCTACATGGGGCTCCCCTTGAAGAGCACTCGGAGGCTCCAACTGGTCCAGAATGTGGCCGTGTGGGTGGTTATGGGAGCGACATGGCGTTCCCATGTAACACCTCTCCTGCGCGAGCTGCACTGGCTCCCGGTGGTCTTCTGGGTGCGCTTCAAGGTTTTGGTCACCACTTTTAAAGCGCTCCATGGCTTAGGACCTGGGTACTTGCGGGACCGCCTACTACCACCAATAGCCTCCCACCGGCCGGTACACTCTCATAGAGAGGGGCTCCTCCGGGTGCCGTCGGCCAAACAATGTCGACTGGCGGCCCCCAGGGGGAGAGCCTTTTTTATGTTCTTCTAAATGTACGCTTATTCGTCTATTTGTCTGTCCAATATAAGATGACTGACAGGAGGCACATGGCACTTCGTATATCCCCTGGTTTTCCAACTCAATTTTATCCTTAGGGTTTCTCACCATCATCAATATTTTTCTATCTGTACGGAACACTATTTTTATTTTTTGTTTCCGTAATATCTTACTAATTTTATCGGTGGTCCCTTTTATATAGGGCAGGATGGCAGTTCCCATATTCTGTTCTTCTTGGGTTTTGCTCTGTCCTACTGTCCCTTGCTGGATTATAGTTCTAATTCTATTTTTGTGGAACCCATTTTCCATTAATACTTCTGTGAGGGTCTTAAGCTCTGTTTGTACATGTGCCTCATCTGCTAGACATTTAGTTCTAGAGATTAAAGTTTTTGCCACTGAACTTATTTGTGAGGGATGATGGTGTGAGTGTGTGTTCAGGTAACGATTTGTATGTGTCTTCTTTTGGTAAACAATGTGTCCTAGGGTGCCATCAGTTATCTTATATATTAGTACATCTAGGAATGGGAGTTGATTTTCCTTCTCCATTTCCATAGTGATCTTTATCTTTGGGTGCATGTTATTCAAGTGTGCTAGAAAATTGTCTAGCTTGTCTTTTCCATGAGGCCAGATGACGAACGTATCATCTACATATTTGAGCCATAATTTTGGTTTATAGATAGTTTGTTCCAATGCTTTAATTTCAAATCTTTCCATGAACAGATTGGCAATAACTGGGGAGAGTGGTGACCCCATTGGTGCCCCTTGCATTTGTTTATATCTTTGCCCTCCGTACATGAAGTAGGTGTTAGATAGGCAATGCTCTGCCAATTCTATGATGTGGTTTGGTGGCTGCTATTTGTTTTTGATCGTTGCTAGAGCTTCTGTAACGGGTACTTGGGTGAACAATGAAACCACATTGAAGCTTACAAGTAGGTCACCCTGCTCTATACGTTGGTTTCTCAGAATTTCTATGAGATGATATGAGTTCTGCACATAGGAAGCAATCAATTCTGCAAATGGTTGTAGTTGTTTGGCTAAATATCTAGCCAAGTTTTGTAGTGGAGAGCCTATACAGCTGACTATAGGTCTGAGGGGTATGCCCTCTTTATGTATTTTGGGGAGGCCATATAGTTTTGGACATTTTGATGACTTCTCTCTGGGAATGATTGTTTGTTGAACTTCTTTATCTATGGGACTGGCCTTTATCTTGGGTTTGGTAGTTTTTTCTAAATATGTGGTTGGGTCAGTGCTTAGGGGTTTGTACGTAACGTCTTGGAGGAGCTCGAGTAACTTTTTGTCATAATCTACCGTATTCATTATCACCGTAGCATTGCCTTTGTCTGAGGGCAGTATGATTATTCTATCATCATTCTTAGTTCCTGCAATGCTCTGTATTCTTCCCTGGGCAGGTTACTCTTAGGGGGTTTACTAGTGCAAATAATGTTAGTAACCTCATGCCTAATCCTATCAGCATCCTCCGTGTTGAGTTTTGTTAAACTGGCTTCCACCTCACATATCACTGTTTCTACAGGGATTCTCCTGGGCGCTACTGCAAAATTAAAGCCTTTTGCTAAAACGCTTGTTTCTGCTGTAGTTAGCTCTCTGTTGGAGATGTTATAAACTACCTGTTTTAGATGGTGCTGTACTACTCTAGGGGGTCTCCCTTGATTTTCTAAGTACTCAAATTTCTTTTGGTGTCTATTGTTTTTGTAAATGGTCTCAGTTTCAGCTCTCCAAATGGCCAGTAGTTTTATTTTGTCCCACAGAATTGGGTGAACTGTGTTACTTATTTTCAAATGCAAAGTTAATAAATCCTTATTTGTTTGATCTAATAAGAACCTTTTGTTATGGAGTTCATTTCTCAATAATGCCATTGCTGTTCTTCGTAAAATACGTTTGATAGAAGCAGACATAGGATGGAATTTAACTCTAAAACATGTTGGTATAACTCCTCGATCTCGGCAGCAACGTAAGAAACTTAGATCACATAATATTACAGCACTCCTTACTTCAAACTTTTCATAGATCCTAGTGAGATGGGACATTTCCTCCCCGTAGAGGTATGGTATCTGTCTTCTTAAGTTTTTGCGGGTGTGTATATGCAAAAAATTAAAATCTTGGGTGTTTTCCCATGCCATGTTAAATAAGTTAGTTAAAATGTTTAAAATTCTGGTTAAAATCCTAGCTTAAAATCTTCCAAAAATCCTTACAGAGCACTCTGCAAGGTCCTTTAAAACCTTAGCTAAAATCCTACCAGTATCTTAAAAGTTTTTCTTTCTAGCAATGTTTCAACAGGCTCACAACCCTGTCATCTTCAGGCTCTTGTTTTGTTTAGAAGTTATGGGTGTGTTTTTTAAAAAATGCAACAAGGTTAGTTTGGAAATCCTGTATTGAATGATCACCATTCCTGCATTTAAATAGGATTAAATTGGATTAAATACGCCTAGCCCTGCCAAGAATAGCTTAAAAAGCCAAACAAAGATTTGGGAAATGGTTGCATTGCATTATCAACTAGCACATTGGCCCATGCTTATAGTTGATTGTGATCAATAAACATGGCTTACTCAACCCAGTTTTATGGGTTCACTGTCACACCAAACCATAAAGTGGCCACAAGATCTGTCTTTGAACAATCTACCAAGCTAAATTGAAGTTGATTAGAATGTGGCTTAATGATGTGTGTTCATGCAACGTGTTAACTAACTCATTTAAAGACCAAGCAGCTCAGGGGTGAAATTCAGCAGGTTCTGACAGGTTCTGGAGAATCGGTAGTGGAAATTTTGAGTAGTTCGGAGAAGCAGCTGGCCCCAAAGTGGGGTGGGACTGGAGATTTTGCAATATCCTTCCTCTGGAGTGGGGTGGGAATGGAGATTTTGCAGTATCCTTCCCCTGGAGTGGGGTGGGAATGGAGATTTTGCAGTATCCTTCCCCTGCCATGCCCACCAAGCCACGCCCACAGAATTGGTAGTAAAAAATTTTGAATTCCACCACTGAAGCAGCTGTAATCATATGATATGCTAAATTTGGTGGGCGTTAAAGTGGGGAGTGGAAAACATACCTGTAGGTCTAATTCTAATTTTATTTATTTTGCTTTCTTCCTTAGCTGCTGAAGGGCTTGCGCATGAATCATTACACTAGAATTCTCTTTTCCCCTACTCCCATTTAAATTACAAGATTGGTAATAAACTAATCCACTCATTAATTTATGTCTCTCTGAGGATCAGCCTGTTAAATAGATTTTTCTCCTAGTGCTCAGGGCTCTTTTCTTTTTTTGTGCATCTTGGAATTGACTAAACCAGTGATGGAGAACCTTTTACTTACCAAGTGCCGAACAAGAACGCGCTTCGCGGCCTGCACGCGCTCGCATGCCATCTGCGGTAACGCATGGCTCCTCCACACCAGGGGTGGGTTCTAATTTTTTTTACTACCGGTTCTGTGGGTGTGGCTTATTTTGTGGGCGTGGCTTGATGGTCATGTGACAATTGTTTAGGATTTAGTAGAGGTACTGGTCTACCAGGCTTTTAACTGCTTACAGAGCTGTACTGGTCTACCCATTTATTTTTGCAGGCACCGGTCTACTCATTTGTTTTTGGAGGCACCGGTCTACCACCACACTGCCTTTTAACACTGATCAGCTGTAGGGCGGCCCTTTGAAGCCCCACGGCAAGAGTTTAAATAGTTTTTTTCCTTATAGCCCATCAGCTGGGACTCAGGAGGCAGCAATAGATTGGGGGTGGGGCCAAATAAAAGGTAAGAATAACGCGGGGGGATGGTGGGGGGACGGGGGGGCAGGGGGGGTAAAACCAGCGGAAACGGGCCGAACCTGGAGGAACCCACCATTGCTCCACACGTGCTGCGCATGCAACCCCACCATCTGCACATGCGCACAGCTTTTGTTTATGTGCACTAGTGCGCACTGCATGCGCAATCTCACCATATGCACATGGGCACAGCTTTCGTGCACACAATGCATGCACACAAATGCTGTCTGCGCATGCATGCACAATCTCACACGCATGCGCAGGAGAGCTCTGAAGATCAGCTGGGTCCCCTGAATTGCAGCGTGCACAGTTTCAGGTGAGCTTGGCGATGGCTCGTGTGCCCGGAAAAATGGCTCTGTGTGCCACTTCTGGCACATGTGCCAAAAGTTTGCCAACACGGGACTCAACCATGTTCACTGTTGTAGCAAAAACATCATTTTGCTCACAGAAGGGATTATTGCAATGGGCCATGCTTTTGATAATAGTGGAACATAAACCCAAACAAATAAAAATACATGTCAGTTCACTAAACGTTTTTGAAGAGCTACACATTACAGATCAGAAACGGGCCAGTTTGGCTGTCTGTCAAGCTTCGGTGCTATCTTAAATAAACTTCATTATCAAACGCAAAGTCTCTAATGAATCTCTTTTATTTAAGAATAGAAAAAACACGACATGCTTGAACTCTGATTGCAGCCAAACTGGCCCCTCCTTCCAACAACCTCCCCTTCCGCTCTCCAACCCCAATATCCCATTGGGCATCATGCAGATCCATCTCTTCGTCTCGGCACATCCTTTTCACAGGAATTTGCCCCCACCCTCTGTCACCCAGGTAACACTATCTATTGCATGCAGAAAACTAGGTAAAAGTTCATCTCAGCAATAAATCACCGCTTCTGCTCTCTGTTTCATTTCATTCATGTCAGCGTTGGAAGAGAGCCTAACTTGGAACGCTGACATCTTGTCTGCTTCGTGCTTCAACTGGTTGAAATCTCCTGAGTAGGACATAGAGTAAATGGGTAGCAGGGAGTAAATAACCTACTCTGAACAAAAGAGAAAATACACCACCATGGATCTTGGCAGGTTTACCCATGAGTTTACTTTTTTTGCTAGATATGCCTACACAAATCTTCCTAACTACCAAAGGAATATAGGTAGTCCTTGATTTATGACCACAACTGAGCCCAAAATTTCCATTGCTAAGCAAGGCAGTTGTTAAATGAGATGTGGCCCTTTTACAAACTTTTTTGCCATGGTTGTTAAGTGAATCACTGCAGTTGTTAAGCAAAACTGGCTTCCTTCATTGACTTTGCTTGCCAGAAGCTGGCTGGGAAGGTTGCTCACATGACCCTGAGATGTTGCAACCACCCTAAATACTGTAAATGCCAGTTGTTAAGCACCCAAATGCAACAGTCATAAGAGTGAGATGCAGGCACTTTTTTAAGTGCCATTGTAACTTTGAACAGTTGCTAAACAAATGGTTGTAAAACTACCTTCATACTTTTTCTTCTTTCAATCCAGTGGTTGAAATTAAATAAAATAGGCTGCAAATTTGCCTATCTGCACCAGAATGCTCTGCAAATTGAGCAGATCAGGACCAAACGCTGATGACACCCAGCTGTACATCTCCACCCTAGACCACCCCAATGATTCCCTTGAAGTGATGTCCCGGTGCCTGGAGGCCGTGCGGATCTGGATGGGGAGGAATAGACTCAGGCTCAACCCATCCAAGACCGAGTGGCTGTGGTTTCCGACGTCCCAATATAGTCAGTTGGTGCCATCACTGACTATTGGGGGCTTGCTTCTACACATGCGAAGCTTCTGCACATGTGCAGATCACTTCTGGTGACATCAGGATCAGTGGGCAGAGCCTCCTGCCGGTTTTACTACCGGTTCTATAGAACCGGTCTGAACCAGGGGCAACCCACCACTGGCGTGCACGCTCAAAACCAGCAAACTAATGTGCTGAAGCTGACCAGACTAAGGATGCTAGCCAGATAAATACATGGTAGGCAGATTTTTTCCCCCTATTTTCCTCCCCTATTTTGTCTAGTCTAGTGAAAAAAAAGGATGAGGAGTGACGCAGTGGTGGGATTTAGCCAGTTTGCACCACTTCGGGAGAACCGGTTGTTAACTTTCTGAGCAGTTTGGCAAACTGGTTTTTGGAAGAAATCACTAGGGCAGAGAACCGGTTGTTAAATTACTTGAATCCCACCACTGGAGTGGTATAATAGCAGTCTTCCAACATTTAAGGGGTTGCCACAAAGAAGGGGGAATCAACCTATTTTCCAAAGTACCAGAAGGCAAGACAAGAAGCAATGGATAGAAACTAATCAAGGAGAGAAGCAATCTAGAACTAAGAAATTTCCTGACAGTGAGAACAATTAATCAGTGGAATGGCTTCCCTCCAAAAATTGTGAGTGCTCCATCACTTGAAGCTTTTAAGAAGAGATTAGACAACAATTTGTCTGAAGTGGTATAGAGTCCCTGCTCGAGCAGGGGGTTGGATAGGTGACCTCTAAGATTCCTTCCAACTCTCTTATATGTTAGAAGACTCTTTGCTGTTAATAGTTGATGATGACCAGGTTTCAGCTCCCCCCTCACCTCCCAATCTGAGCCATTAAGACTCCTTCCAAAAATGGAAGGAGAGAAAATAGTGCAGAAAAAAGAGCTTCTAATTTCATGGGCATGATTAAACGATAAAGGCAGGCATGGAACTCCACAGATCATCCATCTGTGGATCTCATCCCAATTCTCAATTAAAAAAAAAAACTATTCTGTGTTAGTGTATGAATTGCCTTTCCCTTGGAAATGTTATTGCAAAAATGCTGAGATGATTCACAGGACAGTAACTATAACAACCCAGCTCACCACTTTCCTTGAATTAGAAGTGCTTGACAAGAAAGCGGAAAAGAGGCTTTGTTTATCTTGAGAGCTCAAAAAACCTGAAAGAAACAGAAAAGGACACCTGAGGGGATGATGTTTTTGCAAAAATGTCCACCACATTCAGACTGAAGAAAATAAACTGATTTGAATTTAACCTCTGAGAGAAAGTTTAAGGGCTAAATTAGGGTCTTTGAAGTGAAAGGTCTGAATTCTCTCCTGGTACTCTTAAAAAAAAGAAGAATATGGAGATACAGAGAATCTATGAGGAAAAATGTCAGGAGCTGAGGTCTGACTTTCTTACAATGTTGATTTTATCACCAAGGTTAGAGGTAGAAAATCAGCTCTTCAAACCAATCTTTTCTAAATCTTTTTCCATTGAAGATATTAATCTTCCAGTCATAAAACAGTTGAGGATCTCACTCTCTGTAACACCATCTCTCACATAATGGCTCTTTCCAGACATTAACATCTGTGGGGGAAGCCATTCTCAATATAGCCTCTCTGTAGAAGACTATTTATCAGCATACAATAGATGAGTGTCTACTTTGGAAGCAACAAGTTTAGCTTCAGGAAAGAGAAGTAAATCCCAGCTGGAGAATTCTGGGAGTTGAAGTCCACACATCTTAAATTTCCCAAGGCTGAGGTAGGCATCAATAGTCTTTAGATCTTTTCCACCAAATTTCTGGGTGGCAGAATTAGTTGGCAATTTCATCATGAAAGAGGAATTGACCCACTTTTTCAAAAGTTTGTTGTCTCCTCAAGGACATGAAAGAACTCCACCTATAAGAATTTCTCAAAATACTTTTCTTTTCTGAAATCAATTCCAGAGCAAATTCTTAACAGAATAAGAGTTGGAAAGTTGGAGGTCTTCTAATCCAACTCCCCCCTTAAGCAGGAGACCCTTCATTTCAGACTAATGGCTGTCCAATCTCTTTAAACGTCTCAAGTGCTGGAGCACCCGCAACTTCTGAAGGCAAGCTGTTCTACTGGTTAATTGTTCTCACTGTCAGGAAATTTCCAGTGGTGGAATTCAGCCAGTTTCCACCGGTTCAGTTGAACCGGTTGTTAATTTTTTACATGGTTCGGCGAATCAGTTGATCCTATCACTGGCTGGCCCCGCTCCACCCTGCCCATCAGGATTGCCATTCAGGGTGGGGAGGCTGCAGGGGCATGACTGGGAGCTGCACTGATCAGCTGGGAGGTGGCAAATTGACCAGCCATGCCAATCAGCTGGGAGGTTCCCCCCCTCCCCCCTTGGCCTGTTTTTGGCCTGGCAGCCTCCTGCAAAATCCTGCAGCAACTACCATTCCCTCACTAACCTGCTTTCCAGCTCTGTTCTCTGGCATGCAGGGCAACAAAAGAAGACCATGTGACTACCAATTTAAAAAAAACTTTAGTCAGACCTTCCAACTTCGTGAGATCTTTTTTTGCCCGAGAAGTTGGAAGGTCTGACTGAATTTTTTTAAAACTGGTATTCTTTTGTTGCCCTGCACGCATGAGAACGGAGCTGGAAAGCAGGTTAGTGAGGGACTAGTGGTTGCTCTGGGATGGGGTGGAAGTGAGGATTTTGCATTATGATTGCTCATAAGTAAGTAAGAACCAGTAAAAGAGGAATGGAAAAACCCCTATCTGTAGATCAGCGTTTTTCAGTCTTGGCAAGTTTAAGATGGGCGAACTTCATGCTGCCTTGGGAATTCTGGGAATTGAAGTCCATGCACCTTAAAGTTGCCAAAGTTGAGAAGCATGGATTTACACTAGAAATTAGAATTTTCCATTCCTGTTTTATTTAGAGTTTGGTTCAATTAAATAAATCAGTTGTGGTTTCCTTAACAAGTAGTGATTAAAGTGATACGAACCATTACTGGACTTTTTGTGAGAAACTGAAATTAAAAGTTGATCTGGGCTTTGATGATTAGTTATGGGATTATGGAAATAATGTAGTCAAATGTTAATCTTAGAGTAAGAGTTTGATATATTTTTTACTTACATCTGTACCAAAGAAAGTTGGAAGTCATTCTTTTTCAGTTTTCCTTCTTTTCCTCTTTCTTACATTTTCACTCTTTTTCTTTCCTGAGCCGTTTCTTTTTTCAAATCTTTTTTTATTTGTTTATCCCTTAGCTTTGTATTTTTTTGATGTGTGAAGGATCAAATACTCAGCTATTATAATTCTGCGTTCCTTATTTACAGAAATCATATCAAAATTTAGAATGAAATGCACTGAGAGCCATCTCATATAAGGCAGGGTCTGAGTCCCTCTAACCAAAAAGTGTTTATTGATAGAAGAGAATATTTGTAGTTCAGGGTTGAACTGTAGGGTCCTTGGTGCTCTCTGAGCTTGATGGTTTTCTTGCAGATGTTTCATTACCAAACTAGGTAATATCATCAGTACTAGAAGGAAGTGGAGTTTGCTCTTATTTTCATATACTAGTGGTTTACCCTGTCAGTGTTGATCAGTTGCTTCACAAACAGTGTTTTGATGGGTGCTGTTCTGATCTAGGCTTCCTGAGAAAGCATAAATCACAATCTTAGTCCCAAAAAATCAGTTTTATAGAGATGGCTGTGAATTATGGTCATTCACAGCCCGTAATGGTTCACAAACAATCTGTGAAGATTCCGACAAATGTCCGCTCGAGTTGACACAGTCCTTCAGGGTAATGTTGATAAGCACCCACCTTTAACTCCCTTGAAATTCTGCCAGAGATCTAATTGTCAATTAGTTTTGCAAGGCCACACAGAGCACAGAGTCAAATGGATTTCTCAGAGTTTGAATTGACTATATGAACTAATTGCTTCCTGCAAAGTCTCATGTCCGCTTGCTCCTCTTTTATGTCTTATGGGAGGGGCCAATCATCTCCAAGGCTTACTCCCAAGTCGCTCTTTTTTAAAAAATTGTTCTTGCCTTCTGGCAGCTCTGCGCATGTGCACACTGGGAACAGGCTCACACTGTTCTTCTGCCTCGCTGATGTCAGATTTCGGAGGCTCCGGAGGCAGCACATAACTGTCAGATGGCCCTGGCCCCCTCCCTGCCTCTGACGCAGAGCCCTCATCTGAGCCTTCCCCAGACTCCAGGACTGGCCCACGTTCCTTCCCAACCTCCTCATTGTCTGAATCTGCTGCCAGCTCTGCTGGCCGCTGGCGGGCCATAACAAGTGCCAGGTCTCCACAGCATCAGGCAGAGAAGAGCTATTCTGCACCGCTCCCTCAAATGTTCTTTATTTTTTAAAAAAATATAATATTTATTGAGTTTCCAAAAGTTAAAATACACAATACAAAAAAAAGACACACTACACAAAAACAAAAAACAAACAAAAAAAGAAAAACAACTATAAAACACACAAAGACAAACGCATCAAAATTACATTACTCATAACAGCTTTTCCTCCATCGGTATCTCTTATCCTATTTAACCTCTATATACAGATTCTACTTCTAAGTATCTCTATAAACCAACATTCTTATTTAAATTATTTTAACCTCTATTCAGAATTCAGTCTCATGACAAAAATCTCTCTTAAGTTTTATGCTTACTCTCCAGCCAGGAATACCATCTATTCCATATTTGATAGTACTCAGTATCTTCCCTCTCCTTCATTTCCATTGATAATCTGTCCATTTCTGCACATTCATATATTTCTTTTTATTATAATTTGTTCCGGTGGGATATCCGGATGTTTCCAATTCTGTGCTATCACAATTCTACATGCCGTTAATATGTGTAATGTGATATATTGTATACTTCTTTTCATTTTCCCTTCTAGAATGCCCAATAGGAATAGTTCCAGCTTTTTTTCTATTTTCTGCCCTGTTATTTCATCCAGCCAAATTTTTATCTTCCCCCACAATTTCTTAATCTTAGGGCAAGTCCACCACATGCGGTAGAACGTCCCTTGTTTATAACTACATCTCCAACAATTCGGGGACCTATTTGGAAACATCCTGGCCAATCTCGCTGGTGGCAAATGACATCTATAAAACATTTTGTACAAATTTTCTTTATAAGCAGCTGACATCATTAGCTTGTAATTTCTCTCCCATAATCTATCCCATTGATCCAGATAAATATTATGTCCAAAATTTCTTGCCCAACTAATCATTGTTTCTTTGACAGTTTCTTCTTCCATTTTGAATTTTAGCAAAAAGTTATACATTTTGGTAATCATTTCCCCCCCGGATCCTAATAATATCTTATCAAGTTCCAATTTTTCTCTATATATACCAAATTGTTCCTTATATTTTTTATATTTTGTTCTGATCTGTAAGTACGGCCACCAATCTATTTTTATTCCTTGTTTTCTTAAATCCTGTTCTGACTTTAAGTTTCCAATTTCATCTAATAGATCTGAGTATCTTACTATTTTATTTAAGTCCAATACATTGGGATAGATTATGGCCTCCATCGTTGATATCCAAACTGGAACTTTCACATAATGATTTTTCTTTATAACATCCCAAATATTAATCAAAGCATTTCACACTAGATGTCTCTGGAAGTATGTATGCATCTTACATTTCCCCTCCCAAAGGAACCCATGCCATTCCAATTGAAGGTCATGGCCTTCCAGTATTAAAATTCTCTTATTTCTCATTTGGATATTTCACCCTTTTAACAGTTTGAATCCCCAATTTCCTTTCCAATTCATCCTGTTGTCTTTTTGTACAATTCTTTGTTAACATTTTGGTTTTTTCCTTATTTATTTTAAGCCCCGCTACTTTACCAAACTCTTCCACTTCGTTTATGAAAATGGTTCCCATCTCCAAAGGATCTTCCATAATAAAAACTAGATCTTCTGCGAATGCTTGGACTTTATATTCTTCCTTTTTGATTTTCAAACCCTTTATTGTTTGATTTTCCCTAATTTGTATTAATAATATCTCTAAAGACAATATAAATAACAGAGGTGACAGGGAAAATCCCTGTCTTACCCCTTTATTTATATTATCTTCTCTGTCATTTTGCCATTCGTTCTAGCCGATTGTTTTGAATAAATTGTTCTAATTAAATCTGTAAATTTCTCCCCAAAATTCATAGTTTCCAATTGATTATCGAATGCATTCTGAGCATCCACAAACATTAATGCCAGCTGTTTGTCAGGATGGGCCTCATAATATTCTAATATATCCATGATCATCCGTGTGTTGTTTCTTATATGTCTGTTTGACAAAAAGCATTTTAGTCCGAATCAATAATTTCATTTAAAAAATTTTTGGCTCCTTCAGCTCTTATAGTTACAAAAATTTTATAGTCTACATTGAGCAGCGAGATTGGCCGGTAGTTTTTGATTTGTTGTATATTTATACCTTCTTTTGGGATGAGTGATATTAATGCCTCCCTCCATGTTTGTGGTAATTTGGATTGCCCTAGTGCTTCATTATATAAATTTAACAATAGAACTTCCAGTGGCCCCTGTAATTCCTTATAGAACTCGGAAGGGTCCTGGTGCTTTTTTGTTTTTGTTTTATTCTGAATAGCCACCTTCAATTCCGACAGTAATTCTATTGTTAAACATTTCCTTCATTTCCTCTGATATTATCAGAAAATTTCTTTCTTTCAAGTATTTCTTTACATCTTCCTCCTCTATTTTCTCTTGGGTATATAGTATCTCAAAATAGTTATGGGCTATTTCTTTATTTCATCTAATCGATGGTGGATATTCCCCTCCTCGTCCTGAAGTTGTACTATTGCTCTTTTTTCCTTATCCTTTTTTAATTTGTATGCTAGCCATCTTCCTGGCTTATTGGCATGTTCAAAATGTGTCTGTTTCATTGCCTTAAGCTTTTGGGCCATTTCCTCCTGGGAGAGCAAATTTATTTTATGTTTAGTCAGATCCCTTTCTTCTCTAATTCTCTTATCTGGGGAGGTCTGCATTTTACATTCTAATTCTTCCAATTTCTTTTGTAAATCCAATTGTTGTCTTCTTTTTTCTCTATTTCTCCTTATCCCATATGCAATTATTAGGCCTTTGACATAAGCCTTGGTTGTATCCCAAAGGTTCTGTAATGTCATATCCTCATTTGAATTCTCCTTCAGGAAGAAATCCAGTTCTTTTTCCATCTATTCAATGTACCTTTTTTCTTTTATCACTTTTTGATTCATGGTCCAGCTTCCTTTTGGTTTATATTTTCCTCTCCATTTTAGTGTCAGCGGGTTGTGATCCGCCCATATATTAGTTGTTATTTCTACTTCCTCTATATTTTTACTTAAGTCTAAATCCATCCAAATCATATCTATTCTGGACCATGAATCATGTGGGTTAGAATAAAAAGTATATTGGGGTGTTTTGTTTTTTTTTGGGTGGATTCCATTCCCTCCAGGTATCCTTTAAATTCAACTCTTGCACCATATCAAAAAAAGTCGATGGTAATGTCTTCCTCTGTTTTTTATTTTTCTTCCCTGATCTATAAACTTGCTTTGGATCTACGACCGAATTAAAATCTCCCAATAAACAAATATTTTCACTTTCCAATTCCACTAATTTTTTATGTAATTTGTAGTAAAATTCCCCCTGTCTAATATTTGGCACATAAATAGCCACCAATATTATCTTTTTTTGTCTTATCATTATCTCAGTTACTAGAATTCTTCTCTCCTCATCTGCGTAGATTTGCTTCGGTTGTAGCCAATCCATGATGTATATAACTACTCCTCTCTTTTTTTGTGGTCATCCGTGGTTTCGGGGTGAAGTACCATCAGTATGCTGATGACACTCAGCTGTACATCTCCACCCCGAACCACCCCAATGATGTCCTTGAAGTGCCTGGAGGCCGTGCGGATCTGGATGGGGAGAAACAGACTCAGGCTCAACCCATCCAAGACCGAGTGGCTGTTGTTTCCGGCATCCCGATATAGTTAGTTGGTGCCATCACTGAGTATTGGGGGCGAGTCGTTGGCCCCCACGGAGAGGGCACGCAACTTGGGTGTCCTCCTGGATTCTCGGCTGTCTTTAGAAGAGTATTTGACAGCTGTGGCCGTGAGGACTTTCTATCAAGTTCGCCTGATCCGCCAGTTGTGTCCCTTTCTGGATCGGGATTCCTTACGCACAGTCACTCATGCCCTTGTCACTTCCTGCCTGGACTACTGTAATGCTCTCTACATGGGGCTCCCCTTGAGGAGCACCCGGAGGCTCCAATTGGTCCAGAATGCAGCTGTGTGGGTGGTTATGAGAGTGACGTGGTGTTCCCATGTTACACCTCTCCTGCGTGAGCTGCACTGGCTCCCGGTGGTCTTCCGTGTGCGCTTCAAGGTCTTGGTTACCACCTTTAGAGCGCTCCATGGCTTAGGACCTGGGTACTTACGAGACCGCCTTCTGCCACCAGTAGCCTCTCACCAGCCAGTATGCTCCCATAGAGAGGGGCTCCTCAGGGTGCCGTCGATCAAACAGTGTCGACTGGCGACCCCCAGGGGGAGAGCCTTCTCTGTGGGGGCACCTGCCATTTGGAACGAGCTCCCTCCGGAGATACGGAGGATCCTGGATTTACGCACTTTCCGCCGTGCCCCCAAGACCTTTTTATTTCAACAGGCTGGCCTGGCCTAACTTCTTTTTAATTGTTAATTTTAAATTTGTTTTAAAACAATAGGGGTGTTTTAATCTGTATGGGCCAAATTATTTAATGTGTTTCTACATTGTTTTTTAAATCTTGTATTATGTGTGTTTTATCCTTTGGCTGTTCACCGCCCTGAGTCCTTCGGGAGTAGGGCGGTATATAAATCCAAAATAAAGTAAAGTAAAAGTAAAATGGTGCAAGAGCTGAATAGAGTTTTCCTAGTTTAGGAGCTTCCAATAAATGCCCTTGTTGTCTTTGGATGTGAGTTTCTTGTAGGCATGTGATATCTGTGTTATGTTTTTATAATTTAGGTAGAATTTGTCTTCTTTTGACTGGAGAGTTTAAGCCATTGATGTTGATTGAAATTAATTTAATTTCTTCATCCATTTACTTTCTACTAATGGCCCTAGTTTTTTTTCTTAAATTTGGTTCTTTTGTGTCCTTGATCTTGTTCCTATTCTTTCCTGCTCCTCTTTTTCCTTCTTCTCCTGTATATCCATTTCCGACCCTTTCCCTTCTTCCTGGCTTTTACCCTCTGTCTCTTCCCCACTCTCCCTCTCTTCATTTGTTGCTAAGCATTGATCATAGAACTCCTGTGCCTTGTCTATTGTATCTAATAGAATTTTTTTATCTTGCAAGGTCACTAGCAAGCCCTCCGGAATCAACCATCTAAACATAATTTTATATCTAATAAGCTGGGAGGAGAGAAAGTGGTAACTCCATCTTTGCTCCCTTACCCTTTTGGGTATTTGTTTAAGAGTCTAAGAGTTTAAGACTTCTGGGGTGATGTCACGGTGTTGTGATCTAAGAAATGGAGTTCCGTCTTCTTGGATTGATTTTCTGTGCTTGGAAGCCGGTAATGGCAGGAACTGACCCTGGAGAGGTCTAATCTGTAGAGGGGAAATTCTCAGGGTAACAGGGAGGTGCGTGATCCCCCATTACGGAAAGAAGAACCCCTTGAATTTCAGCGCAGAAGAGACTGGCTGTAATGGTCGGATCCAGAGGCGTGACTGCCCATTTGTAGAGAGGGAAGCAAGAAGTGAAAAAACAGCCAAAACATCGGTGATCAGAGACGGGACAGAGTGTGTTACTCAGTTACTTCCCCTACTTGGGGGAATCTAAAAGGTGTGACAAGGGAATCTCCGAAAGGAGGAAAAGCAGGGCGCTGGGTGGTGGAGTGGAACAGCATGAAAGAAACTGAACTGAACAGAAAAGAGGGCAATTGGAAGAGTTGAAAGTTAGAGAAAGGAAGGAATTTGAACTTTGGCAAAGATTGGGACTAATTGGATTGAGATTTGAATGGGAAAAAAGGTGGAGTGTGGATAAACAATCTAAATGAAGAGGCTTGGAGTGTGGATTAGAGTGACAGCAACAGTGACAGTGCATATTAAGAGGAACAGACATATTGGACGAAGGAACTGGAAAGTAGAGAATAGAAAAGGATCTGACAGCACAAGGAAGTAGGAGAGTGGAGAACTTGTCAAGAACCACCAAGAAACTTTAGGCTGGGGAGATCAGAAGCCAGAGGTGTATATTGTGTATAGTGTCTATTTAGAAGTAAATAATATGGTATATGTCTAGATTTTCTTTATTTCTATTATTGTTATTAGCTGTTGTTTAATTGACTCTTAAAAATAGTGATACATTATAAATTAGTGAAGATAACTAGATAAATTTAATTGAAAATAGGGACTAATAATTTAGAGTTGGACTAATTATTACTATTGTCTTTCTTAGTTTTGTATCTTTGCCTATATACCCCCTTTCTTTATCTGAAATAATATTTCAGATTGATTTAGGAATTGTTAATTTAATTTATAGTGGAAATAGTTATTGTTGATTATTTCTTTTAATATTATATTAAGATATTACTATATTATTAACTAATTATACTATCTAAATATTTAAATATCTGATTATTCTAGTTAATGGAATTTAAAAGTTGTAAGTGAGGGAATATTCAACATTTAAGGGTTGATAGTAATAAATTCTAGGAGGAGAAAGGAAATAGAACTTTGTATGGTCTTGTGGAGGAAGTTCTTCAAGAAACTAGATATGTCAAATACAACAACAGTGACCAAAGTTGCAAAAAAAAAAAAAAAAACTACACAAATGACTGCTTCACCTGCAGGACAAAAACTGATAGGGGACATGCTGGGAGGTGAGAAATCGGTGACTTCAACAAATTTACAAAGCATGCAGACATCTCTGAATACGATTCAGGAGGTACTTCTAAAAATGCAAGAGTCGATGGGGAAAAATCATGAAGAATTAAAAAATGACGTGGATGAGATGAGAGGTGACATAAGAAAATTAGATGAGAGAATGGAAGAAATACAGGAGTCAATGGTTAAGAATGAACAGAGGATAAAAGCAGTGGAAGAAAGAATGGAGCAGACAGAAAAAAATTGGAAGAGGTGGAAATGAAACTGATGAGAAAAAATTGAGAACTTGCAGAGGCAATAACATTTCTCGAAATGGACAATTCCACATTTTATTTGCAATTTCAGAATATCCAAGAAAATAAGGAAGAAGACTTCCTGAATCTTATGGTAGAGTTGCTGGCAGGTAGTTTGAAGATGAGTAAGAGCAATTTGCATACTAACTATGCACGATGGAACAAATTGCCAAGAGAGGTACATGTACAGTTTACTAAGAGGACAATTAGAGATGAAATTTATAGGAGGACCTGAGACATAACAATGTCATACAAAGGAAAAGAGATTTTGACTCTTAAACAAATACCTCAAATGTTCTTTAAAATACAGAGTTTCCCAGCATTCCTTTAGGAACCTTCAACATGCAAACTGTGGTTACTCATCCTAAAATGAATCCTCTTTACCTGGAGCTTCAAAATTTGCTATTTGCTGGGATGATGTGTAGCTAAAAGTCAGTCTACATTTAGTGTACATCTGACTTTGGAGATATTTCATCATAACCAAACAAAAGTGTATTTTCTGTGCAGTTCACCCCTTGCTTGCTGGATCTGGATGTCACAAAGCAAAACCCACATTTTGTAATTAATCCCTGAACCCCATTTTGACTGTCAGAGTGCTGTAGGAGGCTGAGCGCTGTCATGCCCCTGGCCATGCCCCCTGGCCACACCCACCCAGCAGATCATTAGGGCAGAGAACCAGTTGTTAAATTATTTGACTCCCACCACTGGAAATTTCTCCTTATTTCTAAGTTGGTTCTCTCCTTGATTAGTTTCCATCCAGCTTTCATTAAATTCAATAAGAAATGGTAAAATACACACATACAGGAACAGTTCTCTGGTGATATTTTAAAATGCAAATTTGGGCACCTTTAATTTCATTTGACTTTTGTAGCAGCAAGGCAAGATGACAGATGGGGAGGTTACTAGTATAGCTGTTTCCTTACCCAAAAGATAGACGACACTGAACCTCTCCTGGTGTGTGTAAACCATTTGGAAGGGTCTTCTCAAATCATCAAGGGGAGGGATCTTCTTGATGGCTGCTTTGAGAGGGCTTCTGTTTATCAGCTAAAGGGGTAAAGATATTTCTGCCAGAATTGGAACAGAAATGAAAAATGGAGGACAATCCTGGGGGTGAAATTGGAGCCATTATACTTTAAGCACTGGCCTTGGACAGGGCTCTTTATAAAACTCCTTCTTTACCTCTCTCTTTTGAAAAGCTAAAAATCCTTTTCATCTTATAATTTTAGTAATAACAGTAATCAACAAGTAGTTCCTAATGGGGTACTTGGGGATTCTCTACTTCTATGAAACTTCTATGTAACTGTGCATATGCAGATAAGTCCTCTTCCTCCTCTCTCCTCCCCCTCCCCCTTTCTTTTCCCCCTCCCCCTCCTCAAGGCAGCAAGCATCATGCCTACAAACTACCATCTAATATTTGTTCCTCAAATGTATGTCAACTTCAGCTAGGGATGTATCTGTCTGCATCTTTTTCCATTTCATTCACATTTTGGGGTCCATATTAGGACTTTGTCACTACTTTTCCTTCAGGAGGTCATGTTGTGATTCCAGTAAATCCAACATCTTGGAACAGTTCTCATAGGCTTCCCATATTAAGTTATTGAGCCCATACCCACCCTGTAAGAAAAATCTCTATCACACCCAGCTCCAGTTGATTAGATTAGTTCTTAAGGTCTCCTGCCTTGGATATTTCTACCAAGTCTTGCTCCAGTGACACTTGCCAAATTTACCCCTAAAACCTTATATTTCTTATTCAATCACATGTTTAATTCTTTTCCAGGAACAATCATGCACAACATCCAATTTATATTCCTTTGCATTCTTTGAGTAACCTGTACACGTGAGGTTAATGACTGAATTAACTTTGTTCTGTAATATTTCTTTACTGAAAGATAAGCAAGGGATTTTAAAGGGTTGGATTCTGTGCTTCTAACTGGAGCGCACTGAAATGGTTACAAATTGCGTATCTAAAATTGACAAATTATAAAATGTAGTATCTTAATCTAAAGAAGAGGAAAATACAGGTGGAAGAGGGGAGTAGGAAGTAGGGCAGATCTAGTTAAGAGTGGATTCAAGCTTTTTCAATATCCACTATAGAGTCATTAGGAGGGAGGATAAAGAAGTAGCTGAGCTTGGAATGTCTGGTAGGCAGGAAGAGAGTAAAAACTGCTCCTCCCTAGCAGTTTCTAGAGTATATTTGTAATTATGCAGATAGTTGCTTTAGTCTGGCAAGATTCTGTTTTTAAGTGAAGAACAATCAAGGAAACTATGCTAAAGTAACTCCACACATAATTCTTGGGGCCTTTCATTAAGTACTGCATCAATCTCTCTGAGATACGATCTGGTGAAAGGGGTGATGAGAGCTAGTTTTTCTTCACAGAAGGTTAAGTCCAGAATCTTCTTCCTTCTTTGTTTTGTTTTTGTTTTTATTGGATTTATATACCGCCCTACTCCCGAAGGACTCAGGGCGGTGAACAGCCACAGAATAAAATACATAAATACAAAAATTTAAAATAGAATAATCTCCTCCTGTGATGTCTCCCTGTTTTCAAGTTTAGGATATAAGAGGTCCCTGTTGAGGGTTGCTGCTGCCTAGGGAGCTTTCAGGTAAAAGAAGTGGTTGTGGAAGACCACAGTTGCATAACAGGCAGAGAAAGAAACTTAGAAAGGATCTGCCCTAACCTATCTATGAAAAGAGATGGCAGGAGATTTGTACTTTCAGACATGCATGATTCTATTAAAGAAGCCTTTACAACATCTGCAGGGACTCCCTGTATAAATGGGGCATAGTATCTGTTCTGTTCGAGGAACAAGACAGAAGAAAGGAGGTGAGGCAGGGTAACAGTTTACAAACTGTTTATTAACAAGAATGATAAGCTAACAGTGACTCGCTCAGTTCTCTAACAACCATGGAGAGTGAGCGCCGTTCTGAGGTGCTGACAGCTCTTTTATATTTAGCTGTCAGTGGATGAGCCAATCGGGCACCAATTTCCCACTGGCTGCTTGTTGGCAAATGAACCAATCAGCAGCTTTTTTTTATAGAGTGCTCAACGTCTGGACGTAACACCCCTTTCCCCCTGGATAGTGCATGCGTAATCGGCAAGGTAAGCTGGGCATCTCCGGCTCCTTCCCAACCTGCGCAGTTCGATAGTTTCCGTGGGGGTAGGTGGAATACTCTTCAGAGCTTCTGGAACTCCTGGAAACTACACAGCAACTTGGACATGAGCGTCGTCCAGTGGCGTTGGCCCAGGAACAACGGGTACAAATGTGGCCTGCTCGTTGTCGGATTGAGAGTTGTTGGTTAGTTTGCCCCTGGCTGCCATGTTTCTAGCAGCTTCTGGCATGATTGGTCCAGGCAGGGCTTTGCTTTTCACCAACTCTAGGGGAGGCAACCAGCGGCAGCACAGTTGGTCTACGTGTCTCCACCATGTGTGGCCATCTTCCAATAGGACCCTGTAAGAGCACGGTTCTGTCACTTCAACTACTTGACCAGGCAACCACTGCAGCTCTCCTCCATAAATTTGGGCATACACCCAATCTCTTTCCTGGAAGGAGCGGACCTCTCCGATAGAGTCTGGGGGCTTTTCTGGAAAATAGTCTAGGTGTAAACGGTCCAGGTCCATTCTCAACTGGTGGCCCATTAACAACTCGGCCGGGCTGCGGTTTGTTGTCAGCCAGGGTGTCGCGTGCTGAATCAACAGGTAGGTGGCTAATTTGGTTTGTCAGTCCCCGGGCCCTAGTTTGTTGAGGGCTTCCTTAGCCGATTGTACAGTTCATTCAGCTAGGCCATACTGGCTGGGTGAAAAGGGGCCACCATGGCATGCCTAATGCCATGTTTTGCCAAAAAGGTTGAAGGAGGCTGACATTAATTGAGGGCCATTATCTGTCACTATGACATCAGGCAGGCCATGGGTTGCAAATAACTTCCACAAAGCCTGGATAACAGCTTCAGCCATGGTTGAGGTCATAGATACCACCTCCACCCACTTAGAATACATGTCCATGACAACCATAAAGGTGTGTCCTTGAAATGGCCCAGTAAAATCCGCGTGTATTCAGGACCAGGGGACCGTTGGAATCTCCCATTCCCTAAATGGTGCTGCAGGAGGGGCTGAACTAGTTAGCTGGCATTGTTGGCACTCTGCGACCCAGGCCGCGATCGCTTAATCTAATTTAGGCCACCATAGATAACTTCGGCCTAAAGCCTTCATCCAGGCAATGCCCAGATGGCCATCATGTAATGTTTCCCGGATGTGGCATCTTAGTTCTAAGGGAATTATCACTCTGGTGCCTCACAGCAGGCAGCCCCTTAGGGTTGATATTTTCTGCTGTCTAAACTTGTAGGGTTGGAACTCCAGAGCTACCTGGCCCAGGGGCCACCCCATCCTTACCCAGTCCAAAACGTGGTGTAGGACCCTATCCTTAATGGTGTATCTGGCGACGTCCAAGGCAGACACCGGGCTTTGCTGGTCGTCGATCTGGAGGATTGACGAAGCGGAGTGGGCTCTTGCACAGGTGCAGGCAGGGGACATCGGCTGAGAGCATCAGCATTTCCCAAGGCTTAACCAGGGCGATGAGCCAGTTTGTATTTATAAGCTGCCAAGAAGACAGTCCACCTTGTCATTCTTGGTGACAGGATTAGCGGGGTTTGATGATCGCCAGCCAGGATTCCAAGCAGCGGCTTGTGATCTCTAATTAGATCAAAGAAACAGCCATATAAGTAATCATGGAAGAGTTTAACGCTGGCCACTAATGCCAGTGCTTCCTTGTCTATGTGTCTATAACTGTATTCTGTGGCAGACAGAGTCCTAGAGAAGTATGCAACGGGGGCCTCAGTTCTATTTGGCAACCAATGACTTAGAACGGTCCCCACCCCGTAAGGCGACGCATCACAGACAAGAGTCGGAGGAAGGTCACTGTCATATTGGACCAAAACACTGTCCGATGTGAGTAATGCTTTGATGTCTTGGAAAGTGGCAGCCTCTTTATGTCCCCAGGTCTAAGGTGTCCGGTTGTCAAGGAGACAGTGTTGGGGCTCAGCAATAGTAGCCCTGTGAGACAAAAACATTATAAAAGTTCAAAAATCCCAGAAAAGCTTGTAGTTCAGGCTTGCTTGAAGGCGTCGGGGCCTTTCTGATGGCCAGCACTTTTGAAGGAGTTGGATGTAGACCGGCTGTCAGAGTTCCAAATTATGATCTCTTTCAGCGCTGACACAAAAGACACAGGAAGACTTGCTTAATGCTGGGATGAACTTTCACCTAGTTCCTGGCTCTTCAGCAGATAGCGTTACCTGGGCAACAGAGGGAGGGGGGAATTCTTGTGAAGAGAAAGTGCATGGGACGAAGAGATGGATCTGGATAGTGGCCAATGAGACATTGGGGTTGAAGAACGGAAAGGGAGGGGTGTGGAAGGAGGTGCCAATCTTGGCTGCAACAGAGTTCAGGAATGTCGTTCTCTATTCTTAAATAAAGAAAAAAGATTCATTAGAGACTTTGTGTTTGAAAATGAAGTTTATTTAAGATAGCAACGAAACCTGACACTGGCAGCATCAACAAGGTAGCCTAAGAATTCCACTTGTGGCACCCCCAATTTGCACTTGTCAGGCTTGAGTTTCAGTCTATTTTGTTGGAAGCAGATCAGCACAGTGCGAAGGTGGCCAGTGAGCTCGAATTCATCCGATGCTGAGATGAAGATGTCATCAAAGTAGGGAATCACCCCTGGCAAGTCATTTAGCAGTCTCTCCATAAGGCATTGAAAAATGCCACGGGTGACACAGACCCCAAATTGCAGTCATCAACAACAAAAGGTGCCGCGGTGAGTGACAATCGTCTGTGCCTCAGCTGTTGTGTCATCCACCTGCAGCTGTTGATAGGCTTACACTATGTTGAGCTTAGCAAAGATTCCTCATCCCAAGGAATGGAGCAGATGTTGTACCACTGGGACGGGATAGGGGTTAGCCTGTAGGGTTTTGTTGAGGGTTGCCTTATAAACTGCACAGATGCGTATAGAGCCATCGGACTTGAGGGGAATGACAATTGGTGTCTCCCATCGGACATCCACTGGTTCTAAAACGCCCTGGGCAAGCAATTTGTCAATTTCCTTGTCCACCTATGGGTGGAGTGCAAAAGCACTCTGAAGGGCTTAAGCCATATGGGGGCAATATTGGGGTCCAAATTAAAAGAGATTGGCGTACCAGTATATCTGCCAAGTCCTTCACTGAAAACATCTGAGAATTCACGGATTAAGTCCAAGAATGCCTCAGGAGCAGTGGCATGAATACCGGACACTGCCAATCCTAAAACATCAAACTATTCTAGTCCCAGTAAATTGGGTAGCAATCCATCAATGATGATAATCTTAAGACGGCTGCTGAACTCTTGGTATTGGACCCTAAACTTCCCACAACCTAAAACAGGAATGTGATTACCCTGGTAATCATGAAGTCGGAATTGACAAGAAGTCAAACACCTCTTTGACATTGAGGGCATTATTTTTTAAAGAGTGCCCCAGGATATAATAGACATGGAGGAACCAGTGTCTATTTTCATCTTACAGGGCTTCCCTTCGATTAAAACTGAGGACATTTTTTTTCCTCAAATTTGAGCTGGCCTGATCTATGACTGTCTTGGGGTGGCAGGCACCTCTATAGACAGTAAAACAGTCTTCTCCTTTCTTATTCAGTCTATTTTGGGGTCGGTATTCAGGAATGGGTCTTGCTGAATTATGGTCAGCCGGCAGATTTGCTCTACAGACCACTGCAAGGTGGCCTTTCCCCCCTCCCCCGCATCTCCTGCAATCCACATTCTTAAATCTACATGTGGAGCAATTATGATTTCCCCCACACCCTAAACATGGGACTTGTGCCCTTTTTCCTTCAGTGCCCCAAACTTTCCTTTGTGATGTTTTGAGGTGACTAATGTCCTCCTCATGCTCTGACATCTGGTCAGAGTCGACCTCATCTTGGTGCACAGTGGCAGCTTTCTGGGTAGCTTGTGGGCTTAGATTCTTTCTTATTTCAGTGGCTGACTTATTAGATAATTCTGAGGCTCGAGCCTCATCTACTGCAGTTGGCAGCGTAACAGCGTAACGGGACTGCAATCGGATATCTGTGACTCCACATATTAATTGGTCTGGCAGGCTATCCTCTAGATCCCTAAATTCACAATACAAGGCAGCAGCTCTTAATGCTGCCATGTATTGACTAATTGTTTCCCCTTCTGCCTGGTATTGGTGGCGAAACGCATAATGCCTGGCAACTCTTGAGGGCAAGGGTGCGTAGTGCCCTTTTAACATGGCTAACAGGGTTTCCCAAGGCACATCTGGGACCTTCTGAGGTGCCAGTAGTGCCTGGGTCATCTCGAACATATCATGTCCACAGACGCTGAGGAAAACAGCTAACTTTCTATCACCTGGCAGACTCTTGTAGTTGTTTGCAGCCAGGAAACAGTCAAGATGGTCTAGGAAAGAATGCCAGGTTTCCATTGCCTGATTGAAAGGCGCAAATGTAGAAAGGGCGGCCATAGTCTGTGAGGAAAAAAAATCATCTACCCCTTAGAATTGCGACGTCTCATCGCTGTGCTTCAGCCCAGTGCTTCAGCTCTGTGAGTGGCTTCGCCTGAACTGCTGCCTCAGAATCCCATCCTTGTCACCAGTTGTTCTGTTCAAGGAGCAAGGCAGAAGAAAGGAGGTGCGGCAGGGTAACCATTTACAAACTGTTTATTAACAAGAATGATAAGCTAACAGTGACTCGCTCAGTTCGCTAACAACCATGGAGAGTGAGCGCCGTTCTGAGGCGCTGACAGCTCTTTTATATTTAGCTGCCAGTGGATGAGCCAATCGGGCACCAATTTCCCACTAGCTGCTTGCCGGCAAATGAACCAATCAGCAGCTCTTGTTTATAGCATGCTCGACATCTGGATGTAACAGTATCCTTCCCTCAGTGTGATTGTGGTGTCCCACATCCACTCCTCTACTCACAATAGAATTCCCTATGCCACCAGGTTTAAAATTTTGGGCTTGGACAATCTGGAATTGCGCTGCCTGAGGTCCAATTTAAGCATAGTACACAAAATTGTCTGCTACGTCTTGCCTGTCAATGAATTCTTCAGTTTTAATCACAATAGTACACGGGCAAACAATCAAAGTCAAGGTAAACCTCTTCAAACTCAATTGCAGGAAATACAGTTTCAACAACAGAGTGGTCAACAGCTGGAATGCTCTACCCGACTCCGTTGTTACAGCCTCAAACCCTCATAGTTTCAACTTCAAACTGTTTACCGTGTACCTCACTCCTTTCTTAAAAGGTCCATAAGGGGGGGCGTGCATAAATGCACCAGCGTACCTACATCCCTAATCCCCATTTATTTGTATTTACTTCCTTTGTTTATGTTTATGTTCATACCTATACTTGTTATCTTGTACATGTTTGACAAACAAAATAAATAAATAAACTGTTGATCACATCGTCACTGGCTTTAAGCTGAGGGCATATACCAGTCCAGGATCTGTTTTTTTTTTCTTCATATAAATGATGCTGTGCTTCGATGGTTAGATGACCTAGGCATTGGTATTTGAATATAGATCTTTTTAACATTCATATTCTATTGTGTAGGTTTTCTAATCTAGGTGAAATATTAATATATATTGCTAGTCCATGTATGATGCCATATGTCAACATAATAAACTAGTCTTATAATAATGTAAAATTAGCTCATCTGGTGTGGTTTCCTACAGGTCTACCTGGGAATACTAATAGTCACTGACCCATTTCTCTTGTCGTTTTTTCCCTCAGTTTCTTAAACATGGCATAACCTTGTCCTCTTTTTCCAAGTGTTCTGTTTGCATCAGCATCTTGTGTCAATTTGTTTGTGAACTGCTGTTAGCTGTTTTCTTAGTGGCTTTGTGTCACCTTAGTTGCAATATCTGAAAGAGCATGACAATAGCTCAAAGGCAGGAGGGAGGCTTATATTACTGAGGCAAAACAAAATAAGTGGTTCATTGGGGAAAGCTGAACTTCTTAGTTAAACACGTGCATATGTGGAAGTGTGGGCTATGACAATGTCACATCTGATTTGGAATTGTCTGTATTTTTGCTTTTACCTTTTCTTCTCTATCTAGTGTCTTGCATCCTTCTCTCTCCTAATGTTCAGTGTTACTAGCTATTGAACAGAACAGTTCATGATTCCTGGAAGGGACTTTGGAAGTTTTCTAGTTCAACCACCTGCTGAGGCAGGAAATCCTATATCATGTCAGACAAATGTCCTAAAAACCTCCAGTGTTGAAACATCCACAGCTTCTGGAGGCAAGCTAGTCCACTGATTAATTGTTCTGTCAGGAAATTTCTCCCTAGTTCTAGGTTGGTTCTCTCCTTGATTAGATTCCATCCTTTGCTTCTTGTTCTGCTTCCTGTTGATTGACAAGGAAAGAACAACTTTGATTTGAGGTCCTTATTTTAATATTCCATAGCTATTAAGCTTAGGAGCTCTTCATTTACTCAGGGAAGAAAAGCCTGGATCATATAAATTAAGGTCCTCCAAGTGTTTTCAGCTGTTTGAAGCTCAGTGGCTACCTATAATGCTGCTCAGCAGTACTGTAATATAATTGCTTGAAATATCAGTAAAAGCCCATGAACTTGGCATCTAATGCTCAAGAGACATCTGTCCTTGTGTGTTCTGGGGAGAGTGCATGTTGCAAGTGAAGATGATGTTTTTCTGCCAAAAATATAATAAGAATATGATCTTTTGCAGCCATCCTGCTAATCCACTACTGCTTAGTAGATGACATTTCCTTTTTTTTAAAAAAAAATTATTATAAACTAAAAACAAAAGACAGAAAGAAGACAATAACAAAACAAAATCACATACATATGTTTGAGATTGATTCAACCCCCATATACATACAGTTCCTAAGTAACGTTACATATCATCATACTATAGCTTCAATTAAATTTATCATATTTCATCTTGCACTTATTAATCTTCTTGTATCTAATATTACCTTATAAATATTTAGCTTACTATTTTCAAATCTGTGCTATATGCTTTCCTAACATCTACCTTATATCATTTTTATTTCTATCCATTTATACCATTTATCCCAGCTTTGATTAAATATTGATTCATGTCTATCTTTAAGAATATATGTTAGTCTATCAGATTGTGCACACCTCAAAATTTTGTTAATAATCATCTGGTCCGATGGTACTTCTTTCTCTTTCCAAAATTGCGCATATGCAATTCTAGTTGCAATGGTAATGTGCAATGGTAAAAAGGTACCAGTCTATTTTCCTTACGCCCCCCGGGTTTATTCCTAATAGGTAGATCTCTGGTCTCAGTTGAAAGCTAACTCCTGTAATCTCCATGAGCCAGTCCTTTATCTTACTCCAGCCATCTGGATGGCATCGGTATATGCCATCTATTTAACATTTTAAATATATTTTTTTTGAAAGACGCTGCCATCGTCATTTTTGCATTTCTATTCCATATTTGTTGCCATTTTTCCAGATCTAATGAGTATCCGAAATTCCTCCCCCAGGCTATCATCGAGTCTTTAACTATTTCATCGGCTACCGATCGAAACAGGAGGAGATTGTATACCTTAGTGATACATTTCTTATCACCTTCCAGGAGGGCCTTATCCAACTCTTGTGGTGAAGTAAAAATCCCCCCATTAGCTTTATCTTTTTGGTACCTTGCTTGAATTTGTACGTATGCCCACCAGTCCAAATTGATTCCCCGCAACAAAGAGAAACCATGATGTCACATGAGATACCATCATGTCCTTGGCAGATTGTTAGTATGGATTTGTTCAACTATGCAGGAAAAGAGTATCTAATATTAGCGGATCATTATTCTGACTTTTGGGAAATCAAACCCCTTACGGACTGTTCGGCTGAGACTACCATTAAGAGATGCAAGATGCAGTTTGCATGTTATGGTCAACCAGATAAAGTGATCTCAGATAATGATCCTCAGTTTACAAGTTTACAGTTTAGGAAATTTGCTGTTGAGTGGGAATTCAAGCATGTGACTTCTTCACCGCGTCATCTGTAAACTAACGGCAAAGCTGAATCAGCTGTGAAGATTGCTAAGAATCTATGTAGGAAAGCTCACAAGACCCATGGAAAGCCATTTTACATTGGAGAAATACCCCATCTGAGGGCATGGACAGTAGTCCGGCACAGAAATTGATGGCAAGGAGACTAAAGACATCACTACCAGTGGTCGACAGGCTGCTTGAGCCCTCGGTGATACAAGGGGTTCAAAAAAAGTTACGGCTGAAGAGACAAGTGGTCAAGGCAAGATATGACAACTCAGCCAGAGATTTGCCAGAATTGAAGATCGGGGAACAGATTCGGACGAAACTGCTGCCTGGAGATCGAACAGGTTGCTGGAAAATGGGTAGCTGCTTACAACAAGTGGCTCCACGTTCCTATTTGGTGGACGTTGAAGGAACTTTATATCATCGCAATTGGGTAGACTTGCGTGTAGCTGAGCGGCAAGACTTTACATATCCTGTGGACAGGCCAGATGTACCCGCATTTACCCATGGACAACGAGGAATGCACAGGGATGGGGCCTCAGATTAATGTTGATGAGAGCTTGGAGCAAGCGGGTATACCCGATAGCAGTCGAGCACAGGACACTCCAGTAAGCGGCAAGAAGAGCCCAGTGGTTCCAGTCAGGTCGGAGAAGCCCAGAGTGCAAATAGAGCCAGTTGGCGCAAGAGGGCCAGTTGTTACTCCCAGCGGCCAATGTTCGCGACCATCTGACAGACTCAATTTGTACAAAATGTTGATATTGTTCCTTTTTACAATTCTAACTCTTTTGCAATGTTTTTTTAATGTTTTACTATGGGATAGTTGTGTTAATATGAAAAGGGAAGATGATACAGTCGCTTGCATCAGAACTTCATATGGTTCACAATGTAGTGTTTTAGCAATACAGTGTTTTATATGGTTTTAATGTATATATGTAATGCTTATGGGGTTAGTGGGTTTTTTAATGTTTTAAAATGTGATAGTTGTATTAATGAAAAAGGGAAGATGTTACAAGAGTTATGTCTGCAGCCTTGGCAGGATTAGTTTGAGATGTATTCCCTGACTCTCGAGGAGCTGCCTTCAGCTGCATCTGTGAGGTATTTCAGGTTCCTGTCATATACCTGTAATGATGGCTTGTTAAGGTGCTTTATTGATGATTAAACCTACTTGAAACAGGTAGGCCCGAAAAGCAGCTGAGCCTCCCCCCCCAGTGGTCCCTGAGGTCCAAAAGGTTGGAGACCCTTGGACTAGAAGATTTCCAAGGTCCCTTCCAACTCTGTTATTATGAAAAATTGAGAAGTCATGGAAAATGGAGACCCTTCCAAGAACTGTTCTCTAAAAGACTACAAAACACTACTGTCACTTTTGTGACTGTTGCTAGCTAGGACACAGATTCTGTCCTTTTCTTCCCAGCTATTTATATCATTCTAACTTTCAATATGATGGAACTGGGAGATGTTGAAGCTTGGCCAGAGTGCAACCTAGTGTGGCTTGAAAATTTGGGCAAATAAAGTAACAAATGGAGTTTTCCATGTTTCAGAAAATTGAAATGACATTGATGGATGACTATGGCTATGCCGCAATCAGGATTCAAAGTGGATGCATATATCATGCTTGTTAGAAGTTCTTCAAAGACACTTGTGTCTTTTTCTGAGCTTGAGTTCTATTTAAGACAAGATAACCAGTGCAACCTGCCTGCCAGACAGGTTTTTCTCCCAGTGAACTTCACTGCTTACAATATCATTTTGAAAAAGTCATGGTCAAACCCTACATTGCTGGCCAATATCCAGGAAGCAGGAAGTTGGTTTCAAGAAGACCTCCTGAATGCAGATTTGAATAATGATAGAATCCTGGAAATTAGAAGATAAATTCTAGCCTTTACTTGTAGTAGTGCTTTTACAAACCTGACAACTTTGAAAGATGTAGACTTCAATGTCCCAAATTCCCCAGCCACTATGATAAAATTGAAGTCCAGACCTCTTAAAAGTTGCTGAGGTAAAAAGACACCAATTTACAGTGAGTTTATTAAGGTGGACTTTCTTTGGGTAGTATGAAAGACTTTTTGTTTCTGGGTTCTTTCTGCTGCTTGGTGCGTGTTTACTATTTCAATCATCCAGTGGTGGGTTCCTACCGGTTCGCACCGGTTCGGGCGATCCGGTAGCGATAATTTGCCGTTGGTCACGGAACCAGTAAAGATAGCTGGCTGGCCACGCCATCGAACCGGTTCCCTGGTCACCGCTTGCTCGCCCCGCCCACTTGCCCCGCCAGGGCGGCAGAGCAGACTGTGTGGCACTTGCACATGCGCATAGTCTGCTCTGCGGCTTGCCTGCCTAAACTGCCTTCCCATGCAGTTCCTGCCCTGTACCCCAACTGAGTTGCCTCCTCAGGTAAACATGCAAGTCACGCTAGACCCCCAACCCGTCCCTGTCACTTGCCATGGCCCCTTGCGTGCCTGACTAAGCTGCCACGGCCCAGCCCAGCTCCAGGCCATGCTGCCTGTGGCCTAGCTTGCTATGCCTCCCACATCCCCGCCGGGCTTGCAATCTTACCTTCTTCCTCCCATGGCTGGTGGTAGAAGGGAAGGCAAGTCAGTGCCCATGAGGAACCACTCCTCAGCCCCAGCCATGTGTTTTATGCAATAGCTTTTCATTCCAAGCATCCTGAGCTTGAAAACACATGGCTGGGGCCAAGGAGCGGTTCCTCGTGGGCGCTGAAAGTACCAGCCTTCAACCTGGCTGTTTCTCTGTGCCAGGCTTTCTGGATGGGTCCCCAAAACACAGCGCTACAAAAACCTCTCTCCCAGCAAGAGAGCAGGGGAGAGAAAGCAGCTTGCCGGAGAACACGTGTATATGTGTGTGTGTGTGTGTGTGTGTGTGTGTAGGTCTTTGGTTATTCGGGTTTTCTCCTGCGTAAAGTTGGAAGTGTCTTGGCAACGTTTCGACGAAGTCTCATTCGTCATCTTCAGGCTGGTGTTTTTGACTTCGTGCTTCTAGGAGCAATGTGTGATCGCAGCTGTTTCTTCCTTTTAACTGCCAGTGGGGGTGTGAACTGATTGGGTGGGAGCTTGGCTGTGTTCTGATTGGGTGGAGGTGTGTTCTGATTGGTTGGGGGTTTGGCTGTGCTTTGATTGGATGGGGCTGTGTTCTGTTTAGGTGGGGGCTTGGTTGTGCTCGGGTTAGTCTGAGTTGCAGGAGGATTTGAGCTGATGAGCTGCATTGCTGTTGTTTGGCTTCGTGGTCGTGGTCGTGCCACATCTTCATGGTTGGTGTCAGTTTGCTTCATGTATGGATTGGAGGGGTTTAAAGTGGCTAATGATGCAGCAGTGGTCTGGCTTCTGGTTTGTGATCGTGCCTCATTGGTGTGGGTTTGCTTTTTGCATGGATGTGTGGTGGTGACATCACACCACCACACCAGAAGCACGAAGCTGAAAACGCCAGCCTGAACATGACGAATGAGACTTTGTTGAAATGTTGCTAAGTCACTTCCAATTTTACGCAAGAGAAAACCCGAATAACCAAAGACCTACATACATATATATATATATATATATAAATATAATATATATATATATATATATAAAATGTGTGTGTTTTTCCTCTAGCCAGGTTTTTCCTATGTAACCAAGATTTTTCTGCAGCCCTAGCTCAGTAGAATCACATCCACTCGATTCTGGGCTTCGAATCAAGTGGATGTGATTCTACTGAGCTAGGGCTGCAGAAAAACCTTGGTTACATAGGAAAAACCTGGCTAGAGGAAAAACACACATAAATCCTACGAAGAAGTAAGAATATATATATATATCATTTAACATCTTTTATTAACATAGGAAAAACCCTGATTACAAAAAATATCACACATTTATACCTATGAATTAAAAGGAATATATATATATATATATATATATATATATATATATATATATATATATATATATATATATATATATTGAGCCCATAAGATTTACTCAGCAGATACTCTTGGTTGAAGTAACACTTGGAAACCTGGCTCACTATTTGTTAATAAAATGGTGTCATTTGCATGACATAAGTTGTTAAATTATTACATTATTAATGTTTATAATGTAGCCACCCATCTTTTCATTTCCTAAACATCATTATGGAGCTTACATGGGTCTAAGCACATTCTTGCAAACGATGAAGTAAGAAGCTTGCATATTACTTAGCAAGATGTCAACATTCAAAATTAAAATAATTTTTAAAAGAAGGGTAATGAAAGGGCAGATCTCCAAAATAGATCTCTACTGGTGATACAGGAATTGTTTTGCCTCCCCCATTGTAGGATATATGCCTACTTTCAAGGGAATTTTTTTGACCTGTTTTAAAAGTTCTACCATGTAATTTTTGTTTTACCTCCAGCTATTTCTTGTTTATATTGTGGGAGAGAAAGAGCTACCCATCAGCTCAGCTTCCAAACAGAGCACCTGCTTTTAAGCATCTCATTAGGGTTTTTTTTTTGTTTTTTTGTACTGATGCAATAATAACTTATGACTTCAGCTGGTCACTAATGGTTTATATCGAAGTAACTAACCAACCTCCCTCCAAAAATCCCCCAAACCCCACTCCTATAATAACCATGATTGGTTGGGAAACTCAATTTGCAATATCCAGAACATAGGGAGTGAAGGAGACTCAATTCACATTAGAGGTGAAGTACAGTGTTTAATTACCGATATCACAAACCCACCGCATATAGGAATGAAATGGGATAACTCACCGAGGCCAACTTGCCACAGCCAACTCGCCACAGGAAAACTCGCAATTGAATTCAACAATTAAATTTAATTTTTCAAAATTATTTTAAATTAGCCTCTCATGCTTGCCTCATCCTCACCCCCATGATATTCCCAGATGCATATTTGCAGGGTCACTAGAAAGGAATTGGTGAAAAGAGACTCAATCACACTTCTACACATTCACTTCCCCTCTTATTCCACCAGTTTGGAGTGAAGAAACTATTGCCTGATCCCCCAGACCTATTCTTGCTGCTAAAGGAACAGAGCAGCCTCCATTTGACTGACAATAGACTTGTCAGCAAAATGGAAATAGGTTTAAGAAGCTGAAAGCTTCTTTCCCCTTACCAGCTTTTCATAAAGAAAGCTGAGTAAAACTCCAGCCAGATTGTGTTAAATGTTAATGGTTACAACTGCATCTCTAGAATTCCTTGATTAAGTATGATCTTTCTCTTCCTTTTATTCTCTGTCATTCATCCCCCATTTCTCCTTCTCTTTCTCCACCACTCCTACTCCTTCTCCTCCTTTTTCCCCCTTCTCCTTATTTTCCTTCTCCTTCTCCTTCTCCCCTCTCAAAGTGCCTTATCTGCAAAATGTTCAGAGTGTGCAATTCAGCGATACTTGGTATTTAAAACAATTTTAAGTTGGGTAAGCATTATAGTAGAATTAATTTCCAGTCTTCCCCATCCCCAAAATCTACCATTGATCTTTCTGTCCCTTTTATCACCAGCTTGGAACCCTGACAGCCTGCTGATTTCCAACATTTAAATAGCTTTTAATCTGGATCAGTGAGTGTTGGGGTGAAGGGCAGTGGAGTGTGAAGTCCAGGTATTCTGCTTTGCATCTTTAAAATGATCCTTTGTCATCAATATCAGGAATGTAGCTTTGCTTCATTGTCACCAGGAAAGGAGGCTTAGCGAATGCTTCAGAGAAATAGATGGTGCCTAAAACCCTGCCCTCCCCAACTATTACAGTGCTCCCTCTGAGATTGTTCTCTCTGCATTACAATTAAGCTTGGAAAAAGCTTCCATTAGTGTAATTAGATGGGCTGGATAAAAGGGGTGGAAAACTGTGTGCCTGCTGATAGTGGATGTAACAAAAAGT
Source organism: Pantherophis guttatus (assembly GCF_059756535.1). Lineage (NCBI taxonomy): Eukaryota > Metazoa > Chordata > Lepidosauria > Squamata > Colubridae > Pantherophis > Pantherophis guttatus. The sequence continues at coordinate 6,325,089 of NC_142074.1, forward strand.
CAATTCTTCTTGAGTCAAGTATGACTCGCAATGACTTCATGAACATGAGCATGTATAACCCCATCCTCCCTTTCTCCCTTTTTTCCCCATAAGACATAAGTGGTTTGTACCTGCTTTTTCTGGAGTGATTTTTCAAGAGCCCTTGTGTAAGCTTTGTGTAATGGCATGTGCGAATGACCTTGGGTGAGGAGATGCTGTCTAGGGAATGGCCAAATAAGAGAGAGAACATAACTGTTGCATTGTATCATGGCATTCTGCATGTCGGTCGTGTGCGTCAACTTGCTGGTGGTATTGTAACAAGGCGGCTGCCAGATGCTTGGTAGATAGCAGCATACCTTGAGAATCAGAGGTCATTTCTGAAATTCCTCTCCTTGCATGAAAGTAGGAGACTTGCAGGTATGATATCAGCCTTATCAGGTAGACTGGACAGGAAACATGACCAGATAAACTAATTCTATGCTATTGTAAAGTTATATTAATGAATCTTGCAGTTCTGAAAGTACAATTGTCCCATCGTTTCACAGCCCAATAATTGAGGGACGGTTCCTACTAAGCCTCTTGTTCCAAATAATATGCAGCTGTGGGCTACCCTTCCTCTTATCTGACCATTCCCTAGGTCCCATCTCTTTGCCCCATCTCCCAAGGTCTTTCATACGTACCATTATACTTTGGGATTTTCTAGGACTTTTTAATGCAACTATTAACCAAGTCCCACTCTCCTTAACTTTCTGAGGACCACTGAGGTTGATGAAGTACTGCTATCTGGGATCTGAACTTTGAAAGAGAACACAAGATAAGTTGGCAAGGCTGGAAGTACTGAAAACAACTTCATCAGTGAAGGAGAGATCAAATGAATTTCACCTACTGGAAGCATGCCACAAACACTCTCGTTGGAACTAACAAGATATAAGAGGGGTGGGGGAAATTGCTTAATACAAACATAGAAACTAATAGAAGAGAATATCTGAAGCTCAGAGTTAAACTGTGGAGTCCTTGATCCTCTCTGAGCATGGTAGTTTGCTTGCCGATGTTGCTTTATTTATTTATTTATTTATTTATTTATTTATTTATTTATTTATTTATTTATTTATTTATTAGTTCGATTTATATGCCGCCCTTCTCCAGAGACTCAAGGCGGCTTACAATGCATTAAGCAATAGCCTTCATACTTTTGTATATACCTGCTGAGTAGGGCTTTTTGTCCCCCCCTAAGTTGCCCAACTATGTAACTTCATCAGTGCAGTGCAGTGAAGTTCACTCCAGCAGCCTTCTCCAAGAGGCAACATTCCAGATAAGCAGGGATTAATACTAGACAAACTATCAGGCAGAAAATAATATAATCAAAGAAGCACTAAAGGAGGACCTATACCTACTCCCAAAATGGCAGGGCAAGTTACCGCATATAAACAGGCAGAAAACCATAATTTGCCTCATTGGGTCATGAAACAACTGCAAGGAAACCACTAAGCTTAGAGAACAGTAAGGATTCCAAACAGAGAATTTGGGGACATTAGATTATTGTAGATTATTCCTACATGTATACCAATCAAAGGGATTTGTGCTGTAATTGCTCTTCAAAGACATTGTAGCTACTTAAGTTCTCCCTAGTCTGCTTTGGAGAGCTTTGTGCATCTGCAGATGTCTTTCTCTGTTTCCAATTCTGCTAACTTATAAGGCTTTTAATACATTTTTTCTTCTGCATGACTGTTCAAAACTGATATTCAAAAGAGAAGTGTTAAAATTACACAAGCTATTGAAACAGGGAAGTCTGTTTAGTTCAACAGATCAAATTGTAAATATGCTAAATATTCCTTTCTGGAGTACCTCTTCAGAGTAAGGTCTGAAAGCTATTTGTGGTGTATTAATCCTTCTGTCTACAATAAAAGACTGTGTACTGCACCAATTTATATTAATTCTTCCAATTATCTTAATATTGCATAAATGAAATGTAGCAGGAAGTTTTAATAACAGGAAGAACAGCATCAGAAAGCACTCAGTCTGTCATTATAAGCAACTTCTCTGGTGTGTTTGCTTTTAGTCACTGGAAGGAGAATTTGTAAACAGAAATTTTCCTCTTTAAAATGTCAGAATGGATGTAGAATTTAAATGGAAAATGGTATGAAATCTCCCAGTCATCCCTTTTTGGAACATCCTTAGAAAAATGTAACAGAGTTAAGACTTTAACACAGATAGTCCTTGACTTATGACTACAACAGAGGCCAAAATTTCCATTGCAAGTTAATGGTTAAGTACATTTTGCCCCATTTTACGCCTTTTTTTTGCCACAGTTGTTAAGCAAATCACTGCAGTTGTTAAGTGAATCATTTGGTCATTAAGCAAATCTGGCTTCCCTCATTGACTTTGCTTGTTAGAAGCTTCCTGGGAAGGTTACAAAGGGTGATCACATGATCCCGGGACACTGCAACTGTCATAAATGCATGCCAGTTGACAAGTGGCCAAATTTTGATCACGTGACCAGAGGGATGCAATAGTGATAAGTGTGAAAACCAGTCATAAGTCACTTTTTTCAGTGCCATTGTAACCTTGAATGGTCACTAAATGAATGGTGGTAAGTCAAGGACTACCTTTAGATGCCAATAATCTAAATTCAGGATTCCAAATTCTAGTTTAGCACTGAGACAATTATGTCTCCACCCATTTAGAATTTAAAGATTCAAGCAAGCGCCTTAAACCAGGCCTAAAGGTAAAGGTAAAGGTTCCCTTCGCATATATGTGCTAGTCGTTCCTGACTCTAGGGAGTGGTGCTCATCTCTGTTTCAAAGCCGAAGAGCCAGCGCTGTCCGAAGACTTCTCTGTGGTCATGTGGCCAGCATGACTAAATGCCAAAGGCACACGGAACGCTGTTACTTTCCCACCAAAGGTGGTCCCTATTTTTCTACTTGCATTTTTTACATGCTTTCGAACTGCTAGGTTGACAGAAGCTGGGACAAGTAACGGGAGCTCACCCTGTTACACGGCACTAGGGATTCGAACCACTGCTAATCTTTTGATCAACAAGCTCAGCGTCTTAGCCACTGAGCCATCACATCCACTAAATCAGGCCTAGAATCCCATAATTAACCAGCTTGTTTAACTAGGGCATACAGATAGTCCTCAACTTAACAACAATTCATTCAGTGACCGTTCATAGTTACAATGGCACTGAAAAAGGTGACTTATGACTGTTTTCCCCACAACTGTTGCAGAATTCCCATGATGCATGACCAAAATTCAAATGCTTGGCAACTGACTCATATTTATGACAGTTGCAGTGTCCCATGGTCAAGTGATCTCTTTTTGCGACCTTCTGAGAAGCAAAGTCAATGGGGAAGCCAGATTCACTTAACAACCATATTACTAACTTAACTGTAGTGATTCACTTAATAACTATGGCAAGCAAGGTTGTAAAATGGAGCAAAACTCGATTGTGGTCATGTTGAGGACTACCTGTATAAGAACAATCCATTACAGGTGGATATTTGGGCCCTAACTAAGGCAAGCTTACACTTTGTAAGGATCGCCCCATATAGAGGGCATTGCAGTACTCAAATCAGTTGCCGTTTGTATGAACTCAAATTATGACTCAATGTATAGTGCAAACCGAGCTTGTGAATTGTTAAGAGAGCATTACGACTAAATGGCAAAGGAACCATATAGTCCTTCCAGAGAGTATTTTTCTGTTGGAAACATTTTCTGTACCATTCAACTCTATTTTTAAAGTAATGAATTTCCCACAGGGAAGCCTGGAGGTCTTCTGTTTGCCTGCCAAATGTTATCCCAGCAAACTTGTAAATTAGATTGCTCCAAGATCCCCAGATAACTCTGCCTTTCAAGAAGCCAAAACTGTCAAGAAATATATCTATACAATTAAGTTCTAGTGCTTTTGCTATGACCATTTCTGAGCTGGCTGAAGCAGCCGACAACTTAGTCTGCCAGCAAGCCAGACACCAACTGACACCCTGCGTGCAGTGATAACATGGTGCAACTGTTACAGTGGTGGGTTGCTCCCGGTTCGCACTGGTTCTATAGAACCGGTAATAAAACCGGTGGGAGGCTCCGCCCACCAACCCCAATGTCATCAAAATGCTTTTGCGCATTTGCAAAAGCTCCTGCGCTTGCACAGAAGAGTGCACGCACACACAAGCGAAGCATGAGCACGCAGCCCCACTGCAAACCGGTAGTAAAGAACCCACCCCTGAGCTGTTACACTTACATGCTTTTCTAGTTAGTTAGTTAGTTTACTTTATTGTCATTGCACCTCGTACAACGAAATTAAATGCCATCTTCAGCGTACATTATAACTATAAAAATAAAACACAAGCACACATCCTTCACATTCTATACCATTGAATTTTAAACCCCTGATATTGCATTAATATTGCACTATACCAGGGGTCCTCAAACTTTTTAAACGGGGCCAATTCACGGTCCCTCAGACTGTTGGGGGGCTGGACCGGCTGATTGGGTGTGGCTAGGTGGTCATGTGACTGGGTGGTCATCGCTAAGTGGTCATGGCTAGGTGGCCATGTGACTGGGTGGGCATGGCCAATTTAGCAGTCCATTTTGCCTTTGTCCTTCCTAAGCTGTATTTGCTGAACCCAAGGCATCTATTTATTTAATAAGACCAAGGGAAAAAGAGCACACACTTTCTTGCCACTTGCCTAATTTCAGTACAACAGCAGCTTCAGGCTTCTTAAAATAAGCCATTAAAAAAAGAATAAAACAAACAGGATTTCCTTCAAAATAACTCCTGATTATATGTTTCAGAAGACCACACAATAAACCAGACTGAGAAATGTACCAATTAAGGCTGCAACTAAACCCCCCAAGATTTGGGAAAGAGAATCACTCTAAAATCCATTAGTATTGCATTTCTCTGAATGCATGATATATCTTTATCTTATGTATTGTAAATTGATTTCTGATGCATTTAACTTATGGAATTATCTTTTGTTACTACTTCCAGCAATATTAATCTGCATTTCTTGCTTTATTTAAAATGAACAGATTTCAAATTATATAAACCCCATTGAGATTGTCTGTAGCCAAACAAACCCCCACCGATTTGCTCTCTCTCACACACACACCAATCTGCTTTAAAAAGTAAATATTATATATAAAGTAAATGTTACAGGCAATACCTTAATGCTGACTAAATCTAAAAGAGGCCAAATCAGGAGGACTGACCAAAAGGTGACTCCCTGATAACTAAGGATAGGTCCACCTCAAGTTTCGCAAAAGTTCAAGTAGTGCTTCACTCCCACACTTCTTCTAGCCCTTGTTGGTGCTCCATGCACCTCGGTCTCTCAGGAGATGCTTGACTTCCTCTCAGCCCCAAGACACTGGCTGGCCCATGAGGTGAGAGAGAGAGAGAGAGAGAATGAGAGAGAGAGAGAGAGAGACAAAGAATGAAAGAGAGAGAAAGACAGAATGAGAGAGAATGAGAGGGAGAAAGCGACAGAGAAAATCAGAGAGAGAGTGAGAAAGAATAAGAAGACAGAGAATGAGAGAATGAAAGAGAATCAGAGAATCAGAGAGAATGAGAGAGAGAGACAAAATGAAAGAGAATCAGAGAGAGAGAGAGAGAATCAGAATGAGAGAGAGTGGGGGAGAGGGGGGAGAAAGAGAGAATGAGAGAGAAAGAGTGGGAGAGAAAGAAAGAGGAGGGAGAGAGAAAGGGGGAGAGAGATAATGAGAGAGAGAGAGAGAAAGAGGGGGAGCGAGAGAGTGGGGGGAGAGAGGGGGAGAGAGAGAGAAAGAGAGAAAGAGTGGGAGGGAGGGAGAGAAAGAGAATGAAAAAGAGAGGGGGAGAGAGAAAGAGAATGAGAGAGAGTGGGAGAGAGAGAAAGAGAGGGGGAAGGAGAAAGAAAGAATGAGAGAGAGAGAGTGGGGGAGAGGGAGAGTGGGAGAGAATAAGAGTGAGAGAGCGAGAGAGAGGAGGGAGAGTGCCTGAAGGACCCCATCCCGTCACTTCAGCAAGCGGCGCGCTGGATTCGTATTAGTGGTCCACGAAATTTAAAATTATGAACCTGGTAGTCCTAAGGTCCAAAAGGTTGGGGACCTCTGCACTATACAGTAGAATTCAATACAGTTACTGCTCTTGGTTAGAAGCTGTTTTTCAGCCTATTTGTCCTTGTTTTTATTATCCTGTACAGTCTGCCAGATGGCAAAAGTTCACAAAAAGGGTGCCCAGGATGAGATGGATCTTTAAGAATGTTTTGAACTTTCTTAAGGCAGCAGGAGCTATAAAGTTCTTCCAAGGAGGGGAGAGGGCAACCAATGATCCTCTGGGCAATGACGTCAACCCTCTGGAGTGCTGTCCTATCTGCCACTGTGCAATTGGCAAACCATACACAGGTGCAGTAAGTTAAAATACTCTCCATGGTGCAGCAGTAGAAGGTCATCAGCAGTTTTTCATTCAGTTGTTGTTTCCAGAGAAGTCTCAGGTAGTATAATCTCTGCTGCGCCCTTTTGACTAGTACTGCAATGTGAGCGTCCCAGATCACTTTTATTATAACACCCAGAAACTTAAAACTGGCCACTTGCTCTACTCGGTCTCCATTGATAAGCAAGGGCTGGATGTCTGACCTATTCCTTCTATAGTCCACTATAAGCTCCTGGTGTTAAGGACCAAGTTATTGTCTCCACAGCATGAAAGCAACCGGTCCACCTCATCTCAATAGGCAGACTCATCCCCACTGTGATATCATCTGCAAATTTAATAATAGTATTACTGGCGTGAGTGGGAATGCAGTCAAGCACATAGCGAATATAGAGTAAGGTACTCAACACGCAATCCTGTGGTGTAACAGTGTTAAGAATAAGGGCTGAAGAGATATGATTACCTAATCTGACCCTCTGAGAGTGGCCAGACAAGAATCCATAATCCAAAGGCAGATTGAATAAGAAAGCCCAAAATCCATAAGATCCATAAGTTTAGACACTAGTCTATATGGAAGAAGACAGAACATAGATTAATAAGGTTGGAAGGGATCTTGGAGACCTTCTAGTCCCTCTCAAGCAGGAGAACCTATACCCGTGATGGCGAACCTATGGCACGTGTGCTACAGGTGGCACATGGAGCCATATTAGTAGGCACGCCAGCTCAGCTCTGGGGTGCATGCACACGCTGGCCAGCTGATTTTCGGGCCTTCTGGGCCCACCAGAAGCAGGGAAACAGGCTGTTTCCTGCCTCTGGAGGGCCTGGGTTGGGGGGAGGCCTGTTTTTCTTTCTTACCTGGCTCCAGATCCTCTCTATCTGGGAAGGGTGAAAACAGCCATTTCCTGACTCCCAGTGGGACAGCAAGTGACTTTTTTGCTGTCCCCAACCTCCAGAGACTCCTAGAGAGGCTCCTAGTGACTCCTAGAGAGGCTCCTAGAGACTCCTAGAGAGGCTCTGGAGGCTGAGGACA